>NC_083568.1:7810392-8410392 GCF_019925205.1 Metopolophium dirhodum
CTTGGTCGTTGTATACTTTATAGAGTAGGTATAAAATATTATAAAATATAATGACCATTATAATAATGATACGTATGTACCGCGCGGCGGCTAGGGAGTCGAGTAGGCGCGCGTAGGACGAACGCCATCGCGGATGCGCGTTGGCGAAACTGGTCTCCGCCGCAATGTACACACGTAATAATATTATTATATACCATTATACTATTGCATTATTATATAGGTACTCACGTCGTGCAACTGGCGACGCGTTAAAGGCAACAAAACGGCCGCCACTCGCCAGTCACCAAATACATCGCAATATATAGGAAACGCGACTTCCCCCGTCGTCAATGTCGTATATTATACGATATTATGTTATGATACGAATTACAAAATAATATAATATACGTTTCGTATATTATTATAATATTATATTATACACATTGTATCTGACCTAACCACGATATCGTTATATCGGTTTATGATAAAACAAAAAAAGGGTTACGTGCGCGCTGCGCCGCTGCATATATATATTTAGGTACGAACGCACGACCGCGACCAACCCTCTTCGTATAGTTCGGTACACCTATTATACGCATATGTGTAGTATTATGTATATACGTGTTTACCACACGCACAGAAGCAAATCAATCAAAACGCGCGTTCGATCGATTTGTCCGGGCGTTCGGTCTCGTCGAATTTGTGACCAAGTTGTCGGGAGTAACGAGGAGAGGGGGGACAAGGGTCGAGAGATAATACTGCTCTGGGCGTCAGGGATTTCTCGGAGACAAGAAAGACGAGTGAGAGAGAGCAATAAAAATAATATAAAACCATCCCGACGATTACTATAATATATTGGATATATATATACGATACGATATTATATTATATAATATTATGTATATATTATTATATATTATTATAATGTACGACGATAACTGCTGGAGGATTTTGTAGCCCGGGCCGGCCAGCACAGATCCGTATCTCGTCCAGACCGCTAATGACGCCATACGCGCGCGTTTAGATAATCTTATTATATTGTTATAATGCGAGTGTGTGCGTGTGTGTATACGACTGGAAGCACGCACACACGAGCACGGCGTATACCCGACGAATCTTTATTAGCGCCGCCGAGACCACCTACACCACCGATGACGATATATATATATATATATATGTAATATATCGTAGTAATATATAATAGGACGACCGTGTGTCACCTCCGAGATGGGCAATTAATAATCCGATTTCGATTAATATATAGGTACCTACGCCCGCGCGCGCCGGTGTCGAGGGGTGCTGCGGTCGTCATCGTCGTCGTCGCAGTCGCCGCCGTCGTTGTTACCCGTTAAAACAAAACGGGAATAAAACGTATACCTCTTTAAAAATATTATTGACGTCGTCAATTTGATAGAAAAAAAAAAATCAAGAAACGCGTTTATTTATACTGCGTAGGAGTAACGAGGTGTTTAAGTTAGGTGGTAGGCTAGAGTCCTGACATTTTTTGATATGGCATAATCGCCCTACATATATAGTCACCCTATAAACACGGTCCTAGCTTCTAACAGTATATATTAAATACTTTATGTTCGTGTTGGTTTATAAAATAACTAAGTCAATAATGATTATAGAACTTTTTTTAACTTTTTAGTTTGTACTTTGTACTTTTCTCAAAATGTTAGAAAAAAAATCAAATTTATGTGGGAGTGACATGTTATACACAGTTAAAAACATCTGACAATAAAAGAGTGAAAAGTATTCAAATTTTTTTTTAATTGTATACCAATACCAAAAATAAATTCGACACGAAATTAAAATGTGGGTACCTATAGGTGTATTTACACGCATATAACGGAAAAATCCTAGTGGGCTTATTAAACGATTCTTCCCCAATATAGTGATGTGTATTATAGCGAGATATAAAAAAAGAGAGTCTCTATAGATTCATTCGAGACGGAGATCGCGAGTCTTTCAGGGTCTCGTCCTATACAGTCTCGACGGCGGCTGCAACGGTAGCAGCAGCAGCAGCGGCGGCGGCGGTCGCGCGGGCACCATTCCGCTGCCGCCGCCGACCGGAAACATGCCCAGACGCCGGCACTCTGGCAGCGTGTCAACATACCGCGACGTCTAGTGCCTAGCCCTCTGTACAGTCGCCGCGTCTAGCCCACGCGGCCGCCAACTTTAGCCCACATTGTCGTCGCGACGCCGTTTCCAACTTCTTCTCCTCTCCTGCCGCCGTCCGATGGTCCGCTCGCACTACCGCAACTACGCGTCGCGTGACCTATCGCTTTCGCCGCAGGCGCAACTCGCGCGGGTCTTTCGTCACGATTGCGCGTACATTACAGATGGACACTGCGTATACTACGATGATATTTGTATATTATTATGATGGATACAGCGAATAAAGTTCGAGGCGACCAAACCATGCGGAATTACGATATAACAGCTGATGATACACGAACAATTAATAATACGACACGAGTCCGACACGAACGGGACAAGGTTGATAATATGATATATTATTGTCACGATGATATATTATTATTGTGTACATAAGACGGCGAATTGTATTTAAGACAGTGGTACTCACGTGTGGTTGACGAAAGGCATACAGAGACTAGCAGGAGGAAATTGAACATGGTGAACGTGGCGGCGCGGTGCAGGCTTTGTGACGACCCGCCGCCGCCGCCGCCGCCTTGTCGCCTCACTGCTTCTTCGGATTCCGCTGTGCGTCTCCGACCTGTGAGCGAAAACACAAACACATTGATTCATTAGTCATTACACTCATTACACTCGGCACTCGCGCTATACATTTTGATAATATACGAATCATATCATATCAATACATCATATTACACTTGTGATGAAATATTATAGCGTTTTCCTTCTGTTTAATTTATTCACACTACACTCAAACCCTGATAGCGAGTGTACCATGTATAGTGATATCGTATCATTCACCACACCGTCAAAATGCTGCGCGGTGTCGTTTTTCTCTACGATCTTATAAATAAAATGTACACTACACCGTCATATTATACGAGTATTATTATGGAAAACGCTATTAGTTTTCTTTTGTTGATAACATAATATATCGTAGTAGCATAACATAATATACTATAATATATGTACAAAAATTGGTAACTTTCCGATGAGGGAGGGATGGGGAGACACCTAAATCTGTGTACGGGCGACGACGATGGGTAAGATTGTGTATATAAAATACGCGCGCGCGCGCAGAGATATTAATGTAATATATTATATTATTATGGTGCGCGGCGGCCGCCGGCGATGTTTTTAAAAGGTACGTCGAATTAACCGAGTGAAGATAATTGAGGTGCCCACCGCCACCGTTGCTTTGGATTACACCACACTTCCTTTTTATGCTCATTGTCAGTGAAAGCATGTATAATATAATATTATTAAACATCGGGTTTTTATCGGAAACGTCACGCTCGTAAATGATTATCACAGTTTGTACGTATAGTGATATTAAATTATAATTTATAATATACACCACCGCCGCCACCGCCGCCGAAAACGTCATCGATGCGCATTTTCTTGTCTCTCGGGTCGGCCAGCCGTACGGCGACGGAAGAGGGAGGAGTGGGGGCGATTTACTTTTCGTTTATTATAATAACAATATTATATTGTTTTCTTTCTATCTGCAGCACCGGTGCGGCGAACGAACGTGAAAACTCGGCGATATTGACCGGACGCACACTCGCGTGATTTCCACGGGTTTTCTGGGTCGGTAACACGACGACGACGACAACACGCGTCTTCGTCGTCGTTTATGTATCGTAATATGGGTTATGTGCGCGGCATGGAATCCGGCATGAAATTTGCGCGCGTTCCGGTTTGCCCTCCCGATATTATATTATCGCGTTCGGCGGTGCGCTAAGAGTGTAAAATATCATGTGCGTGTGTGTGTGTGTAGTATATAATATTATGTGTCCAACACTATAATACGCGTACCACCGGCAGACGAACGGGCACGTGATTACAATCGGGTCATAACAAGTCTACGCCGCGCGCCGCCACCGATCGTGTGCCAACGCGTATATTATGTCTTCACGCGGCATATTATAATACATTATTATTAGGTATAATATTGTATACATATTATTATAATATTATAATAATATAACATTCGATTTCTCTCTCCTCTCACCGAAGTCCGGATACGGCGTGTGCCGCGTTCTCTCGCGCGGCGCTCGCTGCGGCACACCGTTATTATTTTTGATAACATTTCATTTCGAGATCAGTGCGTTCCACCAAAAGCACTCGCGAATTTTGAGAAGATCTGTCAACAGTGTCCCCGGGCCTGAGTATAGCTATAGAAGACGGCAAGAGCGGAATACGTCAGGGATAGTGGTAAAAAAAACCCCGAAGTCGACTTCCTTTTGTTTTTTTTTTACCCCCACAGCGGCTGTTAGCCGGTTGTTTTGTACGGATTCGTTATATAGAAAAATAACGTGGTTATAATACGCATAGGTACATAGGTATATGTACAGGTACACACATACAAATACAGATGTATATACGCACGCACACAAACACACACACAATATCGAAGATGAAAAATGGTGACGGACGACAGCTGTCTTGCGTGGGAAATTAAATACCTGAGGAAAGGAAGGTTAATTGACCCTGGCCAAAGGTGCAACGAACCCCCACCACCGCCACGGCAGCTACCACCCAAGCACTACGACGACGACGCGCTACAATTTAATAATAATAATAATAGGTAGGTATAGATAATAAATTTAATGAATACACAACGCCGCGGCCGCAACTACGCGGATAAAAACACTGCGAATGATTATTTGGCGAGTTATATCGGACCTATCCTCCTGCTGAGTCTGCACACCACTTAAATATATGTATATATATATGCGTATTATATTATAGTCGCATATTGTTCGTCCCACAGACGAAGACAGTCGTGACGACACGGTCCGGTTGACAATTTCAGTAATATAGTAATGGTTGCGCCGAGTTCATCTTTTGCCCAATGTTTTGTTGCAGTTGTACTTTTTTTATATTTTTTTAATAATAATACAGATGTATTTACGAATTCTCTCTGTATATATACACATATTTTTTTTATATTTATTTATTTTTGGTTCACCATCCGTGACGTTACCGCCGATGGACCTGCCTGTAGTGGCGCAGCAGCGGCAGCGGCAGTGGCAGTTCTTCCCCCGCGATCCGCGCCGGTTTGCTTTCATAGTTTGATTTAAAACACAGAAACTATGAGAGACAGAACGAACGCAGAAGTTGTATAATATATATTCACACAATCTGGCGACAATGATGAAACAAAAAGGACCGTTTTTTTCACCAAAAAATAGTCGAGGTCAATAATCTTTTTCAAACGTTTAAAAATCGTGCAATTATTTAATTTGGAAATTCTATCGTTTACATTCGTTTAGCGCACATCACGTACTTATAATATACACACAGTGGATACATGTCATAAATGAGAACTAATAACTCTCTCGGTTGCACCATTGATTGGCTGCGTTGGAGGTCCGTTGACCTTGAACCCGTTCCGCCGAGAAGTCTTCCTTTAACAGAATTTCCTATTTAATCGCCGTGTCCATTGTAAAGCTGTTTAACGTTGCCATTTTTTTCTTTTCGAAAATATCGCTCTCTCCGTAGTAAACTTTACCGATCAACAAGTCATTAAAACACATAAACGCAATAAAATAACAAATTGTGCCATTATTTATTTTCTCTGATAGTCACACACTCACACATCCAATATGCGACTATATATGCACATCCGATTCAATTGTAAATTCATATACTTGTTTGAACATTTTTAAATTAACATTTATAAAAACAAGAGGAACAGTTTAAACAGCACAGAACCTATTGTCGAAAATGCATTCCAAATCGAGAGTCCGGTAATCGGAAATCGCGAGAATACGTGCTCAGCTGTTGATTAAAGCTCTCATTGTCAAAACATTTCGTGTGCCGGATGCTTCACATAAAATCTAAGCGCAATAATAACTATATTATGAATCTTGTCTCAATGAATCATACATGACGAAAAACCGGACATATTTTACTATAATTGTTGTAATAATAATATAATATTTGCTCATATTGTTATCCGTAATATTTAACATATAATCAAATAAAAAATGAAATAATTTACGATATCAACATTTTTGAAATGATGACGATAATCGTTTTATTTGCAACTCTCGTTATTCTTTGTATCCCGAGCGTATGCTTCGCATATAATATTGCCAATTGTTTATTGTCGTTCCCTTCGTCCAACCATTTCATCCGATAAAAACATGATTTCCATTCATACTGTAGAAGTATATTACAATGGGTACACAATATCTTTACAACGTTTATTGAATATTTTGAAGAGATTAAACCAAGCATTAGTTTTTATAAAATTAATTACGATCCTCAGTTGTAATAATATGTATTCAATTGTAAACTTTCTAAAACTAAAAAAAAATATACAAAATTCCAAGAATTTTGTACACCGTAATAGTTATTATAAATACTTCGAGTTTTATACTTTACGTTATAGGTTAGTATACCCAGGACACATAAGAGTTTACGACACAATATTATTATGAATAACATGACGCATAAAATGTATACGGATTTTTCTTTAACATATTAGCAATCATCGTGTAACTTACTTATCTTAAACAATATAATAATAACCTTGGTATGTGAAAATCTACGGATAGCTACACATAATATATCATACAGTTTTTTAACACTATTCAGTTATACAGATGCGGCCCATACCATTTGAGTGTACCGACCGACTATATTATGTTCATAATTAAGTCAGATATCAATAGATCTAATTACGCGGACGCAAAAAATACTTTCTCCGCGGGAATAATAAAATGTCTAGCAATGCGGAAACCAGCCAGTGAATCACGTATGTGCAGTGTGCCAACAAGAATTTTAAAACACCAGAATATTTTTATACAAATGGCTATTGTTTTAGGCCCTCCAAAAATGAAAAACAACCCTTCAAGTAAAACAAATTCCGGTCAAATTAGCCCTGTTCACATTAAAGTCGTTATTTGATTCGGCGGTTCGTTTATTATTTTCGGTTGACATCATTGTTTTTCCCCTTGACACAGCATCACCCCATTACTTTATTTTATGTGTGCAATAATATATGTATAATGTATATAGGTTTATACACTATACATATTATACATACCTATGTATATATTAACCAACCGCAGGCGGCTGGTATTTCGCTGATATTGCTTCATATTAAATATTTCAGTGAACGAAATATTATCCCAATCTAATGCAATATACGATTTCGGTAAAAATACTTTAGATTTTATCGAGACGAGAAATATTGATAAAATTGCAATTTATAAAAATAAATACGGTATCGGTTATCATGCATGTTCAATTACTGACGTCGATTACGGTACTTAAGACGGTTTCTATAACAGTGAATGGAAATAAAGACAACTCAACGAAATATCTCTGAGAATAATAATAAAAATTTAAATAAAAAAAATGCATATTATGAATAACAGCGGTACGTAGATATAGGTACATCGAACAGAAAATGGAAATGCACACATCGGGTCACATGCACACAACACTATAATCTCCCACTCTCCTCATAATTAATTAAATTAGCGACGGCGTGTTTTATCAAAATAATGTATAATATCATATCATGTGATTACCTGAATGCCTGGCGAGAAATAAATAAAAGCCAGAGTACACCGTAGACCAGCAGGAGCCTTGTGGCATATTACAATCCGTTTCGTTTTCGATTCGCTCTACCATCGTCGATTTTCGAAATCTTGTCGTCTCGGTTCTGACTTAGGTTTCTCAGCGTCCTTTTCGACGTTCAGGAATCTAGTCCTATGATAGTAAGAACGTGTTCTAACATCGCTTCAGACGTAATTACATCGTTAACGACAAACACGCGAACCTTACGCACTACATCACTGTACATACGCCACTGATTGTGTTTTTGAGAACGGAAACACTATGATATATTATATAGTATAAGAATACGACAGTGTATAATACTGCAGTTTCGGTGAAGAAAAACGACACGGAGTTTTTTTTAAGCGCACTACTCACAGAGAACGGTATGATTTGACGAAATTAAAAAAAATTAAACGTAAAGGCAAAATAATTTACTCACTGTAGATTAAAACAAAAAGTAAGTTGAAAAATGATTTTAAAAAAACGCAAATAAAAGAAAATTTTTGCGTTTTACTATTCATTAAAAAAAGCACTCCAAATCACGGGCGGAGACAACCGGCACACTTCTTCCGCAAAAACGTACGTTTTCAAGAATAACTCGTTTCGCTCGCGAACTTACCGGATCGGGGTTTTCACTCGGGCGTGAGGTGATAACGGCAGAACCCAAATAGACCCGATTACGATGCACGTCATGTTTTTAATTTGATTATTATACCACACATCGAATGTGTTACCGGCGCACGTGGGTGTGTGTGATAATAAATTTTTAATAAATGAATAGGTAAATAAATATAATAATAATATCGTACTCGACACCTGAACCAGATAAGATTACGCGGACAGAGAGAGACGACGAACGGCCGACCGAGCAACGAACCTTCGACTGACGTGCGTGCGTGTGTGTGTAGTCGTGTGTACAGGAGGGACGGTGCCGCCGCCGACGCCGACAGCCGCCGGGCCAACCGGCTCACGACCGCCGACGACCGTGCCCGAACCGGATACGCGCCGCCGGGCCATGCCTCGTTTTTACTACCCGCACGCCACCGCGCCGGTGGTTATGATATTATATTATTATACGCGCGCACATAAATCAACCCTTCGGGAATGTGCGAATCACCGGTAAATTATTATTATTATTCAAATATCTTACATAACATAAATTGTATAATCAGATTTGTATGGTATATACAGTACACAGCCCCGGGACTGTTTACTCTCGAGTCTCGACCGCAACGAGCAGCGTGTGAAATTATGTCAGAGCGTTATAACTTACCCATAATATAATGTTTTATTAATATCGTAGCCCTAAGTTTTATTTGTTTTTAATTTGTTTTCATGGTATTAATGACTTGTACTTATACGATACAATACAGTGTAAATTATATTAAGTATTGTGTTATTGACAATGAAAATAGTGTAGGTTAGTAGTTTTGACTCGTAAGTATTTGTCTTTTGTAGGTAGTCCAAAAAAATGTTAATAAAAAATAGCTTTTTTGCAGTTACATTTCTTCAATATATTTTATAGAACGTTTATTCTGAATTATATAATATCACACATATGTGGGGCTTAGTGGAAAAACTACATAAATCTTTGCATATAATATACATAATTATATTCCACTTAAAATGAATAAAAACTAATATTATATACTAAATATAAGTAGGTATAATTTAGAAAAAAAGTAACTCGTTAAGTTGAAAGTTAATAAAAAAATGTAACTCGTTAGTCATTAGGAAACTCAATTAAAATTGACTTAACTTTTTAACCGGTTAATGTCACCGCCCAGTGTATACTTGACCGAAGTATAATCTATAAGAACAACGTTAGTAGAATATAATATGATAACAAATCGTTTTGTTTTATAGATATAGAGGCGCGCGCGCGCTTAGTAAACGACGATTAGTCGTATTGAGTTTTACTAAAACATAATTAATAATCGTTGTCATTACATGCACGATAAAATTAAAATAGTTTTATATATGTTTTAATCAATTTATTATACGTACACGAAAAAAAAATAAAAACACGAAACGGCACTAAAGAAAACGTGTAAAAATTAAATACGGAATTCGATTACAATCGCCCGCCGACGGCCTGGCGCGGAGGAGAACGATTAACTTGTTTAGACCAGTAATGACGAGATAATCCTCGATAAACGTTATATAAGTAGTTATTACTACTTACTAGGATGGGTGACCGTCTAGGATTTTTTATCTGATACTGTGCCTCCTATATCGTACGAATATATTAACCGATTATAGCGGTTTACTGTTTACAGTTGATAAATATTAATTAAATAGATGTTTTGAATTGGTAATTATTTAAAATAGTTGAAAAAAAATAGCTTACACAAATATGGGTAAATAATAAGTACCTAAATAAATGATCGACTAACGTATGTAAAATACTCAATTTATTTTTACTTTTATTTTTACTGTAAACTCTTACAAGTTACAGCAATAATGAATAATATATAAAAAAAATATTTAAACGATTATCTCTGCTATACGTAAATAAATTATAGAGTAAACAATTTTTTTCTAAAATTTGGATTTTAAAATTAAGTATTTTTTTAATAACTAATAAAATGAATAAAATCACCTCTTTTGTCGGCATCCTTGTGCTTTAAATTAATGTATTTTTCAATCGCAAACACTTCAATATCACACATTATACTTAGAATGTACGTCTGAGAATCACGAGAAAAAATACGAATCATATAGAAAGAAACATTCGTAACTGTTGTTAATCGGAAACTGAACTGATATCGCTTTTTTAAGAATTTCCCCAAATGTCCTGCGCATTTTGACTTCCCACCACACACGATTTATATGATTCAATAGAAGAAGAAAAAAATGAACAAATATGCGACCCAAGACCTCGACTATAGTTTGTGGGTTTTGTAAAAAAACTTCCTTCACAGCTTGACCACCACATTCATCCCTAATGACATGCGGTATACCTATATACCTTACCAGCAATGAGACTGTTTGCAAATAATATCTTATGTAATAAATAATAATATTTATCAGTCTATTATAATGATTCCAGGACTTCAGCACGTAAAAAGACAAATTAAATACTGAACACATGCAGTGGTGATGCAATTGAAAGTAAATAATCCTATACTAAGCCATTCGACCGGAATATTCGATCAAATGTCCAAATTATTTATAAAGAAGTCAACAACAATAAAAATATACTATATACTACCTATATAGTGTACTAATGTTGTTATACCACATAAAAAAAGGTTTAAAAAAAGGTAGCTTATTCCACAATAAAATGACATCATTTTCTCTGTTAGGCCACAAAAATTACCCACGGAGGTATTTATATGACACTTTAAAAATAATCCAAACATATCTCTATTGTCAATAATATAATATAAGAAGCATTTTGCACCCACGCTCAATATGTATGGTCAAATTAAAAAATCCTACTGTTATATACCTATTATATTGACAATAATAAGAAGTGGAAATGCTTCTTAGCGTTATTGTTAATATTTTTTTGTGCTCAAGCCCCATGTCAATAATACCGTTTCGTGTCCACGATCTAATGATCCGGACACAGCATCTGCTTTTATTTCCATCGTATGGACACGCATCGAATGAAATTGGACTATTATACAAATCTCGTCCGCGCGGCAATATTATTAAATACCAGTGTTCACTCTAGTGAGTAGTTTCATCGATTATTGTGCCTGCAGTCTCGTATAATATTATGGTACTCTATAATAAGGCACCATGTGTGATTATTGAAACATAACGAAATTTCATGTATGAGCGAACTCGTGGTTAAAGCAAAGCAAATTAATATTACTGACTCATGGAAGCACGATCGTACGTGTGTATAATATTTTATCAAATTCAATCGTTTTATCAAAATATACTAGTGATTAATATATAATTATTATATACCTAACACTAATGTTTACAGTTCACTATATAATATTTTCTGTTAAGGTTATACGATGTAATAAATTACTTTTTAAAACAATAATTACATACACGCATATAATTAAGTAAATATATTGTACTTGTAGTTATGTATATATGTAAAACAGGAAAAATTAATGTTTATTATGATTTTTAGGTACTTATTCCATAACATTATTTTAGAACACCAACAATATTCAATTGAAACTGCGTATACGTTTAAATGAAGTAACTCGATCTAAAATTTATTTTATTTCGATTGGAAAAAATATACAATAACAACATCAATATCCAACAATATTATGGTTGAAGTAACTATGGTTAGGAGTTTGGACTATTAAGGGTATGCGGTTAAACGAAATTTATTTTTTATTAAAAACATTACACCTGATATCATCAACATCACGCTGCCAATAATTTTTGAATAATATAAATCCGAAATTTTTGGGTGTCACGTTTTGTCGGTAGGTGTACAACGCCAACATATAGTAAAACGTATATGATCTAATGTATGAGTAACACTGTACAATGATTGCAATGGTAAATATAATATATATACTCATATGGCAATTAATAACTGTATAAATGTAATTTAGTTTTACGAGCTCCCACGTCAACAGCGTAAGAATCCACGTGTCCGAATTGCGACACTCATAATAATATACTTGTGTGTCACATAGACTTTGTTAAATTGATAATTTCCGGAGAGTAGAAGAAGTTTATGCGCCACTTGTGTACGTCTCGGAGCGATTTTACCGAGTACTCGATAAGCATTGGTTATTGAATAAGTATAGATGTCAACAACGTTAATAACGTTATAATGCTATAATATATCAATAATTTAATTCAACTAAAGCTGACAAGTCGGCGACGCACTACATAGAATAATATATTGTTATATTATATTTAAACAAGATTATAGCGGCGTTATGGAGGTTACGATCATTACCTATATTATGTCGGCTCAATGTGTAAGACTGAAGGGCCGGCGGCTCGGCGGTGGCTCTACACAAACGACCGTTTTACTATTATTATTTTCTATGGCTGCTTTCGATTAACGCGCCTGCAGCAGGTAAGTCGCGTAAAAGGGTCGATTTTTTTGTGTAGATGTACAGCAGTGTACACATATAATGTGCGATCGAAACACATATTCGATTCCTTCGTACCTTTTATACGTAAACAACATTGAACACGCGTGAAGAACGAAACAATATCGATATATTATGCATAGGATTATTTGAAAATAATAGGTTAGATTTGTACGAAAAGGTTCTCAATGTGTAATATTATACACACACATATATATATAGGTACCTATTATATAAATACTCGTCGCCACAATTTTGAGACGTTTTATTCGTGTGCCCGTCTAGACGCGGCGCGCGCGTCGCTATTATTGATACCGTTCCAAATTCGTCTGCGTTACGAAACTCTGAATTGTTTATGGGCCGTATTATGCGATATTTTATGAGAATTCGCCTAGAGGACTAACCTTACCCAACGGAAAACGGCTCACGATTCGGGAGACATTGGCGCCATCCGAACGACTGTAGACTTACATTTATGTATAATACGGAGAAAACTTTAGCGGACGAGACGATCGCGCGAGGGGAGAGGCTGCAGGACGAAAAAAAAAAAGAAAAAGAAATAGCCTCCGAAAATGTATACGGTTTTATTGCTTTAGCTAGCTTTTAACAAAACATCGGCACGGCTTTCATACATTTGCAGTAAGTAAACGATTTCGAACCGGAGGTTTGCGGGACGGAACCAAAAGTGGAGCTATGGGGAAGGGAGGGTCGCAAACCGTACTTATACCGTGATATATTATATTGAAAAATTTAAGAAAAAGTGAAACAAAATAATAATTATTGTTATTTATATTTTATAGATTATAATGATACCATCGAAATATATATCCCTACACTGTGACATACACATAACGCAATGTTCCGTATACCTACTTCAGCGCCAATATATTATATTGTTTGGATATGAACGTCCAATGTTAACGAATGACCAGATAAGTATTAAAATATATTATTAATTATTCAGTTATCACGTATAGTAGTTGAAATTATAACTGTAGAGGAATAGCTATATGGAGAAGTTAATATATACTGTGATGGTCATATACGTTTACAACGTTGTTTCAAAAAAATCCAGTTGTAAAAGATAATTACAAACGTTTAAGATCCTAAAAACAATAACGGAATAAAATATCCATTTTTGAGAAAAGTTTTAAAATAAACTATGTATAATAAATGTACAGAACGGTTAGGCGCCATTAAACTTGCTTCCATACTGCAAGGCGCATTGAATAGGCAATATTATTGATTCGACGTATGCTCTTTGATACACGATACTATAATGGTTCTTCACTAGATATTAAGTAAAACATATCGCGTAAATAATACAACATGTATGTAAACCTTGCAGTGTATGATGAAAATGCATAGATGTAATGGGCTTGTGTAGACATATTATAGTATATTGTGAAAACACATTAGCTATGATAACATTCAAAACCTATAAAAATACTGCATATCTAAGTATATTAGATTTTATTCAAAATATTGCGTCTAGAATATATGTTTCTAGAATAAATTATTCTTGCTTTAAAAAAAGTACCTACTATATAATTCAACGTTCTGAAATAGTGTTATATTTAAATTGAATTCATATTATATTGAACCTGGAACATACTCAGTGAGGGAGAAGGTGAAGAAGGCATTAACATGATAACTTTTAACTTATATGAAAAATGACAATAATTCAATTAAAACTTTTATGTAAAAATAAAATTGCTAGATTTACTCTTATATGAACATTTAAAAAATAACATGTATATAATATTAGTTATACCTAATAGTTGTTTCTCAAGTTTTTTATTTAATTATTATTTATATTAATTCAATATTAAGTATATACATATTGACTATTATAAGACAGTACCAATATTTAACGTATTTATGGTGATTGCTTGTATATACTAAGACTTATTTAAGTCAATAATTACTTTAAACTATTAATGTATACATTTATTGAACGATACTTTAAAAATTAGACTAATTAAATAAATATTATATTGTTATATATTAAATAATATTATGATTTCATACAAAAAATTTAAAAACAATTGTATTTTATCTATAGCGGCAACGTGGTATTTGTTTTTGTAAGTTTGTAAAATCTTGAGTAACGATCAGTATGGCAATGTCCTTTAACCGACGGACCCATTTATGCCCCCCTTCCCCACGATAATTTGTTTAGGGACACCACTCATACTCAATAATTATTATTTATTATACCATGAACATGTCCTAGTCTTCTATAAGAATTTCTTCTAACTATGAACTACTGTGAATATACATCAGACTTTTATTAAATGAATAAAAAAATCAATAGATTACTTTATAAAGGATATTTTATGGTCATAGTATGAATAGATTTAAAACTTAAGAAAAAAAGGTTTTATTACTATAGTCTTTTATTGTATAAAATACATATTTCAAGCATTTCCAGTATGAGACTCGATAAATGTTTACCGGGAAAGAAAGATATCTGTTTTCCAGAGCATTAACATTATATTATAGTGTACATAGTGCACATAATATAATATACATGTATATATAATAATATGAATATTTTTTGAAACCATTAGTAAACAAATAAAATGTGATTCAATTTTTATGGCGTCCCGTTTTGCTGCCAATGGCATAGTCATGAATCATGACTGGAGAACATTAAAAGTCATTCAGACGTCTGGAAAACAACCGTACACGAACCAATGACTCTTTGAGAAAACAGCGATTTCCTTATTATGCCTTTTTATCGATGATATATATACACAAAACACATGAAGACGCGTTTATAAAACAATGTATTTGGCACGCGATCCAAGCCATACAGAGCCTCAATATATTAAAAACATTATGATAATATGTACGTGTATAATACATATATTATTATCAGGCAAACGTCCCATGTACGTCAAATTATCCTATAACATAATTCATTTTATTTCACTTTCTCTTGATATATGGTCTCGACATGCATCGTAAAACGCAATGCAGATATATAACGCACGAGGCGCATGAACGCGAGAGAGAAAACACATACCCCTAAGCACTAATATACGCGTATAAATATATAACCAACATGTTGACTGTGCAGCGTAAAGCGCGGTGTTTGTTCCATTGAACCGGTTTCCACCTTAGGGGTATACCGTATACATACATGTTATATATATATATAAATAACGAGGCGTTTAACCCCGTTTTCCGCCCCTTGCGCGTAGATATGCGTGCGTATGTTTCCAGAAATAAATTGTTCAATTTATATACGTCCCGTGGGTAAAGAAACTTCATTTTTTCTCCCGGTACGCGCTCCCCTATTAAAAAGTCCGTTCTTTTTCGCACCGTAATTTATTGCGAGCGTCACAAACTAATTCTATTCCCCGGACGAGAGAAAAGACACCCTTTTCCACGAGATAACGAACTAGCTATGGGAAAGACGACAAACGCGCGAAGGCGTTACAAATTCGTTTTTTTTTACATTTCATTCGACGTATATCTATTACCCTATAAAGATATATCCACCACGTCACTACTATACATATATTATAATTATTTACTACGTCTTCTAGGTACACCCGGCGTTGTTTGTATATACACTATAAAAATTTTTTTCACATCTATAAATTATAATATATCCGCGGTACGAATCGGTTTACAAAATATCTGCATCAGCAAACAGCACGTGTATATTTTTGAAACTACTCAGAGATGTTATAGCTACTTAAAGGTACCTATATCACACACGATAATAGAACAACGTACAGTACCACCGACCTACTGCAGCAATGTGTATCGCACAGAACTGCAAGCTCGAGCCACGACGACCTTTCGAGACGGTTTATTATTATACTGTTACACCTCGGCCACAGTTCATTACCACGACTCTTGGTAATGAAGCTATTACATACATAATATAATACACTATATTATAAGACGTGTGCCTGTGCGTAAATGTTTGGTGGGCGGGGTGAGGAGTTCAAATGTGCCATATGGCCATCGACGCGCACAGGAAGAGGAAAGACAGAGAGTGTATAGGTAACCACGGTACGTACCTATATATATATATAAGGGGGTTGTTGTGTCGTCGTCGTCGTCATCGTCGTCGCCGTCGTCATCGTGTGTCGGGGGCGAGCGCGCGCGCGCCCCGTACGGGAATCTGCACGCGTCGAGGACCTGTGCAGCGCTCTGCTCCACATCTGCCGCGTCGACAAGAGCGAGAGACGATAAAATCGAGAGCGAGAGGGGGCGAGGGTGAGACGGACGAGAGAGGTCGCATCTGCCCCTGGCCGCCGCGTGTGCCGGCGTTTCTATATTTAAAGAATATATATGCGCTGCACGCGGAGCACGGCGGCACACGTGTCCCAGCATCCTGTTACCGGCCCAGACACCTCAGCTTGCCCCCATTTGTCCTGCGGCAACAGCCCCGTTAGCGCCGCGATCGCGGTATTCAATTAGTAACGATACAAGAAAAAAACCGAACAAACAAAAAAACCAAATATATAGGTCGTCTACTCTCATTAACACGCGTTGACCTTTCTAAATTTTTTTCTCGGTTTTTTCTCTTATAAATAACGTATAGTCCCGACTCCCGAAACGCGCAGTTATTGTTCGCGGTACCTACCTATAATAATATAATGTAGACGGTATGACTTTATAGTTATATATTATATGGTATATACACAACGATTTTCGACACGCGTACAGACTGTCTGTTCGCGCAGACGGACGGCACACACATATATATATATATTATATTATATTATGATGTGTATACAATATTTTATACTCATATTATAGTTATATAATATTATTTATTAATATTATACGAATATGCGCTGCACGGTTCAATGGACACGGCGTGCGGCCGACGTAACACGATCTCGCCCTCGCGCCCGGCTGAATAGAACATACGTATACATATTATTATAATATAAATACAAATAAACGGCGCGCGTATGGTGCAGGGCGGACGGACGGACGGACCACGGACGCTCGGCCGCGCAGCCGCACAGGTATATATAATAAATATATAATATTATATGCCCGGCGACGGATCTAGACCTTTAAAAACACACACACACACACAAGGAGAAGAGAACGGGTGTTTTGGATAAAATAAAACACATATACATATAATGCATAGGTATACATCGAAAGCAAAAGCACCCGGTGCTGGCGGTATCAGGTTGCAGCGGTCGTGTGCCATTTGGTGTCTCGGCATCTCTCTTGTCTCACATCTGTCCGCCGTTATTGTGGCACGTACCTTAACGGTATGGTTCAACCCTTCGGGTCCTCATATATATAACATATACGTGTACACAATACCGACGAAATTTACCGAGCCCGCGCGCGCTCGGCGCTCTCTTGTATTATATAAGTATATAGTATTCATTATCCATAATATTATATTATATTATACAAATAATAATAATAATAATATTTTTTCGAATAGACATACGCGCGCGCATAATACGCCGTACGTGTTCAATTTCAGTCGCTTGTCTACAACATATAATATTATATATTGTACATAGGTACCTATATTTTGTACGCGTCTGTGGTCCATAATATAGGTATGCAAACAGTAGTTTACACCTTACCAGCCATCATGTACCTATATAATACCCTGCAAGCACCCATATACCCTACGCCTGCGCGTATCACGGGGTGGGATCAGTGTGTATGTTTAACCGATACTCTGGTTTGAGTACACACGCAAGTTGCGCGTTTCCTATATACAGTATAAGTATAACGTAAAAATTTTACGCACGTCGCAATATACGTAACGGCATATATATTATATTCATGTATACCTATATATACTGCTGCACGGTCTGCTGCGGGTATATATTATGTTTGCGAGGAGGATGTGTGTATGTGGAGTAGTACCTATGTGCGCGCGTAGAATAATCGCCGGGGGTTGTTGGTATACACAGCAACACGTGGCTTACGGTGGCGGCGACGGCGGCCTGTTTAGCCACCACCATCTGCCCGTCAGATTGTTGCAAACTCCCTTTTAACAAGTTTTAATTTAATTCCTCCCACAACGTTTGCTCTTACCTATGTACGCGATACAGTGAACGCGCGCCCGCGCAGGGTACTTAGCGGGGTCCTAGGCGGCGGGGGCGGGGGACGCGAGCCGTCTGCTATTCCGATGGCTGCTGCTACTGTGACGGACGAGCGCGCCGCGAGTTTGCCAAATGTTACTCGATCGGGTTCCCGTGTTTGCGCGCTCAGCACGGGCCCTTCTGTTTGGGGTGGTGTTTTTTTTTCTTTCCTTATTTTCTCGTAAACAACTACCGAAAATCGCAAAATCATTACGGTATTATACACCTTTACGCGCGTCGTGGCATGTGCGAACACGTCTAATTGGGTAGCCGCCGCCGCCGCCACCCACAATACGAAATCGCACAATGGGCCAAGCACCGTGATCAAAAGTATGACGACGGGTTTTCATTATTTCGCCACTATCGCGTTCTATTTAATACTCGTATATGATTGATTTAATCGCAATTTATCAACTCCCAATACCATATTATATACGTACAATAGGTATAATATTATACAATATAGACGTATTTTAGGCATGTATAGTACGAGTATATTATAATCTGTGTAGTGTATACTGTATGTCATTACAAACTGTTATGAAAACAATTATTTGACGATTTGATAAGTTTTACTGTGCACTTGGCTTTATTGCACATGGTTATACACTTCATAACTAAATAACTTGTGAAAAAACAAGTGAATTTGTATATGTTGTTATTAACGAATTTGGTAATCAATAATCGATCTTCAATAGAAATATCATATTGATACAACCATCATTCATGATATCTTGAAACACAAGTTGGGCAGTTACAAAGGAAACTTATTACAATAAATTACACTAAAACTTGAGATTTTAAAGTGTTAGTTAATCTATTCTAGTTAGGAATTAGGTACTTTATTACTTTTTACCACGATAAAAAAAAACAACATGTTATAAGGTTATAACAAATAGGTAAAATAGATATGTAGTAAATTAAATTATTTTTGACTGTAAAACATGATTATAATATTAGCTCAATAAAACGTATAGAAAATACTTTGCAAATATATTACTATAGTATAATGATTATAAAACTATCGCTAAAGCCTAGAAAAGCTAATAATAACACTTAAAATATATTTTAGTTATTTTAAGTATTTTATAGTATTTGGGGTATTACAACTTTAACTAATCAGTTTACAGTTTACACTTTACACATACGTAGATAGGTTACAAAAATTATTTACTCTAACTCTAAACATGTTTAATTTATTACCGGATGAGATTAAGACTAGCTAGATATATATATTACTCTTCAAATCTCTAGTCTATTACATACCCTTAACAACCATTTACACAAACAAATTAAAATATCACATATTCTAAGGTATGATACATTTTAGATAATCGTACACACTCACTTAGTTATTTTATTAAATGTGATAAATAATATTTCACTATCTCTATTATAGGGCATAAAAAATTATAATAACATTGTAATGCATACATTTAATTTAACGCAATGAATTAAAGAAAAATTATTATTATTTAAAATTGATAAGTTAAAAATAGAATTAATAATTTGTTCTTGAGATTTTTATACAAAAGGTATTTAAAGTTGAATTTATAATGCCTTACTAAATAGTAAAATGTAAATACTATTTTAACAATGATATTTGTTGATTATTCCTATTACTAGTTATTACACATTTAGATAATGATAAAAAAAATAGTAAATAAGTATAGGTACATAACAAATTATAAAATATAAATATATTGATAGAGTAAAACAGATCTCGAATTTTTAAATTACTGTGAACTGTTAAGCTATTCCGAAACGCTGAACTCGTTAAAACTGTTTTAAATTTCTTATTATGTATTGCACGACTCTAAAGGTCCAAAGTGGCACGGGCCAAATCGAGTGGCGGCGGTGGTTTCCAGCTGCAGGTTCTTAATATGAAGGGTAATAGCACACACATCCACAAAAAACCCCGAGAAACATGAACCCGCTCTTCCATCACAACCCCTCGGACGGTCTTGGGTAACTCTAGACGGGCGCCTACTGCAGTTTGTTTAACCGGTTGTTTCGAATACGTTCTAGAGATGAACACATAAAATACTTTTTATCCTTAATTTTTAAGAGATTAATTTTAAAAAAAACACTTCATTATAGAACATAGCAATTCAAAAAATAAAATGAGTGTCTAAAACAGTCCCAACATTAACTTTAATTATATAAATCATCAAAATACTCTATAAAAACGATTTAAAAATACTGACGTTGGTATTTTTTTGTTTTTATTTTGTATAATGACTAATAAGGTGTTTAAAAACTTTTTTGTAAAAATTTTGAAATTATAAATAACATTTTTCAAATACATAGATTCCTCTAATATGTATATTAAAATATCTTAAGTATAACAGACTATACTTATACAACTCATAATCTTAATTTATTCATTAAGTAATACTTGTTTTTGCATCATATAAATAACAATTTATAATTAAGTTTATAACTTATTTTCTAAAATGTCCATGATGTAACTATTTAAAACCGTTTCAAAACAAACTAGTGTAAAAATATGATAAAAAAATACTTTGAAATATATCTATCTCTATGTAGAATAATATGTACCTTAATTGTTTAATTTATAATATCATAAAATATTATTCTAATACAGATTAACATGTTTGTTCAATAGTCACCTAGTTTACTTAAACGATTTATGTTAAAACCAATAATATTTGTTCATTACTAAAATTTAAAAAGAGACACTGCTCCGTTTATGACGGATATGAAAGTAACATTTAATTTTAGTAAAATAAAATAGAAGGTAAATTAATTTCTACAAACTGAAATTGATTTTCTGTCAATGAACAATGCCTTTTCATTTTTCACTAACGATGTATTTTTAGGATTCTTTACCCAGTGATATTTCTATTTAATACAGAAACATGTAAGTATAATGTATAAAGAAGAATAGAATCAAACCAATAAAATAAAATGCGAAAATTTTATAGTATTGCAGGAAAAGTTTAAAATGTATAGTAGCCAGTAGGCAAAAAAACATTAATTTGAATATCAGAGGTTATAACAATAACAATATTGATATACATACGATAACATTATAGAAAAATCATAGATTGATGTCATTTATAAGAAATAAGAATGCTCGTCCCAATTCGTCGTGACATTACCAACAACTAAAAGCACGAATAAACCGTTTGTTTTTCTTCATCAGCTGTATCGAAAATTATGCATATGGATTTTATGCACATTGAAATTATTATCTGAATATTAAATTACGACAGCATTTTAAAGAAAAAAACTATCAAGTACGTGACTGAGAGCATGCGTGACCTACACAATTAGTTATGTAAATTCAGCAAGCACGCGCAGTATATCGCATATCACGTGCCTATAGTATTGTTATTTCTTGGATATCTGAAGTTCAAATCGATAAAGGAAACAGTATCATGTAATTTCATATAACAAATAATTTTCAAAAACAACAGGAGATACGTGGATTGACTACCATCCAGTATTAAATTTTATCAAGGGGAAAATAATATCGACTTCACCAAACGACATTTTTGACACTGCAATGGTACCCGTCAGTCGCCACCATGTAAAAGCCAATGGCAAAATTACAAAGAAATGGTTAGTTAAATGTCACATTCACGAACAAATAATGATCGGCATATCTAAAAGCAAATATAATATATACTTTCCGCACAATTCACTTATTTAGTTTTCAGAATTTGCCGAACTGTATAGAAATAATCAAAATAAAACCACGATTTACTTCATAATATCCTTAATCCGATCTTGTAATCTGTGAGCACGCGCGTGACAAATTCCTTACACACCAAAGTCGGCATATTATAATATCGGTGAGTAATGTATAATAATAATGAAAAAAAAAACAACTGGCGCCGAAAAACCGGTTCGGTCGAGAAACGTTTGATAATATAAAAATAATTCCAAAGCTATTTAAACGGGGCACGCGATATTTAAAAAAATCCCTTGTTGGAATTTAGAATAATACGTAAATACAAGCACCTGGTAAGACTACAGTGCACGCCCAAATCCAACATACGACATCGCAATGTCGATATAGGGTCTTTTTTTCTCTTTTTTTTACTCTCAGAGGTCGCCAGCTTCCTTGTTTTTGTGCACCAGGAAACTGAGGAACCTGAGTACTTCACGAACAAAACACAACGATTATTATTTTCTTTATAGGCAATACACACGATAAATAAAAACTTCCACAGCCGATATATATTATGTTACCGAAACCACGCCTACAGATGGGTACATCGAGAAATGGTTTATTACACTATAACGTGAAAGACACGTACCTAGTTTATTTGACATAAATACGCGGAGCGCTGCATACGTGACCATACATAAAATGTGCAACATTACAAATTTCTGATACAAAACATTTTTTTTCCATCGCATTTTTCGGTTTCGATTTAATATTGTAATACCATATTTAAGAATAACATAAGGTGCACAACGCACCTATAAGAATAACATATTTTAAGTCATAACCAACGTTACGGTAGTTTTCAATTTCTACAGATGCATTTCTTAGAATAATTCTTGTAATCAAGATAACATTAATCGAAAATGGGAATATTCTCTCTTCTTTATTTTCATGAAAATAGTACGATTTGATGCTGAAAATGATTCATTTTACAAAACTCTTAGTACAATTTAGGTACCTATCATAATAGGTATAATAGGTAGGTATATAAAATATATCATCCCTAATAAAATTAGTTGGAACTTAACATTTATAGACTATAATCCTAAACTTTTAAACATTATATAATATAGCAAAATTTATTATGTTTCAACCAAAAAAATCGTTGTATTTAAAGATATAATTTGATTTATTAGGTACTTGTCAGACTCTATTTTTTTTAAATAAATTTATTTATACAGTTATGTTTTTTAAGTTAAAAAAATATTACTCTACACCCGTCTTCGTACATGTTAAAAAACACTTCATTCGGATTTTAGGGTGTACCTATCAACTTACGGATATATATTATATATACACACATATAATATTCAATAAGGGTGAATAAATTGTTTCAAAATAAATAAACCTTGAATGAAAAAGAAGTAAGTAACAAGTTCTTGAAGAATAGTTTATGGTAACAGAATAACTCGGTTGTACATTGTATTTATCAATTATTTTTTTATTACATAGGCACGCCTTATTAAATAATTGTAATTATAATTATTAAAAAAGGTGGACCAGTGGGTACCGATCTGCTGTCGTTGTAATGGATGTGTTATATTTGAATTCAATGATAAACCATTGTATAGGAAAAACGATTCCAAGCGGAGACGTTGTGTCAGCAAAGGATACTTGTACAGATAATCAAATTTATTAGTTAAAAAAAAATTAATACAAATTAAAAATATCTCATGGCTTTTAAATTGTTAGCATGTATGGGAAATGATAAAATAAATATTTAGAGAACATTTCAAGAGTCTACATTTATTCGTTTTGGTTAAAAGTAAACAATTCTAAGTAATTTTCAAAAGCGTCGGCAAAAACAAAAAAATTAAGTAAAACATTGAATTTTACGCAAAACCGATTTAGTTATTTTGTAAACTCAAAAACTATCAAACAACTGTAGATGCTTTGTATTTTCACCAAATTTTTATATGACAATTTACCATACATTTTCAATACTTTGACTCCTTCTGAGCTATTTATATAAGCGTAAGAAAATATCGATTTTTGTTAGTTTTTATTTAACTATCGATAAAGAAAACTTTTTGATTGATCAAAATATTTGGAAATATAATACAAAGTTCCTCATTAGTTTATGTTATGCACCCGAAACATCAAATAATTAAAATTTCTACTTGAAAAGCGATTGATATTATTTAATCTTATATGTAACAATGTGTAACCACAAAAAAAAATGTACCCCGGAAAACTACGATCCAAATTCCGGGTGCCAGGTAATATTATCTTTAGTAAACTAATTTAATACTTAAAAACTACTCAAACTTTTATTCTGATATGTCAACCTTTTCAAAGAAACTATCTACGCTAAATAATTTACAGTAAAAACAGGTTGTTCTCATTTGAAAAACAGAGACAAGTTAGACATTCCACAGTCCACAGGACACTCCTTAAGTAGTACAAAAATCTTAAGAATTTTTAAATATGGTCTCTAAGTATATAAAAATTCCAAGACTTCCAAGATTTAGAATAATTGTATTAATAAGAAAAAAATAGGTGAGCATGCTCGGTAAATTACCCTTATATGTCTTTGAATAATTTTTTAACCAGAGGAGTTTTTTGGGCGTAATGCATAGGCAAAATTATTTCATATTTCACTAAAATCGTATTTATTATTAACTGTACAATAATAAAGAAGTGGGTAAGTGTGAAGGGGGTGTCGCTCTTCTGTACAGTAGGTTACAAGTGGGTCACTGTAATGGATGGTGTTCAATTTGAATTCAATGATATAATATCATTGTATAAGAAAAACGATTCTGAGCGAAAACGATCTGTCAGCCTATGATATTACCAAGTATATTTGATGATATTATAGTGAATAAAGTAATTTATATATAACCGATTTACGTGGAGCCTTGTTTTAAATGTTCAATCCTTAGCCATAAAAGTTAAACATTTTATATATTTTTAACTACAAAATAATTAATAAATTATAAATTTCATAAATGTTGTCAAAATTTGAACTTTAAATGCTTATAAAAAAAAATTGTGCCTATGTATTTTCAATATTTTTCAACTGCTATTAGAACGATAAATCAGGAGCCTTAGGAAATCCAGATTTCAAAAATTCAACAGTGGCGCCATTTGTCCAGGAAAAAATAAACTAAATAATACAAAATTTAGTTTATTGTTAGATATAAAAATAATAATAGTGTATTATATATTGGTTGCTATTGGTTAACCGGGCATGTTTATTGATTTTTATTATTATTTTTTGTCAATATATATTATATATAAATGAATGTTTGTGTGTAGATTATACCTCTGGGAAGAATATAGGCTAATTTAAAAAGGGTTAAATTTGTTTTTTTTTATTCATCGGATTCTAATACGGTTAGGTTAGGATTTTTTATTAATTGATTATATTAATCCACCGTAGGTGGAATTAAGTAAGAACGACAAACTTGGTATAACTTTGATACTTTAGAGTTAAATAATACAGTTACGTACAAACAGCACGAGATTCGCGATCTACCGCAGGTAGATTGCCTACCTGATAATATACTGCTGCGAATCAGAATTTTTATTCCAAGCAACAGAAAAGTTAAGATAAATTTTGAACACCATACACCGAATATTAAATAAGGAATTGAACAAAATTTAAGTCATATAGAGTTGGTACATTTAACGGCCAACGAAGTGCACGGAATCAGCTAGTATTATATAAATAATAACAATAATAATAATAGTAAAAGTTTATTGCAACAGCATCAATTTAAACATGGTTAGATAGACAATATAAATAACTGCGACTATGAGTATTTGCAACTCATCCTATAAACAAATAAGCTTGAATGGCGGATGAGTTAAGTTCTATTAAGGTATAACAAAAGTGCAAAATATAAAAAAAAAAAAAAATAAAATACAAATTAATTGTTCCAAAAATACAAAAACAATAAATCTAAGATAGAACACTAATTAGATGATTTTTATATTGATTAAAATTAATAAAAGAAAAAACTTTATATTATATACTCGTAATAGTTAAACACCTTTAATAATAGTGCTTTGATTACCAAAATTAGTTTTATTATGTGGAATATTTAGGTTGTTATTATTTTTTAGTCTTATATGGTAATCATGCGATGGTTGATGATCCTTTTAAGTTTTTAATTGTATACATATATAATAAAGTTTGACGTTCATATGATATCCTATAAGGTTGAACATTAAGAATTGTATATATTAAATTTGAAGAAAAAAATCTTGGTTTATTTAAAATAACTTTTATTAAAGATTTTATAGTTGTACATAATACCTACATTAATATAACTGGAGTATGTACATCCCCAGACTAAAGAGCCATATAAATAAATTGATTGTGCTAAAGCTAAGAAAACTATCCTTAAGGTTTTAAGATCTAATAAAGAACGTTGTATTTTGAATTTATAAAATAATTTTCTAATTAAATTATTAACAGAATAAATATAGTCAGCAAATTTTAGTCTGTGGTCAAAATTAATATCTAAGTATTTAATATTATACACTTTCTCTAAAGGAACACAATTACAAGGTTAATTTAAATATTTATAATTATAGGAATGTATACATAATTCAGAAATACAACTATATGACGTACACATATAGTTAGAAATATTAAAGATAATATATTTAGATTTAGTCAAGTTCAATTGAAGATTATTATTGTCAGACCAATTCTTAATAAAATCTAGACTTATATTCGATTCTTGTATTAATTTATTATAATCTTTATTTTTTAAAAGTATGACTGTATCATTAGCATAGCACATAATATCAGAATTTAGGTTTAAGTTTAAAAGTCCATTAATATAAATGATAAATAATATTGGGCCAAGAACAGTACCTTGTGGCACCGAAAAACATTGGTATTTACATCACTCAGGATTCCTTCAATTCGAACTTGTACAATTAAAGGTTACTTATTAATACATATTAATCATGATTCATACATTTTCTTTCGTCCTCTCATGCAGAATTGCATTCAAATAGAATACTATAATAATACACAATCTTGTCCGAGAACCAAAGGAACGATGTACAAACTTCCACCACCGCTGACCTACTCCACTCCACTGCACTTACCCTCTTTTTTTTTTTATAAATAAAAATATATATTTTATGTACTAAAGTATATTATAATACATACGATTTGTTCATAGTCAAAGGTAAATAACACACAATATTTTATGTGATGCCTCAAATTTGAATTAGGCTTCTCTCATAAGGCGAGATTCTAAAACACATTTTGTGGAAAATTCGAATGTATTATAACAATTTTGCAATATCATTATGACATTTGCAGCTATGTATTAGTGTATTACGAAGGTATGCGAAAACCATTTTCTTATAATTACAGCAATGACAATTTTCAGTAATTACATATTTGGATAAGGTTGTTTTTTAAACATTTTTATTAGTGTCCCACTTATTAGTGACGTAATGTCAAAATTTACTAAATTACAGCAATGTTTTAACCTACGACATTATTTAACAATTACATTTTTTAAAAAAACAAACGTGTATTCGATTTTGATATTTCTAATTAACATAAACCACATATTATATTCTTGCTTAAAATAAAATTATAGTTTTTCAGATATTTTTGAATTTCTACTATTTCTATTAGTGCGAATTTTTAAAAATGGGCTCTCTAAAGAACAATTGTTCTCAAATTGTCTACAGCTTAGTATAGAAAGATATTTAGAAAACTTCATAGGAAACTATATAAAACTATTCAAGTACCTATCTACAAATCGTTTTACTGAAAAAAAATGAAGAGTGTTTTATTGATTAATAAATCAACCTAAAAAATGTATTATATTATATAAAATATTTAAATATCTTGAAATAAAATGGCCTTATCATAGTTAACCAATGAGTAAACAATAGGTTTTAAGTTTTGAACAAATCGTAAATTTAAAATCAGATATGTTGTCAGACCTACAATAAAAATATTTATCTAAATATATATAAAAAAAACTAGTACGATGAGTTATATTTTAATGGGTCAATAGTTCGTGACAAAAGTCGAACGTTATATTTAAAACGCACTTTTGACCTACTTTTTATGAAGTGAGCAATAAATTATTAAATGTATAATAACGGCGAAAATTAAAACATACATTAAGGTATTAAGCTATTGAGCCTATGCATCATGTTTTAAATTGAATAATTGATAAACTCGAGTGTGATTCATATTCATTGTATGTGCAATATTTTTGTTGACGGATCGTAGATAAGTAATAATAACTTAAAAATTATTTCTATAAATCAAGAATATAGTATCACGGTGATTACAATACACATCGTAGGTATCGTCAACGGAAATCCTAGTCAATGTCATGAATATTGATAAAAATACTTCCTAACCCCATTTAACTCATTGCATCACATCGACAATTCCCTTCTTTATTTAAATTTACATTTGAACTTTAAGTTGTTGTATCTATTAGAACTTCTATTCCGTTCCATAATAAAACATTTTCAATAAACTTTTTTTATCTACCTACAATTATTTTTCCTAATTACATTTTTATAATGATTGTAAACTTAATATACCGTGTGTCCGCAAATACAGAGTATACACTTGTGTAATTAAATTATCTATATTAATGAGTACCCTATACATATTTTTGAATTCTGTTTGCGGAACATGGAACTAGACTATTAGATCACCAATCTCCTGCAGACGGAATTCTAATAAATATATATTGAGTACTGAGTAATTTACGTAACTGAATTATAGAGTGTAACTAGTATCGCGGACACACGCTATACCTAATAAAAATGAAAAAAAAAAATGCAAATAATATATATTATACTTTACGTTTTAATAGTATTCTGTCAGTCAAAAAACTGAATGTATTGATTTTACAATGATGTGTGTTTTTTTTTTTTATTTTTGTGTCTGTCATCACCTTTTAAGACAGTAAAAGTGCTTGGATTTTCTTCAACAGTAACTTTTCTGATAGGAAGTGAATCTAGTTGGTACTTTGGGGGGTCAATAGTAAAAATTTCCCAGTAGTTTTCAAAAGCGACGTGAAAAACAAACGAAAATTTAAGGAAAAACGGGAATTTTTACACAAAATCTGTTTTTGAGTAAATCGATTTTGGTTTTTGGTGTAACTCTAAAACAAATGACCGAAGGGACATGAAATTTTGACTGAATGTTTATAATTGCATTTCCTATACACCATAACATTTTCCAAATATTTTGACTTATTTTGAGCTGTTTACGGACATTGTCAATTTCCATTTTTCTTAGTTTTTTTTCTATAAATATCAATAAAATTTTACCTGTTGAGTAAAAAAGCTTGAAAATGTAATAGAAGGCTCCTAGGTTATTGTTTCAAAGGCAGAAGAAAAAAATTAAAAATCTTTAGTCACAGTTTTTATTTATAAGCATTTAAAGTTCAAATTTTGACAAAATACGGAAAAATCAAGAAAATTAGCAAATTATTTTTAGTTGAGAATTCATAAAAATTTTTCTTTTTAAATCTAAGATTTGAAAATGTAATATAAGATTACTCATAAGTTTGTCTACCTTTATCAAAAAAAAATGTCTACAAGAAACTTAAATTAAATTTTTATGAGCGTCTGAAATTTATATTTCTACAACATTTGATATTCACTCGATTTCTCATGTAACAATTTTCTTATTTTATGTAATTAAAAAACGAATGACTGTAGATACTTGAAAATTTCACTGAATGTTTATATTAGCATTTTCTATACACCATACAATTTGACTCTTCTTAAGCTGTTTACGGATATTGTCAGTTTTCAATTTTTTTAGTTTTTTTATCTATAAATATCAATAAAATTTTATTTGTTGGGTAAAAAAGCGTGAAAACTTAATGCAAAGCTTTTGATATATTGTTACAATAACAGTTGAAAAATATTAAAAATTAATAGGCACAATTTTTTTAAAATTTAAAACAAGGCTCCACGTAAATAGGTTATATATAAATTACTTTATTCACAATAATATCATCAAATATACTTGGTAATATCATAGGCTGACAGATCGTTTTCGCTCAGAATCGTTTTTCTTATACAATGATATTATATCATTGAATTCAAATTTAACAGTGACCATTACAGTGACCCACTTGTAACCTACAGTACAGCAGAGCGACATCCGCTTATCCACCTTTTTTATTAATATATGTATAAATTATTATAATATAATGTATCTAAATTTAATATTGTTGAGCTAAAATACTGTTATAGTGAATATCGAATAAAAAAAAAAAACAATTAAGAATGACTGGAAATTATATTAAAATAATGCTTTGATCTTTACTCATCTTTAATTATATTATTATGTCCTAAGACTATTTGTTTTCCGCAATGATAATAAATCAATCTACTAGTCATTACTTATTTGTTAGGTTTTATAAATGTTTAAATTTCAATAAAATTTAATTTTAGCATTTTTAAAAATATATGATAAAATATCTTTAAAAATTATAATATTCTTCTAGAACAACTTAAACTAAGTATTTTTAATATTAAATAAACTATTTGTATTAATTTTATGAAATATAAAAATAATATTTTTTATTTTAATAATGTGTATTAATTATAATATAAATATTTCATTGATTAATATTGATTATAATTGATCAATATTATGCCATACGATATATTAATGAAGAAATTAATCAATGGACAATAATTAAGAACATAATGATAAATCATAAACATAAGTGCATAACGTACATTTGCTATTTACATAGATACACACAAATAAATATTAAATATACAAAATTATTATTAGCCAATTTACAATTACGAATTACAATAAATACTAAATGTGATAATATATTTAATATTTCAATGGAACATTAAAATTATATAAGTCTAAACCACTTACCCACAATTTTATGTCTATAATTTATTATAATTTAAACCTAATATTTTAATTTTAACAACTACTGTGGTCATCGAACAAATATAATTATTAAATCATAACTCGTATATATTTTTTTTTATAATTTTTAAACTTATACTTTATATTTAGACCCCCCCCCCCCGTCCCACAAAAAAAATTGAAAATACACCACTGCAAGGTGTCTCATCAGTACATATCCAATTGCCCAATATACTAATATAAATCCGTATATACTGCAGCCACCTAACTAAACTCGAGAAAACTTAAGAAAATGTAATGGAAAATTATATGACTTTAAATATTTACATACAATTAGGTATAGGTATATGTATTTTCTATCTTCGATTTGTAAAGCTTAAGTTTAGCGAAGCAAAATTTAAAAAAGCTGACAAGTGGGTGTACCTATGCTGTACAGTAGGTTACAAGTGGGTCACTGTAATTGATGGTGACATGGTGTTAAATTTGAATTAAATGAAATAAAATCATTGTATACGAAAAACGATTCTGAGAGGAGACGGTTTGTCTGCCAAGGATATTTTATATTTTATATTATTATTATTAATGCGCTAACCGTTAAGTTGAATTAATATTATTTGTATATAACAATATACTTGAGAAGATTCAAGTACTCACAAATAATATTTTTAAATTATAATATAAAACTAAAATAGTTCTACTTCGTTTAAATATCTAATTTCGTTTATTTTTTAGATTTTTTGGTTAAAGTATGAACTACTTGCGTGGTACCTTATTTTAAATTTTTAATCTTTACCTATACAAATTGAACATTTTATAAATTTTTTAACGACGAAATAATTTGTAAATTTTCAATATAATAAATTTTGTCGAAATTTGAACTTGCTTTACATCCTATGAAAAAAAAAATCTTGCATTTTTAATATTTTTAAACTGATATTATAATAATGAGTGAGGAGCCTTGTGTTAAATTTTCAATAATTTTAACCAAACGAATAAAATTGTATTGACATTTAAAGAAATAAAAAACAAAAAAAACTGAAAATTTTCTTTGTAAACAACTTGAAATGAGTCAAAATATTTTGCAGTATAGAAAATGATAAAATATGGTGTACATTTCAAGTATTTAGTGTTATTCGTTTTTGAATTACGATAAAATAAGAAAATCACTCCATGAGAAATCGAGTGAATATCCTATGTTGTAGAAAATTAAACTTCAAAAGCTCCTATAAAGCAATTTACACTTTCTGGTGGACATTTTTTTTTTTGATAAAGGTAGACAAACTTGGGGATATTGAATGACATTTTCAAATCTTAGATATAAAAAGAATAATTTTTATTAATTTACAACTCATAATAATTTTTGTGATTTTTTCAAATTTTGTCAAGATTTTAACTTTAGACCCACATAAAAAATTATTGTTGATTTACGGTCAACTTGTTTTTTAATTTCCAATAACAAAAACTTACGAGGAACCTATTGTATTACATTTACAAGTTTTTGACTGAGCAATAATCTTTTAACGACATTAATTTAAAAAAAACTAATAATAATCGAAAATGTCATACATGCTATAGCTCATAATGATTCAAAATATTTTTAAAATTTGATGGTGTATTTAATATGCTAATATAAATATTCAGTGAACATTTTATGTATCTACGGTAATTTTTTTAAGAGTTACACAAAAATTAAAAAATTTGTTTTACCATACGTTATTAAATACTGGAATTTTAACATCCCAGCGTAAACCAATACACCAACTAGATTCACTTTCTCACTGGAAAAGATACTGAAGTTGAAAATCAAAGTATTATTTAGACAACTTATTGTGTACAGAGTACACAGACACAAAAAAAAACGCATCAATGTAAAATCAATACATTTACTATTCAAAATCTAAAATCTAGGAAACCGATCCGCTGTATAGAAGATTTTGAGTGTATCTCGACATATAGTTGGTGACCTAACTCATTAACTTATAATTTATATTGTCGGACCTAACACCCATCACAAAAAAACATTATTTTAATTTTAAGAAAGGTTTACTCAATGGCTATTATGTACTGAAGTCTTAAATGTATGTGACTGTAATGTATGTAAGAGGATTCCAGTCCCCAGTACCACCCTTTAAACTTAGGCAGTAGGCAGTAGGCCTCAAATAAAATCCTTTGTCACGCCCCTAAGTAGGTCATTGTAATGTATTTTTCAATTTTCATTTCAATGATAATTATATTATAATATATGTTATAGTTTATAATTATTATTAACTTAGATTAATTGATTATAAACTAAGTTTTAATATTTTACTTCAAATGTGTATAAAAAAATGTACATACCTATTACATCAATATTATTAAATTGAAGCAATAACGCAACATATGAGAAACCTTGAATTTAATATTCAAACTTTATAAGTTATAGTTATTAAAATAAAAATAATTTTGAACTACAAAATGATTAGGTACTAAATTTGGGTTTGAATTTAAAAAAGAAATTGTTAATATATATTTTAAATATTTTTTACAAAGTGTAAGAACAAAATATGAAGAACGTTGTATTAAATTTTCAAACGTTTTGACTTTTGACTTGCAACCAAAACTTTTACCATACATAAATCGAAAAAAAGTATTGAGTTTCAAATGTTTATAAATAGCACAAAAAGACCCAAAATCTATTAAAATTAAATCATATTTAAAAAACACTAATATAAATATTTGGTGAAACTTTCAAGTATATACAGTTTTTTATTTTTCTATTACAACAAGAAATCAAAATCTGTAAAATACTGGTTTTTCGTAAATATTTCCTTATTTTCGTAGTTATTTTTAGTTTTTACCGATTATTTTGAAACTACTGGGAGATTTTTACTTTAATAACAACTGAGTCCTATTTTCTTTCAAAAACTACCCTCAAACTTTAAGAATTGAAGAATTTGTATTGCTTTTGAATGAGAATACAAGTCCTATATGGGGCAGTTGTGCTAAAAGCCACTTAAATAAAATTCAAATTTTTCAAAACAAAATACTCCGCATAATAACAGACGCTCTCTGGTTTGTACGCAACAAAGCCCTGCATAATGACTTGAAAATCCCTATTATCGATGAGCACATAAACCATGTAGCAAACAGATTCTTCCACTCACTTACGAACCCAAATGGTGCTGCTCACTATAACTTAAACGAAAGCCCTCCAAAATATTATTATATCGTAATTATGTACGAATAAAACTGTAAAAAAAAAAAAACTGTAAATAAAAAATTGTATATTATCAGTAGGCTCAGATAGCTATTCTAGCTATGTAGGAATGCCTTAATTATTAAAATAAAAAAAAAAAAGAATGAGAATACATGATGACTGATGGCAGACAAAAAAGACACACATAAAAATGTACTCTAAAATAACTACAATTTATAATTTATAATTATTATAGTTCCACTGTAACTCAGATATAATTTTCAAAAATATTGAGTGGAAAAAAATGATTATAACGGTGACAAACATGGTAAGACACCCGGTATAGTACAGCTGTACAGCGCTTCGTTATCTTAATGACTTGACCATTTAGGATGGTCATGCTCCTAGAAAGTTCAAGTTACCAATAAAACGGTTTACGTGTAGATACGTATATGTGTGTACTGGCCTGTATTATTATGTAACGGACGAATAGATCCAGAGGTTTTACGGGTGAGTTACTGGAAAAGAGAGAACGCGCGATGCTCTACGAGGAAAAAACAGAAGCCAGGTGTTATGGACAGCGCCAGAACTGCAGCTATGCACCTGGCAAGACATTTCATATATATACACCGAGCGTTATGTATAACTTATTACAAACGGGGAAATGACGCGCTTCCTCACGTCCTATCACTCCTCCCTCACCGCCATCCCAAGGTCCTTGATACTTCCAGGCTCCAATGATTTTGGACACTTCACGCACTACTACCAAGGTCACCAAACTCGGTTTCAGGTCTCAGCAAAGAGATCAGTTACAATTGTAAAAAATAAAAAGCAATTATCAACCAACATTTTTTTGGCAGTACCTTTTGTCTATACATCAAGTTATGAAAAGAGTGTATACCTACCTACGTTTAATTTTATGTGACCATTAGTAGATAAGATTTACATTTACATCTAGGTTTACACCTTTTACAATAAAATAATTTTAAGGATTTAGAACGTAGGAATTAAAATATACCCTTTTCGATCTTAATATATTATACTATGGACATTACATACATAATATAATCTAGATTAGGTACAGTAACTCAAAATATGCACAGACTATTATTATTAGTTTACAATTATTTTACGTATAAGTAATATAAAACAATCTTCAAAGGAGAACTGCATTTTCTGAATTTTTCTAGTGTTTGTAGAACTTTTTCTAATTTTTATTAATGATAGAAAATGTAGATATTTGAATACTGCAATTTATGAATCATATTGAGTCGATTCTAAGCAGAGTTGCAAGGGGTACTCAAAAAGTACTAGATTTAAAAAGAAATTTACACGTCGTAAATTTCACAGTCTTTGCAACTATAATCAAAAGCTATAAGCAGCTGTGAAGTTCTAAGATTTACATTTTTAAAGAATTGTCTACTCAATAGAAAACTTTTAAATTACATTTCAGAAAAAATATATTGGTGAGTAAATACAGAAATACAGAAATATAAAACAAAACAATCCTTGCTTCTATTAAATTTTAGTGTTCATAACTAAGACACTAAGTTATCGATTTTTAAAATTGCAAACTATAGTTGTTTGATAGAATTAATTATAGGGTAATTATTGGAATTATTGGACAATACCTAGTATCCAATTCATCATAGGCCAGTTTTCAAATTTCCAAATATTACCAAAGATGCTTAATGATTCGTACACTGATTATCACTAATGATCTACCCCCAAAGAATTAATCTTGTAATACATCAAAACTTAATACAACTACAAAATAAATACTTACCGAGATGCTTACTGACAAACGAAATAATACAATTTTATATTATAAAATATATAATGTAATTTTTAATGTACCACGGTGGTAAGGTAAATTGTTAAATAAGCATCATACAAATATATTCAGGATATTTATACTTAGAAGATGAAATAAATCCAATAATAAGTCAAGAAAATCTTTTCGAGTATCGTAAAAATTGGAATTGTGCGCCAAAATTTGCATGTACCAGTATCAGTATAATATATGATAGTAATGACTAACGAGTAACCTTGAATTTTTTCTCTTGTAAACACTAACGAACTAATTCTATGGACTATGGCAATCTTTTCTGCGTTGTATTGCCAAAACGTAAGTTATATTGGTTAAGGTCTTGGATGTCTCAAATTAATTATATTCATTGTGGAATAACAACGATAGCAATCAATCCCATACGACCCGCTGAGAAATGACATTATTTTATTATTAAACATAATATTATATATAACATTTCGGGGGGCAATGACATTATTAAACAAATTTACGAATTTCAGATTTTTAACATATGGTATTAAATATATATATATATTCTATACTCTATAGACTATAATGAAGTACCTACCTATTCGATTCGATAATACCTTTAATTATTTGTATTATATAACACCTCCCTCCAATCGTTAGTTAATAGCAATGCCACTTCTACTGATTAAAATAAAACAAAAAATGTAATAAACTAATAACAACAAAGCATAATAATATAGATTTTTAACTTTTAATAGACGGTAAATAGTTATTACATAATGTCTATTAGTTATTACACATTTCCTCAGTTATTATTATTAGACGTGAGGGGTGAAGGGTAATACCAAAAAAAGAACGGACAAAATATTTTATGTATACCAACCTATATATTTTTATGTTTTATTTACTAAATCAATACAACTATTAAATGCTAAATTTGTACAGGAAAAATAATATTTTAACGGATGTAATTGTTTTCTGTAATTTATTTTATTATTTAAATAATCCACTCCGAATTATATTAAGTTAGTTAATAAAACTATACATTACAACTATTATAAAATTATTTGTTTTTGTCATACAATGGTATCCATATTCAGAAACCTCCTTCGAGAAACAGTGGCGTAATTAGGAATTTGGTTTGGGTTGTAGGGGGGTATACGTTTTTAGCAAATATGAATGGTTATTATTTTTTAACAATACTTTGATCACAATGTTAGCAGTAAAAAAAAAGTTTTGGGAGGGAATATATCCCCCTAATCCCCCGCCTAATCACGCCCCTGTCGAGAAAACAGCATCTAGACAACTTACTGTACTTACAAGTAATAATTCAACAATTACGTAATTTGTTGAAAAAAATTCCGAATTACCAACTAGACACTAACCGGGCGGACTAGCCAGTATTTTATTAAGAAATAACAAATACCTTACTTTCTTACATATAACATTTAATAACAACTATTAAAATTAAATAATTAAATATTGACTTACCTTTGCATGCTAGGTATATCCGAGATGTGATATTTTTCTTAATAATCGTCTGCCGTAGTTGTATCCATATTAATATCCAACTGAGAAAATTGGTGAAATTTTGAAATGGCGGGATAATTTGACAACGCGCTGTGCTTGCATCAAGTAGAGTAGACATGCGATTTAAATAAAAATGCATAAAACATCGTTTTATAATAATAAATAAGTAGATTGTGGAAATTTGTAAAAAAAATTAATTTTGTTAATAATTTTTCGGTTTAAAAAGTATGGAATAACAATTTGTGAATATTTGAAATGATAATAAATTAGTTATGATAAGAACTATGTTTAATAATGGTACCTGGTAACTACCGGCATGAAAATATAGATGACCCCATAGATAACGAATAGTAAACACCGTAACCACGGTTTTGAAGGATGATGATCAGATGATATTTTACTCAAATCTCAATAGGTTGGTACGGTATATTATATATTATAGAGGCATAGAAGACGTATAGAACATTACATTTTACCATAATGATTTCTTTAAATAGTATTGCTTGTTTTTGTCCTTTTTGTTATTCGAAAAATCTGTTAGTTAATTAAAGAAGTATAGTACCTAAATAACACTTGAATATAGCTTAAATAGCTGTAACAAACAATTACAATAATATTGTCGTTTCGGCTTTATTTAAAATTAAATTAATATTTTTGGATTAAATGGGTACACAAATAAACAGTGGTGGTGGGTGGGTGTCCAATGGTACTGGACCCCCTCCAGTGGCGTAACTTAACTGGATAGGGCCCCAGAGCACTAATTACACTAGGCCATCAACGAATGTCTTTATAAAAATTCAAAATGTAATATTATGGGGCCCAGGGGCACTGCCCCGCTTTGCCATACAGTAGCTATGCCACTAACCCCCCCCCCCCCCCACATAGGCATGTTTAGGATTCGTACGCAGGTATGGGCAAGAAAAATTTCATAATAATGAAATATATGTATACAAACATTTTTAAAAGGTGGGTAAGTGGATGTCACTCTGCTGTACAGTAGGTTACAAGTGGGTCATTGTATAATGATTAATGGATGGTATTAAATTTGAATTCAATGACATAATCCCGTTGTATTTGTAAACGAAAAACGGTTAGGAGCGGTGACGGACGACGGTTTGTCAGTGTTGATATTTTATATTATAATTATATTATTATTACTTAATATTAATACGGTAGTTGGTAAGTTGAATTAATATTATAAAATTACAACAAAATAACTAAAATTGTTATTCTTGGTTATTTAATATGTAATTTCGTTCAAAATCAATCATAAAATTACAATAAATGAAAAAAACTGCGTTTTATATTTTTGAAATTTTTTGGTAACAGAATAAACTACTTACGTGGAACCTTGTTTTAAATTTTCAATACTTAGCTATAAAATATAAATGTTGAACACATTTATACATTTTTAACTACAAAATCATTTTTCTTACCAGTTTTCAGGACCTTTGCCTATGTTCTATTTGGAATATTTTTATATTATCTAAATAATAAATATTTATATTTTATGTTGGCAACAATGGATAATCAATTGTTATCAAGTGATTAGTCAAATGTTTATATCTTACTTTATTTCAGTATTTCAAACTAATAATTGCACAAATATTGCAATTTAAGAATCTAATTTATTAATTTTTTGTTGTAAGCTCCGAAAAAATTGTACTGTGAAATTTATTTATAGTGTCATTATTGAGTAAGCATACCACCATTCATACCTAGAGAATGTATCTCTCCGTTAACCAACTATCTACTCTCATGAGGTATGTTTACACTTATTAACATAAACTTATCCATTGTATTTTGTTTTATAATAATAAACTACTTAATTTCATAGCATTCTTAGTGAAGAAACTGTAGAAAATCAAACACTTGAATATCTAGTTTCACAACTACATCAATTTTTCAAACGAGAAGATAATTTTAAAGGTAAATGAAATTACATAATATAATATTGGCACTCACTGTACAAATAAATAAATTAACAGTTATTTAATTATTATTTTATTACTATTTCTGTTATTAAAAAGCATATTTAATTAGAATCAAACCAAATTTGGTTTGGGAGGAGACTGAAAAAACTATATAAATGATTTTTAAATAATTGCCTAATAACTCTAAACAAAATTGTTTGCTACTAAATAAAAAGTAAAAACTGTTTCATGAGTCAAAATATTTTTTCTATCATAAATAAAATATTATGTTGTACAAATTAAAACTTTCATTCTTCTTTAAAAGCTAACCATGGTCTATGACTATAAACTGATAATTTTAAATTTTAAATAAAAATAATCCAAGTTTACCTTTGGTTTTTAATTTTCTATCAAAATATAATATAAAATGAATGTAATTTATGTTATCCTTGTATACTTCATGCTACCAATATTGTTATACTATCTTGCATTACTATCATAGTTAGTAATAAACATGAATTTATGTCTTATTCTATTAATCTTATAGAACTTTGTTTATTCACATTTAATGTTACCTACTCCTTTTTAGTTTTTACCATTTATACCAATTTAAAGACGTATTTAACCACCTAAAAGGTTATTTTTTAATATTTATTTAATTTTAAATTAAATAAATCTATATTATATATTTACCAATTCTAATTATTAAGTGTGTATAATATTCACTATAGTTGGCTGTACTTTACTTATGCTGATTCAACATTCTGATTTCTTACTCAATCAAACACAAAAATTTGCTGCTATAATATTATGTTATGAACTATACCGAAATGAACCGATTGCAACTAATCCTTTAGCACCTATTTTTATGCATCTCTTGGTAAGATATAATTTTAAATACAATTGGTAAATATTAATGTTGACTACATCTTATTTCCAGCACAAAAAAGTTGGTAAAAATGAATATGTTGGTGATTTGCCGGTTTTAACTATGCCAGTTAAAATATTTCTTTCCAATTTAATTATGTCTCAAAATTCTAAAGAGTTATTACGAAAATCTGCTAAACAAGTATTAACAGCACGCAGTGATCCCAGTAAACCTGTAGTTAATACAGCAACAATTCTTAATACAATAAAAGATCGTCGAAAAAATCTTCCACGAACCGCAAAAAGCTCTCTTCCAGTTATCATACCTGATCCTCAAAAAACTGAGTATGACATTAAACATTAAACAGTTGCAGTTTTTATATTAAATTTTTTTTTTATAGATCAAAGGAAGGAGCAAAACAAGTTTTAGAATTGTTGATTAGTGGACCAAAATCATATGTTTCGCACAATTTCAAACCAGAAATGATGCGACTTGTACCACCGCTGTATGTGTGCAAAGAAGAAGTAAGAATTAAATAATAAATTAAAAATTAAATATTGCTGTAATTGAATATCTTCATAGATGGTTTGGATGAACATGAGTAGTCGATCAAATCATCAGATCATGTATGATAAAACAATGTGTGTATCTACTAGTGCTGCTACCGAAGCACGAGAACTTATGACTAAAGCTCTCAAAACACCATTAACCTTACAGCAACAACAGCATCTTTTAGCTGAACTTGGAAATGATCCAAAACTAGTTTATCATATAGGTCTTACGCCTTGTAAAGTAAGACAAGTTATATACAATATATCAATGATCATGACTAATAATAATAATATATTTTTTTGTATTTTAATTTCTAAGTTGCCAGATTTAGTTGAAAATAATCCTTTGATAGCTATTGAAGTATTACTAAAACTAATGCAGTCACATTCCATAACTGATTACTTCTCAGTCTTAGTCAATATGGAAATGTCTTTACATTCAATGGAAGTAGTTAATCGGTATGTCATCATCGTCATTAATCAATATTACTTTTTAACAAGTATATGTATTATTTAATAGATTAACTACTACCGTAGAACTTCCAACTGAATTTGTACATCTATACATATCAAATTGTATTGTAGCATGTGAAACTATTAAGGATCAATATATGCAAAACCGATTAGTTCGTTTAGTGTGTGTTTTCTTGCAATCTCTCATTAGAAATAAAATAATAAATGTTCAGGTAACAATTTTTTTTATGAATAATTATTTTTAACTGTTAACTTTATTTTAATAATTTAGAAGGTTGTATTCATAGATGTATATAACAACTAGAAAACCGTCTTTATACTACAGTTGTGACCAATGTTGAAGTTGCCCGCCATTTATAAAGCAGGCAATGTTTACATTTATTTAACATATATTCATATACATATATACTGTGATAATATTATGTTGTAAATGGCAGGCGACTTTGGTGATGAGAAGAAGACGGCTATCTAGTTGTATATATCTATGGTTGTAATACAATTTTAACTTTTAATTGAATTAATACAATTTTTATATTAGTTTACAATCTTCACAAATACTTATGTTTCTTATAGGAATTATTTATTGAAGTTCAAGCCTTCTGTATTGATTTTATTCAAATTCGAGAAGCATCAGCTCTGTTTCGTCTCTTAAAACAACTAGAAACAGGAGATACTTGCAGTATTGGTAATATAGCTGCTGCCGCTGGTATTACACCTAGTACAATTGCTGCTGCTAAAGATAAGGATAAAGACAAAATAGTTCCAAAAGAAAAATAGTGTTAATGAGGTATTTAATTGAATTAAAATGACATCTAATAGAAATTTACTATTAATTTTTACTTTTATGATAAGTGAGACTGTAAAGTGGAAATAAAAGTGTAATAATTTATTATATGTTTTATATTTATACTTTTGCTAGTTCATAATGGTTAAATTTTTTTAATACATATATATATATATCAAATTATTAATACTATAAATTGTACATTTAAACATTGTATGGTTATATTATTGTATTTTATGAATGAAAAATATTATAAAAATTAATTGCCAACTTTTTTGCTTGTAAAAATTTTTCAAATTCAGTTTAATCAATAGTATAGTTTGATATTTTATTGGTCAAAACTAAACAGCACTACCAAATTCAAATATTTGTAATTTAAAAATTCCTTCTGATAAGCAATTTATTTCATTTCTAAATATATAAATTATAAATACAACATTTTAATAACAATGTACATTTAATTTCACTAAGAGATTTCGGTGGGCTGAAATATTTTTCCTAATCAACAATAAACAACTGTTCTATGTAATCATATTCATATTATAAATTAAAGAAAATTATCTTTAATAAATCAAAGAAAATAGTTTTTATTATTATTGTAGTGTTTCATAATCATGAAGAATTGTAATACATAAATCTGCCAGGATTACCAAAATTAACAATAATAGTAAATAATATAATTTATATACTATTTTTTTAAGTTGAGTCATTTTAATTTATTAGCTTATAGTTTTCATTAGTAGTAGTAGTAAAATTAATCAATTTTACATCATGCAATAAAAGATATTGATTTAAGTGATTTTAATAATAGAATATAGAAAAAAAATGTTAATTTCTTTAGATTTGTTTAACATAGGTATATACATTATTTAATAATAACAAATAACGTATTTTATTATAGTTAGTATCTTTTATATTTTATATGAATATATTTTTTTTTTTTGTTATGCATGTTAAAATTGTAAGTACAGAAAAACTTAAAATACATTTAAAAAAAGAATGAAGTATATTATCTTCAATTAAATATTTAATTATTAAACATATTAGATAAAATGAATAAATACATTGTATGTTGAGAGATAATAGGAATCAGTGGCGTGACGAAGGACTTTATTTGAGGCACGTGCCTCAGCTACAAGCGTGGTGGGTGTCCTGGAGACTAGGGGAATTTCACATAGGTAATATTTTATTAAGTACACACTAAGACTAAGCCAGTCATTCTCAGTTACCATTACATAAATACGTAATTATTTATAATAAGTACTTATAATTACTAATATAAATTATTGTGCCTCATAAGTTAATGAAGTTCGCCACGCCACTGATAGGAATATCATCTTTTAGTTTTTTAGTAACACTTTCACTAGGAAAATTTATTTCATTTCCTTAGCGACTTAGACTAAAAATGTACAAGACATGTTTTAATCACTAGCAAAAAAAAAACTGTTTATTACACTTCTTATTTAAAGCATTTTAATTGTAAACTTCATACTTGAACAATGTACATATTTTCATAATTGTCTGTATCTTGGTCTATGTATAAGGACTAAGTAATAGCTATTATAGGATTGTTTTGATCATAAATCCTAAAAAAATCTGATAATAATAGGATATGACCGAACAAAATTTCTTAATAATTACATCAATCTTGTTAGTTAGCTGTTGAAACCACATCAAATATTTACTGCACACTGCTAATAGAGTTTAAAAAGCTCTCAGAAATTTCTCTAGATGGCAAACATTGTCCAAAAGCTTCAAGCAATAATGATTGTTTGTTGACAGATGTTGAAAAATCTTCAAAAGAAAGTTTTGTATCGTTGTCACAATCCATTTTTCGTAATACGATGTCGACAAGTTCTCTTACGCCTTCGTCTGGGTCCTCGTCTTGCGGATGTTTGACCAAACAGTTCCTGAAACGTGAAATCCTGTATATTTATTAACTACTTAATATTATAGTACTATTGTCTGACATTTTATCAATGTTGAATGTATAGGCATTGATTTTAAAATGAATGGTATAGGGCATAGGCAAGTAAGTAAGTTAGGCATGGGCGCAAATAAGGGGGGGGCTTTAGGGCTAATCCCCCAAACATTTCCTATATTTTATTTAAGCTTTTTCAATACTATAAAAGTAAAGCTTTCGCCCCCCCCCCCCCAAATCCCAGCTATTTGCGCCTATGAAGTTAAAACTATGATAATATACAGCCGGGTTCTTAAACCTTAACAAACTGAAAATCTCTTCTTTAGTTATAAATCCGTCGTTGTTTAGATCGTATATGGTAAAGGTGTATTTGATCCGTTCGTCCTGAGTGCCTCTTAGCAACACCGACAACCCAGTTATCCATTCGTCTTCATGTATGACGCCGTCATTTCGTTGATCGAAAAAACAAAATATGCGATCCGTCAAAATCTCCTCGGTTGTAATGCCGAATTCGTTTTGCAGGAATTCTCTGAACATCAACCGGTCGAAACCCTACAAAAAAAAAAAGGGAAAAATATGTTAAAAAAAACATTTAAGACATTAAAACGTATGCATGGCAAATAACCTGCGTTGGTATCGTTATTAAAACAACCGAGCTCATTGCCGCTACCGAAGACGTTGATTCAGCGCCATAAATAGCGACGAGTTTTTTAAATAGTTTACACAATCCAACGATTTCTTTCCTGAAATGTTACAAAATACAAAAACGTTACAGTGTACCTACTAGTGCCGGTACCAGTGGCGTCCGCAGGGGGGGGGAGCTAACGGGCTGAACCCCCCCCCCCCCCCCATTGCCTGTATTATTATTACTTAAACAAAAGAAATATTTATCAAGTTTCAACTGTAAACTATAGTAAGCAAGACGTAAATTTCATATACGTCTTACCAGAATGAATTCATTTTTGAAAAAACATTGTATTTGCATATAAATTTTCCTAAAATTATCTGTAATTTTTCGGTAAAATTATGAACTACTTGTATAAAAGACTTTGTATTAAATTGTCTAGCCTTAGCTATATACACATTTAATATTTTATAAGTTTTGAACTACAAATGAACTGTGGTTTTGTCAAAATTTGAACTTTTAATGCATATAAAAAATAACCATGATGCCTATATTTTAGCTATAATAAAAACTTACGTATTACATTTTTAAGCTTTTTAACCGGATAAACAATTTTTTATTGACATTTATAGAAAATTAATTTAAATTAATCAAATACAATCCAAGTGAGGACGGTATAACCAAGCTGGTTACCAAAAATGTTTAATAAATTTTAATTTTTTTTCTCCAATTATTTTAAAAAGCCCTGAGCATTTTCAATTTCGACCTCTAAAAGTACAATTTGCTGCCAAAAGTTTTTTCCACCAGAAAAGTTGAGAAGTTACAAACATTTCAAACGTCTGAAATTATTAGACAGGACAAAATAAAAATAAAATTGTAACTAATTTTCAATTGAAAAATCCTGCGTACGCCACTGGCCGGTACTATTATATTTTACAGTCTTGTAATTTAAAACAAATTAACAATATAAGGATTAGCTATTATATATTAGACAATATAATCATAGGTACGTATACAAGTAATTTGTAATACCTATATGGCTATATATGTTTAAACATAGCTATAATACGCCTTTATGGCTATATCTATATAATATTAATATATTAAGAAAATAAATGTTGTATTCCCATACCTTTACGAATTACGGCAGTGTATGTACTTACTTCGTAAATCGTGTCTGCTTAAATAAATTTTCTACAAAGTTTGGAGGAATGATTGGTTTTACTTTTGACATTAACTTGGTTGAACGAAGTTCAGATGACTGATTGCGTTTTGAATTTACCGTTTTTGCCGGTGGCCATTGTTTAGACCCTCTTGAAACTTTAGTCCCTGCAGATTTCCTACAGTTAACATTTAAACTATTAGTGGGTAATAGTGGGTTATTCTGTTTTACATTGAATAAAAAAAATTATATACATTCAGTAAATTATAAATTATAATTTCCAAAAGATATATTTTTGTTATTCTTCGTTATTTATCAACCAATCATTATAACTGTCCATAAATTGGGAAAAAATATGTTAAATTATTTATAGTCAGTATTTTAAATATTCAAGCATAATATAAACTACTTGAGGACGTGGATTGGGTAGGGTGTGCTGTAAGCAGTGGTACCCTGGGTAGACGGGTACCTATAGGCCTTATCCTGATGAGGCTACTGATATAGCAACCAATTTCCCTTTTTCTGCATGTCTACACTACGTTTCTTTTAAACTTCATTGTTGCAGAATGTAGATAATAATATAAGATCTATCTTCATATATGTAGATGCTTCAAGCTTCTGTTGGCACCCAATAAGTCAACTAAGTATCGCGAACGCCTATATACATGTCATGAAGGTGTTGGCAGTTGGCGTGTTACATTTAGTGATATAGTGGTAGAGTTGGCCACCAACGGCCTTGAGGTAGTCACCACGGTATAGATACGCGTCTCACGTCTTATAGAAGAAGTTGAAGAAAATCCACCAGGCACCAGAGTTAGGTACAAAACAATGCGTCTTACATGAGGTTGAAGAAGAAGAAGATCCGACTGGAGTAAGTACCTAGAAAACTACACGCGCCAGTGGCGGATCCACGGGGCGAGGGGGCAAAGGGGGCATTTGCACACTTCCCTCAAACACCGTAATTTCCCTATGTTTTACACTGTGTTTAGCCCATTTTTGTACTTATTGTACTTTTTTTTGCAACCGCAGTCCGCAGAGCATAGGGATTAGGGATGCAAAACGTTCGTAAGACTTGCTGCTATATGCATCATCATTTTATTGGAGAGTAAAACTTAACAACAATATAATATACATAATGAATAGCCAACCTGACGAGTGATGACCAGAAGGAGCTGTCATCCTTAGGCCTCTGGCCCTCCTCAGCTGGTGTGTATGAGCATAAGCGACCTCCAGGTATCAGGCGGGCATAAATCTTAACATGGTCACATGGGAGGCAGACACTTATAAATTTAAATAAAATTTAAACTACTATATTATATTATAGTCAACGACTTCAATATTTAAGGTACTACCCGCCGTCGTTTTTAACAGACTATATTATTATGGTATAAGAAAAAAGAAGAACGGACCATGACTGTTGTTGACTTGAGACGCTAGATGGCGCTCCCGTTAACGGATTTTCTTCTTGGGTAAAAAATATATAGTCATTTTTATCTTTGGCACACTAGACGTGCTCTTCGTTGCCCGATGAACCAACTCTATATGATTCAAACTTTGTTCAATTCGTTAATTAATATTTGGTTGATGGTGTTCGAAATGTATCTTAACTTTTCTGTTGTCCGGAATAAAAATTGTGATTCGCGGCCTTATGTTATCAGGCAGGCAATCTCCACCTGCGGTAGATCGCAGAACCCGTGCTGTTTGTACGTAAGTGTATGATTTAACTCTAAAGTATCAAAGTTATACCAAGTTTGATATAATATGGTGGACTAATATAATCAATTAATACATAATCCTAACCTAACCGTACTAAAATCCAATGAATAAAAAAAAAACAAATTTAACCATTTTTTAATTCTTCCCAGAGGTCTAATCTACCAGCAAACACTCATTTTTATATAAATATATATTGACAAAAAATAATAATACAAATCTACAAACATAATATGCCCGATTAACCAATAGAAACCTATATATAATACACTATTACTATTTCAATCTGCAACAATAAACTAAATTTTGTATTATTTAGTTTATTTTTTCCTGGACAAATGGCGCCACTGTTGAATTTTCAAAATCTGGATTTCCTACTTTTCTGAATTCTGGTGGATATAGACGAATGCTGTTGCGATAAAACCCTTCTCCGTGATATACTCTTTCGTTTAAAAAAAAATCAAGAAGGTCTGATAAGTAGTTCCAGAGTTTAGCCTGTAGAGAGATTTTCATTTTACATTTATATAGTTAGATTAGTTCAATATAATTTGTATTCATTACCAAATTTAATGCTTGAAATAAAATGGTACCTACTCAATATTTATTTTATTTTCAAACCAATTTATATTTTACCGACTTAACACAACATCAATTAAAGTCCGACTAAAAAAAGTCCAAATGGAATAAAAGTCCACGAGTAACCGAATTTAATACGGATATAAAATCATTGTTTATAAGTGATTTTATTAAGTTAGGTATGTTTTGTTGAGCAGGCCTACTTGGCTACTTATATTATTTTATCTTATATTACACAATTCAATACTTGACTAAATATTATTATAACAATGACTGTATAGGTACTAACTGTCAAAATAACAGAATCAAGTTTAATTTGGACATTTCCCATTTCCCCCCCGGTTATACTTCCAGCCCCCTAACCACGAATTTTCGAGTTAGGTACTATAGGAATTGAAGCACATGCCCCCAGCTAAAATTTACCCTCTTCCTGGAATAAATTTATAATATTTAGTCGGTATAGGTTCTATATATTATATTATAGTGAATTAGGTGTACATACTCTGCAAAATAATATATTATAATTTATAAAATACATACTACAATGTAAATTGTAAATTGTTCACTTTTTGGTACTTGTAACTTTATACCGATAGCGGTCCGATCATGACAAAATATATTTTGTCATGGGTTCAATAACAATATCTGTGACGGTGACCGTCCAAGGTTCTATACTTCTATGTTATTTTGTAGGCAAATACCGTTACAAAACGTTCAAATATTTGATTTTTTTACCGGACTTTTTTCCATCGGACTATGTTTTGCTGGACTATTAGGTAGAATACCGATCCTGGCAATGGGTAGATAGCCAATAGCCCTGGGCCCCACTATCACCTCCAACATTGGACTTTTCAGCAATGGTATTTTCATAAATAATTTATTATGCGGTGTATTAATAATTATCTAAAGGCGTGGGTGTACCCATATTGATAATTAGTATTTTTTTGCTATAAGCTTTACCAATTGGCAATATTACCAAGTGTCCAAGCAGTAGTAGTGATAAACTAATAACTGTAAACTGAAAAGGAAATCGGGCTATTTGTACGCATATATTTTAAACTATTTGAACTAACTGGTATTTGGCGTCATTAAATATACCATGGGGTATACGATAAACGTAAAGATATTGAAGGGGAAGTCCAAGCCATAGTTGTGCGCACGGGGCGAGCCGGTTGAGCCCCGGCTCGACCGGAATCTTTTTAGGGGCATAGTAAAATGATTGTATCTATTTATTATAATAATATGTTTGAAAATTTTATTTGTAGTGAAAATGAAATAAAATAACAATTATTTGTGTGTACCTCTTTATTCATACAACAAAAACATTGTGTACAAAATATTATGTACTATGATTAAATACATTAATAGGTTGGTTATAAATAGTATACATAAACATCGTGTTTATTTAATATTAAGATAAGCCGAGTGCAGACCGTCGGTAGATGCACTGCTCCAAAAAAAAACCTATACAATTATAATAATTAGTCGCTTTCAAATAGAAGACCGTAAGCAAACTGACCTCTCATTTCTCAATAATCTATTCAGTTTGTTAACTCTTTACTGTTGTCACTCAGTCACTGCACACTGGTAATGTGTTTTGTTTTTATACATAGCTGTATTTATATCGTTTTAATTTTAACATTAAAAATATATGTCTAGAAATTAGCACATATAATATGATGTGTACATATTTAACTTGATTATATTTATACATATTATAAATATTACACTTTTTATATTACACAAAATTTACATTTTACAATAACAATGTATGTTAGGTAATGTGTAAAAAAAATAAAAATAGGGGCACTGTCAAAGTATTGGGGCACTAATTCTACCAGGCTCGACCGGACATTGAAGTCTGCGCACGCCTATGGTCCAAGCAATCATACATTGGTGTGCAATATCGAAAAAATAAATAAATATTGGTATAGTAGGTAGGTTAGGTTAGGTTAGCTATAACCTATACCTAAATTATTACTAAAAATATTAATTTCTTGTATTTTTTTAAAACTATTTAGATTGTCATAAGCATGAAGATTAGAAATATCGCTATAGCCTTCATGGGTTATAAGAAAAAAAATAAAATTATTAAAAGATAAATCTGTTATTGGAAAAATGATTATTGAGTGTTGACTTTGTGCATGTACAATTATTAAATCCCCCCTCCCCCTCTTCGATGAGTTTTAAATATGCCACTGACCACTGAATGATGAAAATATAAGAACTCCTTATATATTATTAATAGCTATTAATTAAAACTTAAATTATCATTTGGTATTTAGCTTCTATAATAATTAATAAACGGCGTTAAGTCACTTCTACTTCCACTGCGAGTAAATAGTAATAATTTGAAAATCGCATAGAACCTATTGGATACAGTGATCTGGGAGCTGGGTACAATAAACCGCAAACTACAATAGATACTAATATACTAATATCTAGTTATTAAAATAAAAATTATTTATTAAAATTGCATAGCTATTTTTATTATTTAAATATAATTCTAAAAACTTACTTGATAATCTGATACGGTGGACGACCTACTAGGCACTGGCTATGTGTGTATATTATTATAGTGACAACGAATTATGTTTTTAAACGAATTTCACTACAACACAACGCATGCGACTAAACACCAATAATATACTTTAATATTGCACTTACGACTTAGTACCTACATCAAAAAAACCGTCACCAACATTTTTCAATTCATTTTTGTTATTTACTAAAAACACGCTATTTTTGGCATCTACGCCGTAAATATTGTACAAATATATGTATAAATTACACATCACGCAATATAAAAAAGACACTTTTCGTTTACAAAATATATTTTTATACTATGCCTTTTATACATGTATAGTAATATATATAACTACCTGTAATACTTACAAGTTTGACTTTTTTGTCATTGCCTTTTGAGTTACGGCGTCCATTCTCAGTTCGCGTCTTAAGTAAACGTAAACCACATATTATATAAGTAGGTACTATATTATACTAACATAGTATTATTGATCAAACATTCAAACATTCTTTGTTCACACAATCACACACACATAATATATAAACAATATACCTATTATATTATATAAGTATATAAATATTATAAACAATATTATACATATTATTATTATAACAGTATAATTCATATACCTACATAATAATAATTATAACATATTATTTGTATATTTATTATTATATAGATTACTACGTGTTTGTATTTATTAAAAATATTAATATCATTAATGACATTTGTTCTACGAGAACTATAATATTATAAATATTATATTGCTTAAGACTGTTTTATTATATTAAATTTAAAATAATATATGATCATGGCTAGATTTTTGTTGGATACATAATTACCTTTTTCCTAATAAAATACATGTAGGTACATATATGAACGTCTTGATTGGCTTTTTGTTTATACAATATATAAGATAATTTTTATTATAACATTAACTATATACCTTTAATTTGTAGATATTATCTAATAAAAAAATATAATATAATTTGTTGTGACATTCCCAAAAAAATCTAGATATGTGGATATGCCACTGGTTTACAAAAGAGTGTTATTCCATAAAACAATTTTTTACATAAATGCAATAATATACAGGCTGTATCGTGTTCCTGTAATACATAACAAATAACAATGTATGTAGATTGTAGGTAGTAGGTACACAAAAACACACTACATATGTACCTATTGGCTATTTTACAGGCTACAAGTTGAATAATATATTTAAAACTACGTTTCTACACCACATGGTGTAGTGGTACTAGTATAATATGATTGTGTGAACTTATATTTTTACTCATTATGAGCATTCTCAGTTCTGTTGCCAGGTACTCGGGTTTACTTCTGTTATCAAATCAAATTATAATTACTAATAAAATACTGACAAAATATATTCTTGTGTGTTTTGTTTTCAAATATTTTAATATTATAGTACCTAGTTACTAAAAAAAAATCAATAATTTACATAGACATAACAATAAATTTATATGCCTATGATAATTTCTGAACCAGTGATAGTATATAATATATAGAACATAGTATTGTATAATGTGTTTGCTGTACGCCTGCAGTACGTATACGGACATACGGTGGTATTAACGTATTATAGTACATTAGTACTATAATAGTGTATACACGGTTTAGTGTTTACCTATATATAAATATAATATATTCCTATTGCCCTACCAGCATTTATTAATGAAACTAAATGAATCATATAGCTTATGTTATAGGGGTTTATTGTAAACCCTAACATCCACGTGTATTTTGTATACAAATAATCTATATAGAAGGTTTTGAAATTGTATTTCGGCTAATATAATTTCTTTATTATATTAATATACTTACTAGTTATTAACTTATAAAACTATAATATTATAAGGGTCAAATGATTGGTCAAAAATCATAACTCCAAAAAAAATAAATGAAAATTATATTTTGATTCAATAAACTTACAAACATATTAGTCTGCAGTAGAATTATTATTGTGTTGTAGATTGGTGTAATGCAATATTAAGGTAATTTTTATATTTAGTACTAATTTAAGTAATATAATAACACCCGGACACCCTGACCTCGGTATTATTATTATATCTGAAAGAGTAGCAATGGTGTTTTCTATATTATTATATTAAATGGAATTCCTTTCAAATAAATTGGATAGATACTTAAAATCTAAAAATCAGTGTCAGACGTTGAACAACTCAATAGATTTATACTTATAAGGCTATAACTAATAAAATATTAATAACCAAAACCCCTGTATAATGTATATAGAATAATAATGGTTTCAGTCTTTCAGAGAAGAAAAGATACTGAAGGTATAGCTGGTACTTGGTAGATACCTGAAAATATATCCCTAAAAAAAACTAGTGAATGAACTGTGTTTTGGGGATCATCTTTCAGGGGACGTTTTTCGGTTTTTTCAAGATCAACATTCCAGGAATTCAACGAATCGAAAAAGACGTAAGTACTTAGTACACGTCTTTATGTAAAACGTATAATATACACAATACACAAGAGTACAAGACCATAACATTTACCCCTATGCAACGTGCGTTATATATCTATATATTTTATAATATTTATTCTTTATCTAATGCCATGGTATTATTTATATTTACATCACAACAGCATCTTTTCGGTGAAAGATTGAAAGAGGTTAAGAGGTGATACTATGAAATATATTTTATGTCTGCACTATTGCTTTTATTGCTGTTTTTATAAATTATATAGGTAATTATAGATATCAGTGATATCACTTTTTTTGCCCCTAGGTACAGTGTAATAGAAATACCTGATAAATTAAATAACTTTTGTTCTAAACAGTATTTAAAAAAAAATATTTTATTAATAACTTATTGACTTAATTTATATTAGATTTAAAATTTTAATTTCAGTATTAAAAAATAAAAATGTAATAGGTATTTTATGTGTAGCGGAAGCGTCAATATAAATTATAATAAATAAATAAATAAAAAATATTGATTAGAACAAAAGTGATTTCATTTGTCAGGTCTTTCTATCACGCTCTGTATATACGTCATATAATAATAACATAAATAACAAGACGCATTTTATCCAAATTCAAATCAGTTTGACGGTCCAATAGTCAATAGACAATAATAGTCTCATAAAATAAATGTTTCTTTTTGGACACGAATGACGAATGGTTCATTTGTTTTTAAATAAATCAAAAGCAATTATGTATATTATATTATGAATACTTGGCAATAACGCATAAACATTAACACAGACGACAATCGTTGTGACTTGTGTTTCGTTCGGCCAACATTATTGTTAGTCGCAGGCCACACACAAGGCGGACTAAACTTACCTACTATAGCAGAGTACCATATCGAAGTAACTACTTATTATTATTCACAACAGCCTATACGTATAATAAAAATAAAATTAAAAATGTACAGTCATCGAAAAACGTTTATCGGCCGACGCAGGATGAACAAACACTAAACAGTAAAAACAAATTTACAGCGTACGGCTGCCACATTATTATACGATATTACGATAACTATGTGTTTCGTGTGTACGAATAATAAAACGATTTTAAAACATAAATATATAAATTATTATTATTATAATATTATAATACTTAACTATATTAACTCATTATACGAGCAACGATCGTCGATCACACAAACTGAAATGCATAGCACGTAGCAGGGGCGTAATTAGGGGGGGATTAGGGGGATAGGACCCTACCAAAACTTTTTTTTTACTGCTAACATTTTGTTTAACGTATTGGTAATGACCATTAATGTTTGCTAAAAACGTATATCCTCCCCCCCCCAAATCAAATTCCTAATTACGCCGAGTAGTGTCGTGAACTCGTGAATCACCTTATTTTGTTGGTTTGTTACACCGTAAATCGTAATTCGTATAGTCTATCATCGTCCCGACAATCAATCGTCAAAAACACATTTCCGTAGACTCGTAGTCTGCAAAATCATTGTAGACTTATGTAAACAATTAATATTTTTAAACAGTAATAATAAGTATTAAACTTAGGAGTAATGGTGGCGTGAACAATTTGTATATGGGACAGAAAACATTTTTCATCCCCAGAAGAATCTCGTATTTTTTTGTTTTTTTGAAATTCCATATTATCCAATATCGATATACAACATTAAAAAAGCACGTGTATGACGACATAAGATACGCCCTATATAAAATATGTATATCAAACAATGTGGACATTGTTATTTGTTTGATACCTATAATAGACAATAGTTACATTGCATCGGGGACCGTGGGGTTCGACGCTTTTTTAGCAGTCTTATCTTTATATATGTTAATAAGTATTAACAGTAGGTAACTATTGTTATGTGGTATAGCCGTATAGGTATTCAAGATAATAATATATTAAGTTAAAATTAATTCAAATTCTGTATGAAAAAATATTTACACATCTTGAATTAAAAATTAGAAGTATAATTTATAAATGGTTGTGCCAAGCGGTTTTAGATAAACGCAAAAGGAAAATAAAACCATGATTTTAAACGCTGTTCTGAAGTGATGCAATTATTATAGAGCACTGGTATACATTTTTTTCAGTACCTCCCTAATAATTAATAATATGTGTAATGTATGGTGTTTAACGAGAAGACTGACACAATTTTGCATTCCAGTTGCAATTGCATGAATTTTGGTAATTTTCACAAGCGTTTCCTATATAGGTATCTATAATTTCTATTTTCTAACTAATAAAATATTTCTATTTCATCCTAAAATAAAATAAATTTAAGATTCATTATAAATTCAAAACACGTTTACACATCCTAACGAAATACTGAAATTGCATGACTCACGTTTTAAAAAATTGTAGACTCTGTCAGATCGACCAATTTTGATTGAGATTTTCCTTTCATTAGATGTATGGCTCTATAAGACATAATAAGTGATGACTACGACGACGGTTGTAGAAAAATTGTTTTTTATTTTGTAACCCTGTCTAAGTCTAATAGTAGATACTTGTTCATTTGTACTATTGGTAGGTTCCTACTACCAACGTATCAAAATTTTTATTGTTACGCAACATAGTTGGATTCTTTTTGAAAACGGCCAACAAATAGCTGTTTTTTTGTTTTTCGCGTGACCCGAAAACGCTTAAGTCGTGCATATGTAAGTCCGAAGGTCGCGTCTGGGAGGAGTAGGTGGTAGGTCTAAAAAGTGCCATCATTAAAATATAATTTTATAATAAATTGTTAGAAAATCGATAGATGCGTCGATGATACATTGTCGCGACGGTTCAATTTTGATCAGCTGGCTTGCATGTTCATAGAATTAAAAATAACATGCATTATACATTTATACAATTATAACTAATTCTATAATATGACTATAATACATCTATACATAATATAGGTACGTGACAATATGACAATAATGAACGCGATTGGACGTGTAGCAGCAGCGGTTTATTATTATTATTATTATTATTCTATAATAATATGTGCACCACACACGCTTTGTTACCTACTACGTAGTTGCAGTAGTACTGCTACCCCCCTCCCGCTTACAATATCCACCCCACCGCTCCGCACACCCATCCGATCGAAATGCCGCGGACAACATCAACGCTATTATCAATTCCCCTCCCCCCCCCGCGTCATCATCGGAGCAGTTCAGCAACAGAGGCCGTCGTAATATCGCCTGTTTTCCTCTCGACTTCCCGAGCCGACCTCAAACAAAAACTGTTTCACGTTTCATATTTATTATCGTCCGCCCGTCCCGTCGTCGTCGTCGTGTTTTCGTAATCCGTCTGCACAATAATAGTATTATACGCTGCACTGTTGCGGTGACGCGGTCGTCTGTTCGTCCGACCTTTGTGACTGAGTAGTCAGACTCACAATAATAAATTGTCATTGTTATCGCTGCTTATTTTATTATTGCCGTCGCGACCAGACCGACGTACGACATCGTCTCACGTTGTCCGCTCGATGAACAACGTCCGATTCGCATAAAATATAATATTCAGTATAATATATATTGTTATTATATTTTCGTGTAACGTAATCGTATAAACGTAATACCGTAGTCGAGAAGAACCCTGACGATGACCGCTGCCGCGGGTGGTGTCCGCTTTTGCGGGCCGCTGGCCTTTTTCGGCCTCGTCGCACTTCTGTCCTTCGGTAAGTACTGAACTACGATGACCACCTGTAATGTTGTATAATGTTACTATCGTAAAATACAACACCGTGCGCTATGTGTTCGGCTGCCCCTATAAGCTAACATTTTTTTTTCTTTTCTTGCTCAGGTGCTTCGGCTGATGCTGAAACCGTCATCGTCCAGAGACATGTCCAAATGCTCGGTTCGCAAGAATGCACTTATGGCCCAGCGTTTTGGTGCAAAAACATTACGTGAGTAATAGTTATAGCTCGCATGGTTTCTGAGCATGACATATCAATCTATTGTATTTACTCTCCAGGGTATATTTGGCTACGTCACCGTATAATTTATTGTTTTATGTAACATTTTATTAGATTTAGATATGAAAACACTAACTATAGTTTATATTATAAATAACACGATATCCATAGTAAGTTTTTCTTCTTTATTATAATAATGCACATTAATGTTTGCAAGATAAACATTAGGCTTGTAAAATATTTTAAAATAACAATAATTAGGAGGGATCTACCTACATTTGATTGCTTGGTATTGCTGTTAAACGCTGACCAAATCAATTTTAATATGATCAAAATTCAAAATGTTTGTATGTTTATTTTAAATTATTTACAAAGTTTGTTGGTAAATAAGAATGTTATTCATTTGATAATTTAGTACCTATAAATAATTGTTGTTTTCAATCTTGGGTGTACAATCAATAGAATACATTTTAATTACCTGATTAGGTATCTATATAATTTATGGTTGATTTTCAATTAATATAGTGTTATGTGTTTTTTTACAATCAATATATTTCTATATATCAATTATCAGTCAAGTACCTTTAGATTAAGTGTCATTAGTAATAAATAATAATACTTAATAGAATGTAGCGTTCTTGGGTAATTTATATTTTACTAACACATATTATAGTTAATGATTAAAAAAAAAATGATATATAGGTAAATGCATTGTTATCAATAAAATGTGCTAAGCGAAAATGTATAATTCCAACTATATTTATTTATTATTTCAATTGCATAAAAGTATTATTTGTACAAAAAACTGGATAACCCTGAAAAACAGGAAACTATGCTATATAGCATTTATGTATACCTACTGATAAGTCATTTATGACTAAGGCATCCTCGCGTGACATGTCTTACTATAATAAATTGTATCCTTCTGGTTTAATACATTTTTATATGCCAGGATATTAGATGACGTCCATAAAATGTTCTATAAAAGTATTTTAATTTTGTTGTTAATTGAAGAATAATGAACTATATTGTTACAGCATACAATTACACTATTATATTATATCTTCTTTCTCAAACTATTTTTATAATACTTCAAGAACAAAATATTATTACATCTATATTATAATTTAATAATTTAATCTACATTGCTGATTAAAAAAATTAACTTAAACAGTTATATCTACTTGTCGTAATTCAAATTAATTTGTTTACTACAAAATAGTTTCTTAATTTCTATCTAACTATTAATAATAAATTGAGTAAATACTAAATACTTAATTATTATGAAATATTTATCTCAAATTAATTTTTTTTTTATGATAATTAACTATAGTCTATAACACTTTATAATTTCTAACTCACTGATCTAAATTTTAGAGTAATTGATGAAATCAAGCCAATCCTTAAATTGGTATAAAGACTACCTACTACCTAATAATCGTATTTATGCAAAATGTGAAATTATTGGTTTGTTTTGTATTAATTAAGAATTATTAAATGCAACTAGATATAATATTATAATCTTTAATTTCATTGACTTTAGAATGGTTTAGAAAAGCTGATTTTAGTTAGGTAACTGTTTTCTATAGATGATTTTTTTGCTATTGTAATGTGTTTGTAGTATTTGTACATCTGTTTTTATTTAAACATTTTGTCATCAGTTCAAATAGTTATACAATATGAAATCTTTAATTTAATATTATTTAACAATAATTAGGTATTGAAGTTAAAACCTTAACCTTTAAATTTTACTCATAAAATAATATTAAATAAAAAATTATTTAGACGACATAGATAGGTATAGAATTTTGTTTTCAATCAATTTGTTTGTTTATTCACTTGCCATAAATGCAAATTCATCCATTGCACATTCAATTTACTTTCAGACCTAGAAACTGTTATACTATTTTACACAACAATATACCTCTTCTACCCACACAATGTTCGCTATCTACGTTTACATATTGACATCAAAAAACCTAGGTATCCCATATTCATATCAATATTTTTGTTCTGAATATGAAAATCATTGTGTTAGTATAATTTTTTTCTTTGTGGGAATTTTCTACTTTACCGGACACAATTTTTTTTAAGACTCGAGTAGTTATATATACTAAATATGATGGTGAAGTCCAAATTCGGCGGTCAAACTTAATTTCAATGTTACAGCTATTTGAAGTTACAAGTTTTAATGTAAAGCAAGTAATTACTCCCTATACCTACCAGTTCCGGTTACTGCACTTACTGGTAATAGATCAAAACATTTATTTAATTATTATTTATAACTGGATTTCTTCAGTTAATAATATACCATACAAATACTTAACAAGCATTTTAAAAAAGCTGGTTATAATCTACTAATCTAGAGTAACACTATAATATAATATATACGACAAACAAGACTAATCAAACTAAACTTTTGTTACCTATAACAGCATAAAGTTAACCCTGAGATATGTATGTATAAAATGTGTATCACTAGGGATATATAGATAAAATGTATAAAGTGGTCTAAAATAATAATCATAGTGATACAGATATTCCAGCTATAGGAGAATATAAATCATTGGACCAATGAAATTGGTAGACCGCATAATATACTCATATTTATAACTAAGTAACATAGGCTAAAAAAGGGGGGCTTTAGGGGCTAAGCTCCCCCCAAAATGTCCATAGCCTCCCAATATCCCAAGTGCTATTTGTACACTAGGTAGTATAGAAAACAGTGGCAGATCTTGTGTCGTGGGATAGACTATTCTTTTTACGGATCTTTTCCATTATACGTATACCACGTCAATGGTGCCTGCGTTGCCACTCGTTCACAATTTTACTATTTTTGCTGTATGATTATTTATTAATTACATAAACTGGAATAGTTTAAATTTGAATATTATTTTCAATTGACAATGATAATTAATAAAAAAATTTTTTTAGTAATGCTGCTGGTTGTAAAGCTGTGACACATTGCATTCAAACAACTTGGGTTACACAGAAATATCCGGAAGATAATGATGATATTTGTACAATTTGTAAAAATATGGTGAAAGAAGCTCGTGACACACTCACCAGTAATGTTACATTGGTTAGTTATTAATTTTAAATATATTGACAACATTTAAGTTTACATATTCTTGAGTTAAAATCAAATGATTAAGTAAAGTAATAAAAAAAAAATATAATAGTTGTTGTGTTATACTGTTTTGCTGAAAAGAGAACATATAAATTAACTAAGAAAAATTATAGTAGTCACCCAATGTACTTACCTAAATAAACAATTTACAATAATTGAATGATTGAACTTTTAGGAAGAATTGAAAGAAGTCTTCGATGGATCTTGTGAATTATTGCCATTGAAAATAGTTAAAAAGGAGTGTAAGAAATTATCTGATGATTTTATACCTGAACTCGTTGACACGTTGGCTTCACAAATGGACCCAAATGTTGTTTGCACAGTTTCTGGTTTGTGCAATAATGCACACATTGATAAGCTTCTATTAGAAAATAAAGAAAAAGTAACCAATTTAATCAAATTTTTTTATTTGTACTAATTAAACTTTTTTTATTGAAGCAATCAACAGTTAATAGTGAACACCATGAATGTGAAAAATGCGCTATTGCTATGAACAAAGGAGAAGATTTAGTACAGAGCATGTCTAGAGATGATATTTTAAATAGATTCTTGATGGTCAGTTTAGTAATGAATATGTATTCAACATTATATCTATGTTATTTTACAAATAAAGTTTGTTTATATATATTTATTTAATTTTTTTCTTAGATGTGTGGAGAACTGAGCAGTTATTCTGATGCATGCAGTAGTATTGTATTAACATATCATAATGAAATATACAGTGCCGTTAAAAATGGTTTTAATAAACGTAATGTATGTTTGTTGAGTGGTATGTGTTCAGCAGCATTCCATCCACATGCTGATGGTTATGAAGTAAGAATGGAGTTAAAAGTTCAAGAAATATTTTGCTATAAATAAATTTATTTGCAGAAATCAATGAACGCTTTGATGGGTGTTGAAATTAGTAATGCTGGAGAGCGAGGCAGGATTCAAATCCAAAAATCTAATGAAGTCAGTGATGAATTGACATGTGAATTTTGTGAAACCTTGGTCAAACATTTGAGAGATATTTTGATAGCTAATACAACTAAAGAACAATTCTCAGACGTACTTAAAGGTCTTTGTAAACAAACTGGAAGTTTTTCAACTGAGGTATGTCCAAATATTTATGTTTTTATGTAATTAGTGTATTTAATATTATATTTTCTTTCAGTGTTTGGCAATAGTTGAAGAAAATTATACACGTATCTATAAGTTCCTTGTTAGCGAACTGAATGGAAAAATTCTTTGTACAATAGTTGGTATTTGTCCCAAATCTCTTAACTCTCGTTATAATCTCAATTATATTATAGTAAGTTAATGATTATTTAGTCAATGAAAATCATATTTTATACATTTTATCCCTTAATTTAGCCAATGTACCCGCTTGTTCCAATTGACCTTTTACAAACCCAAGAAGCCACTAAAATTGAAGAAGATAGTTCAATTACTGCTAAAAAAGAACAAAATGAACATAAGCCTACACTTGTTGTGGTTGATGAACAACCTCCTAAAGTTCAAAATATTAATGTCATTAAGAAATCTCCAGTTATTGATGTGTTCTATAAGGAAATGCATTTTGTTGGTAAGATTGTATAAATCAATTATTTACATCAGCAGTTCTCAAACTTTTTTATTTTTGGAACGATTATGTTACTAAGAAAATTCTACGGAGCCCCAAAAATTAAAAATGCTCCATTAAATATACATAACTCATGAAAAATGATGTATGAATGATTTGCTTATTAATTTGGTTCTTTCTAACATAATGATTAACAATTAAATCAATATAATTACTTACACTTTTTATACACAAATGCACAGAACTACTATGCTATAAATGCTTCTTTAATTAAATCCACGAGATTAGTTAATGATACCCAAATATAGATATTTACTACATTTTAACTCTATAGTCTTTTCATAATTATATAATTAGATATTATCACTAATTTATGTTTTATTATATTCATTAATTTGTATTATAATTTTTTACTATTAGTTTAATTCTACTGCTCAATTCTGTTATTATTCCATGTATGTATAAAACATATTGGGCTGTTACCAAATAAATTATTTAATTATCAATAAATAACTAATATCGTTTTCGACTAAAAAACAAAATAATATGCGGGTTATTATTAATAAAATAAACATTGTTTTATTTTAATTCAATTCAGTTATTATGTCCTTAGGGCCCTCTTAGATTAGAGAACCTTACAGTTTGAGAACGGTTGTTTTACATGAAATATGAGTAATTACTAATTTTACCAAATTATATTTTTGTATAGTCAATGATGTCAGTATGCCTACGGATAAAACTACATGTTTCTTGTGCCAATCAATTTTAAATTATGTTCAACAAGTAGTAACAGATCCAAAATCTGAAGCAGAAATTCGTACAGCATTGGAAAAGTCATGCTTGGTTGTGCCATCGTCATTTGAACAACAATGTAAACAGTTTGTCGACCAATATGGCGATGCCTTTATTTCACTTATAGCTCAAGAAGTTGATCCATCAATTGTGAGTGCTCAATTATAGTTTCCCTTGCTTGCCAATGATAATTAATTAATTATTTATTTGCTTAGATCTGTCCAGAATTGAAATTATGCCCAGTTATAGATTTGTCTTTAACTTCAAACAAAGATAGTGAAAGTTCAAATAATTGTCCAATGTGTGTTATTTTTATGTCAGCTTTAGAATCTGAAATCTCTAATAAAGATACAGAAGTAAGTGAACAAAATATTTGTTAAATGAAATGAATAAACTTATAGTCTTAGTGCTTATCACATCTTAAGTAAAAAATTATATTTTTAAATATGGTACTTGTTTGCAACAGCCACTCAGGATATTTTTTATATACTGATACAAAACTTTCAAATAAAAGTAGATACTAAATAATAATATTATTATTGTTTACAATTAATAGTAACATGGTTAATAATTAATATTTCATAATAATATGTAAATAAGACAATTTCCTAAAGAACCTTATAATAGCTTAATGTGTCAGACATTTGATTTCTTTTCACTATATTATGTTTTTACTGTAAAAATGCCAGTATTAAATATCTTAGTTACAAGCCGACAATATCTAACAACATTTTAATATAATACAATCTATTTCAAATACTATAAGTACTATTAAATCACATACTAGAATTACAAACACTATATTAAGATACAGAAAAATATTAAACTTTTAAATTAAATACTGGTGGCAGGGTATTATAGCTTTGTGGTAGAGCAATAACAAATAACTACCATCGTGTCTAGATGCCCAGCTAATGTTAACAACTTACATATACAAATTTATGAACAAAATACAATTACATATTATTTTGGAATATAGTCATATTAATATATGATCTAATTATAATAATATAATATGTTATATATTAAATGATTTCTTAAAATCAACTTGTAACTATATAATTTAAAAAAAATACTTCTCCATTATATAAAAATTGTGTGTATGTACTAAAACTTTTGATATTTATTAATGCTTTACAAAAAATGCATTAGTATCCTGTATCATATTTACAAGCTTTTAGGCTGAGAAAATCAATTTTTACCAAAATAAATATAAAAAAATTAACAAAAGATTTAAATAAAATATAAATTTAACTAACAGTGAAATTTTCAAGTTTCTACTTTTTTTTACTTACACGATAATAACTGAAATCAATTGAGGAAAAATCTGCACCTGTCTTACAATTGTGTCAAGTAAAACAATTAATGCTAATAGTTTTTAAACAAAAATACAAAAGATATCATCAGTCAACACGGTTATTTACTAACCTGTTACCTACCACAATACATCAAACAGTTTAAAATATTAAACTATTCCACAGTGGGTTATATGGTTTATTTGAATGTAGTTAATAATGACTAGTAAAATCATTTTACCCAACAATATTATGTAATATGGTGAATAACAAAAAATTCTGAACACAGTCAATGACAGTATAATAGTACCTTATATTCTTTACAATGATTACGATTTATTGTATATAATATATTAAATGATGTATGGCAAATGGTCATATAAATGTAAGTTGAATTTGTTATTCTTGGTAAAAAAAAAAGCTTGACAATACATCTCCCTGTATATGAAGTTTTTTTAAAATTTTTAAAATTAATAATTATTTAGTTATAAGTTAATATTATGATACCAAATATAATATCATCATAGACATTATACTAGTAACTAGTATAAGGTCTATGAATATCATATACCTTGTGCCAAAATAATATATAGATTAGAATTTGCTTATAATGATCTTTAAAGGGCCTAGAGAATCAGATTATTATATCCGAATGACATAAAAATACTGCACATGAGATATTATAAAACTAACAAAGCTGGGAATTGTTTTATCGTAATAAGCGGATTCTACTGTAATTCAATAATTGTATTCAGGTTAATTATGTATATAAGTTGTTGACACTGTTTGGTTGTTCCATATCTTACCGACCATGATAAGGACACTCGTTTAGATGTAGCAAATAAGTACACAAAGAATAAATAATTAATATTTATAATTGTAATATTCAGGAAGTGATTAAAAAAAAATTGGAAAAGTTATGTACCAAACTACCATTAAAATGGAAAGGAGAATGCACAGAGTTTGTTTCAACTCAATTACAAAGTATACTCGACATGTTAGTTGCTCAAGTTAAACCTGAAGAAATTTGTGTTTTATTGGACATTTGCAAACCAAAGACCATATCTGAAAGTGCTGAAAATGATTTAGGTAAGCAAATAAAATGTATATTAATTTATATTTAAATAAGTTAGTAGATATAATTATTGGTTATTTGGATTTTTCTTTTTTTTTAGATACAAATATGATTGCTACAGCTGGACAAATTACAATAGTGTTTCCGGGGTACAATATGGGACAATTATTAGCTAATAATTACAAAATGTTGGAAGAGCCAAAAGTTCCAACTCCATTTTGTGTAGTATGCACAGTTGTAATGAAATATTTGAATGGTGAAATCAAAGACAAATCAAATCAAGTATGTTGAGTTTTTTTAAAGATTTATTTGAATATCAGTTATTAAATAGTTAGTAATACAATTACATTTAACTTTGTTTTAGGAGGAAATAGAACATGTTTTAGAATCAACATGTCGCATATTACCAAATGTAGAAGAAAATGAATGTCAATCTTTTATTGACTCAAACTATCAGCAGATCATTAAGTTTGTTGCAATTGGAACCGATCCAGGTATTGCGTGTATGGCGTTAATGGTGTGCGATGATGACAAAAGTAAATGATAACAAATGACAATTATTTTTATGCAAAAATAAATATATTTTATGTAATATATTTATTTATATATACTTTTCTATATTCATACAGTACGAGGTAAACAAACTATTGACCTACCAAAAAAGAGTGTACATTTGACTACAACAGAACCTGCTGAATTGGATAGTTCTAACAGTTGTGCTGCCTGCGAAGCATTTGTCACAGTATTCGAAGATCGTTTAACCAATGATTCAGTTAGCGTTGACGATATGGATTTGATTGAGCTGTGCAATGAAGTGGAAATCGCACATAAAGACCAGGTAAACACAACTATTATATTGGTGTTCCTGAATGCCGTAAGCAAATTATGTGCAATTATTATCAAACGTGTGGTTAGTTAGATGATGACATTCAGACCCAAGAAATTATATTTATTTTAAACCCCCGTCACATTGAAATTGTTATTTGTAACAAATTTATAATATGTTGTATCCCTCTTACACATCTCAATAAATAAAAAATATAACTAGAACCAAAATAGTTAAATAATTAATATTTTTTTTACACTGCAAGGTTTGTGTGTGAACGTTTTAAATTAAACCATTTTAGTGACCTCTAACATTATAAATTCACACAAATAAATATTATGCAGTGTATGGAGATGATAGAGTCGTATGCTCAATCATTCAAAAATCTCTTGAACCAATGTCCTACATGGATGATGTGCGAAAAAGTGGCGATGTGCAGTAAAAATAAAAGTGTTGCAGTCAACCAATTTAGTAACTCTAGATGTTTAGAAGGCTCGGAGTATTGGTGCAAATCATGGGATAACGCCAAAGATTGCAAGGTAATTTTATCAAATTCAATTTTTTCTGACAATATTAATTATTACATTGTGCCCAATGTTGTGAAGCTTTTGACTTAATTTAAACTTATTGTTCGTTTTCCGACATAATTTAACTTACTCGGAGAGAATAACAACCATATCATTTTAACACAACTTGCTTCATTGTTTTTTTTTTTTAGTGTAAGCACAAAGTATTTATTTTTTTTAAAAAAATGTTAACTGTTCTTCAAAATCTAACAGATACAGTTGTTATAAACTTTTAAATTATAACATTTAAAACTATTTTCAAATTTTACGATAATTAATAAATATCATTGTCTGATAAATGTATTTATTTGTTTTTTCAGGCTGAATTGTTATGCAAACGCTCTTCATGGAATGTAAAAATCATCGAAGATTAAAGTGATATTCAATTAGATTAAAATTTAAAATTAATTAACACTCATGTTATGTGAACGCAAAATCAATATTATAATTAATGATGACTTATAATATTGATAGTCTAGACTTAACAATTATTATTACTTATAAATATTCCTTATTATGTTAATAAATAATGGTTTTTAAATATATTATGTGTTAAGTATAAAACCATATTAAAAATGTTATGCATTTTCATTTTTAGTTATACTATAATATACATATTTTTACTATCTTTTGGTTTTTTTCTTTTGAAAACATATTGGATTAACTAATTTTTAAAGAAAAATATATATTTTCACTTACTATGTATATCAAAGAGAAAATCAATTTTTCTATAAAAAATTGAACTTGAAAAATTCACATAATGTTTTGGTGATCAAAACTTAAAAATGAGTGAAATGAATTATTTTTTTTTTTTGAAAATTTGTGTTTATTTTATATTTGCATTAGATAAATTTGTCATTAAGACAATTATTGTAGTCCAACTAAATAATCTTGATTTCAGCATGTCAGGAACAGTGAAAATATTTTTAATAATAGGCTTTTTTGAAATTATAGATTAACTTAAATTGTCAAAATGTTTTATAAATGATTATAACATTGCGACATGTGACCCTTGTAGTTTTTGTTCGGCGACTAAATTTAAATTGACTGAGATATGTTTAATGATCTGTAAGCTTGTTAGATGAATATTAAGCAGTAAAAAGTATATCAATAATAAACATAGTTTGCCTTAATCATAAATACAATTTTGTTGGCCAACATAATCAAATGTAAAATTATTCCGTTACCCTTGACCAAACTGTACGATACATAATCACCACTTGAGTTGTGGAAAATATGTATTATGGTAAATGTGATGAAAAGTAAACATAACTATAAATGTTAAATATTTAATAAACTATATTGATAAAATCAATGTTTTGTAGTAGTTTTTATTATGAACAAACTAATAACACGGCTAGTAACAATATATTCCTTGGGTTGTCAGTCATCACACAAAATTTTAAAACGCTACCATACATTACTTGTATATTGTCTCATACTTAGATTTTTGTTTAAAGGTTGATGATTTGCTGGATCTCGTCAAGTTTGGTTGTAAGACAAAATTTGCTGACAACAATAACGATTGGCTCATTAGAGCTTTAATAGAAAGGTTGCGAACCACTTGTACCAAACAATGTGGTAAGGATTTTTTTAATTTAAACAAATTCAATGTTAAATTTGAAAGAATTTTTAAAGGTTTTTGTATTTTCAGTGGTAAAAAAATATGTAAAATTCCATCCCAAGTGCACTATTTGCAAGGACGTAATCCACGACATCAAACATAAAATCGAAACTTCTCCGTTTGAAGTATAAACAGAAACACTAACTTGTAAAAAATAATTTATATTAATTTAATTTATGTTTGTAGAAAGATGTTCAGTATAGATTGGAATCATTATGCGATGTTCTACCAAACAAAGATGCGTGTGTTAACTTTGTGGAGAAGTACACCGAAAAATTTCTCAACACTATTATAGATGAAATTCAAGAACAAAGCGTATGTGCTGAAATTGGATATTGCTAATAATATCCAGCTTAAAGAAATCAAATTATAAGAACAAACCCTACTGATAATTATTAACCTTAAGGACTGATATTTACTCAATTTAGTCATTTATCTATTTTATTTTTTCATTTTAATATAAAAATCATCTATGTAAATATTAACTATGGTAAGAAATAAATATATACAAGGATTATTTATAAAAAGAAATGCATATATTTATTTTTTTTTAATCATTTAAGTGAATAATACAACAAACCAAATATTGTACATTCTAGATTTTACGTAATCGAAGAAATTTTCGATTAAAAACATAATCAAAAACAAATTTCGATTGACATAACTTGAGTGAAAAAATTGATATTACAAAAAAAAAGTCGAAGTTTACTTTGTCTTAATATAATAAGTCTTTGCCATAAAAGTTTTATACCTCGCAACACTCGCACAAAAGTAGCAAATGGAATCATTTTATAATATACCGAGGTATAAAACTAATTATTGAAATAAGGCAAAAGAACAAATGGTAAATGAATAAAATCAAATTACATAGCTTACAAATTACAAAAAAATGTTTTACATTTAATTAAAGTCTTGTATGGCAGGTGGAATTTTACTGTGGTTTTTGAGATCCCTTTTTACCGATGAGGGATTTGTGGATATGAGGGATAACACCTGAAAAAAAAAAAATAGAAAAATAATATAAGGCTAAATTCTACAACAGCGCCATAATTTATATTACCTCCTCCTGCAATTGTAGCTCTAATGAGTGTGTCTAATTCTTCGTCTCCTCTGATGGCAAGTTGCAAATGACGCGGCGTGATACGTTTCACTTTTAAATCCTTTGATGCATTGCCAGCCAATTCGAGTACCTTTAAATAAACAATATGTTAATCCAATATTATAGATAATATTGCTCAAACAAATATTTACTTCAGCAGTCAAATATTCTAGGATGGCAGCACTGTAAACAGCGGCTGTAGCTCCTACACGACCATGACTTGTAGTACGATTTTTTAGATGACGGTGAATTCTTCCAACTGGAAACTGTAAATAAATTATGTAAATAATTGATAGATGGAATATTAAAGGGACAACATGTTTATTAATGAGCTACATTACTCATTACTTATGTACATATATTTGATGCAAACTCAACTAACTGATACGTATATTAATAGTATAATATACTACCTATATAAAAATGACATATTGTCTATGGATGTAATTAATTTTTTTATGGGGAATTAAATTAGATTTTCGTTAGTATTTTACGATTTTCATTTTACTTTCTTAAGTTAAAAATGCATATCACATTTTTATGTTCCCCAGAAAACTTCTAGATTCATAAGGTGGTTCCACCAAATTTTTTATTTGTTAACTGTCGATAAACCTATACTCTAGAACCTATCTTAATAACAATTTACGAGCTACCTAAAGAATAAACAAGCTGTATCATATTTTGTATGTATAATAATTATATAAGTAATACATTCAAATTATTAGACAGTGATTATCGATTTAATTACCTATACCTAAAATTATTTTAGAAAAGTGGATGGATACCGTTCAATTTATTATTATAATTTAAGTAATGATAAGCAATTTAAATTAATATTTCAAGTATATTACATTATTACATTTACATAATGATAACATAATTTTGTTATATAGGGATCATTATAAATGTTAACATTATCATTAACATAATGCTATTCAAAGTTATACAATTATTTTGTTGTCTGGTGCACTCTCTGTTGGAGAGTTGAATAACTAATTCAATTTTGAAAAATTTTAACAAAGAATTAAAGATTTCTAATTTGATTTAATTACCTACATTATACAGTATACATAAATATAATACAATCATTGAATTAATTCAAAAATTGAACGTCTGTTAAAGAATACATAATTATAATCTTTTTATTTAATAAGGTAGTTCATATTATTTTAATACATAAAACTACCTAGGTGACAAAATAATAATCATTTTCATACTCGGTAAAAAACTATTTTAGGTAAGTACATAAAACTAGGTGACGAAATAATAATCTTCATACTTAATAAAAACTTATTTTAGGTAGGTACCATAACCTATCATATTAAATACCTAAGTTTTTTCTATAAAAATAGTGGACAGATTCATGCAGGTATTAATTTGATTTAGAATGTTGTAAAAATAAATACATTTTTGAATGATGGGAATATCTGACGAAACAAATAGAAATATAGGAAGCTGGCCAACCTACCTACCCGAAGTTCAACACGTTTACATATCGATATCCTCGAGATGGTTGGAAAATTAATGACATACTATATTAAATTACTGCCCAGTTTCAAGAATTTGATACACCAAATAAGAAAGTCAGGTGGACACTTCATATAACAAGCGGGACAATGTGTCGAGAACTAATGTATAGAGCTGGTAAAATAGTGGCGGACTAACATTAAAACAAGTTGGTTTAACGTGGAAACACACAGACCGGTCAACCACTGACAGTGTGAAAAAACAAAACAATCGAAGGTGGCGGTCGTGCCGTTATCGTTTAAGACGCGCGCAAAACGATCTAGTGGATTCATTTGTGTTCGTTTTGAGCGGGCCAAACGATAGGTGGGGTAACTGTTGATGAAGGGGAGGGGGGAATTGAGCAGCCGTTACCGGCGCCAATCCAAGGCGTCATCCACTAACGCATCACAACCGGTACTAAAACGCGCACGACCGTTTTTTTTCGTTAATATTTCTCAAGAGTGAATAAATAATGGCAACGGCATTCACACGCCGTCGCGACTTACCTGTAAGCCTGCTCTGGCGGACCTGGACACTGCTTTCGCCTTGGATTTACCGGAGTCTTTGCCCGCTTTACCACCGGCCTAGAGTGGAAACAAAACAGAAAGAAAAACGTTCAGATAATATATTATGCGGTTAAATGCGAGAGGACGTCGTTGAACGTTAAGTCAAGTCATCGATCAGGAAAACCGACGGGACGCGACGGACCCGTGCGCGCCAACGAGCGGCGTGCGTTTTTTGGCGCGTTAAAACGCCGACACCGTCGGGCGGCGTCCACGAAAGACGACCACGCGAACGTCGGTGGTTGTGACCATGACGTCGGGTACGTACCATTTTCGCTGAGGCGGTCGTGCTTGGTTGTTACAACGGGACGGCGGTGAACGCGACTGGAACGTATCGTTGTCGTTGTGCGGCACGAATGACACAGCCGGTACGTGTTGTCGACGGCGGTGTGACTGTGCTGTGTCTCGCGGGTACGTACGAAATGTGTTCGGCGAGTCGGGTGTGCGGGGGGCGACCGAAAAAAAAAACCGTTGTGAAAAAAATAACGGGCAAAAAAATAAAACCGAACGTCGAACCAATCGGTCGGAGGACAAGCAATGAGCGGCGGCAGAAAACAGTCGTCAAATCCGCATACACAGTGTACACACGCGCGCACCCGCACCCGCAAGATCGCGGATCCCGCGCACGCGCAATGGTCCGAGCGACGGCCGTTACGCGCGCCAACAGTCCGTGGCAGCCATGTTTAACGAGCACGTGACCCGCCGGCGACCAATCGCAGCTGCCGGTGCATGGTCGGCGGGTGAACCATCGGAGGGACGACGCCGCCGAGGAAATCGATGCCGTTAACAAAAGAAATCGGCACTCGTCAGCGTTGGCGGGACCGGGACGTTGTAGGCTTGTGTCGAAAATGCCGCCATTTTTCCCTCCCCTCCCCAACATCATCGATGAACACATGATTTATGACAGACCCGCGTCCCGGTGAACACGCGATCGCAAAGCGTATCAGAATGTACGTTTATGGACGTAAAAGATAAAAGATTGTTGTCGGTCGGCGGCGGAGGTTCTTTCGAACAACAATTTTAAACGTTCGCGTTAAATGTATCGCAAAGTTTGAAGTTATCGGGTAATCTCCCGCTCAAAAAGCGTCGTTATCGCTGGCCACCGTAAACCAAAGAGGTTAGTCAATATAACCATAGACGTTGGACATGCAAATTACATTTATGTTGTATAACATTTATGTGTCTATACTCAATATCACGGTCTTATATAACGTGGTCTAAATGATATTCTAGTTCTAGTTACTAGTTAGTAGTTAGATATTTCCACACCACAACTTTAAAAAGAAGAAATTGGTAGGTACAGAAAAATCTAATTTCCCCGATAACTGATATAATTAAGAATTGACAAGTCAAAAAACTGGTAACAACAGTCAACATGTATTGTACAATATATTTAAATTATATTATACAATATACCCACATAATATTATCATATAGTATTTAAGATAATCTGATTTTTTTCCGTCGGACAAAAAGTCAAAAATATTAAATTTATATATTTATAATATTAATCTATATCAGTCTATATTTCTATTAAATTTTCAAGTTTATTATTAAATACTAACTAATAATACAATATATTATAGGTATATATAATTAATTTTCTTATACAACATTAATATATTATATTTTATTATTATTCAGTATACTTATAATCCAAAATAATGGTCAATATAAAAGTAAGCTCCAAAATATATAAGACAATACATAATAAACTTTTTGGCTTTTACAATTAATATTATTACATTTTTAGATTCTGAGCGGAGTGATGAATGTATTGATTTTACAATCGAATGATGTGTTTTTATTTTTGTTTTTATTTTATTTATTTTCCAAATATTTTGACTTATTTTGAATAGTAAACTTTCATTTTCAGTTTTTTTTTTTATAAATATCTATAAAATTTTAGTTGTTGATTAAAAAAGCTTAATTTAATAGAAGACTCCATACATAAGCATTTAAAGTTCAAATATTGACAAAATACGTAAAAATGACGAAAATGTGCAAATTATTTCTAGTTAGAAATTCATAAAAAATTTTCTTTTGAAATCTAAGATTTGAAAATGTAATACAAGATTCCTTATAAGTTTGTCTTTCTTTATAAAAAAAAAAAATGTCTAGGTACAAGAAAGTCAAATTAAATTTTTATGAGCGTTTTAAATTAATATTTTTACAACATTCACTCGATTTCTCATGTAACGATTTTCTTATTTTGTTGTACATAATTAACAAACGAATGATTTTAGATACTGAACATTCCACTGAATGTTTATATTAGCATTTTCTATACACCATACACTTTGACTCTTTTTGAGCTGTTTACGGACATTGTCAGTTTTCAATTTTTTTAGTTTTTTTATCTATAAATATCAATACAATTTTATTTGTTGGGTAAAAAAGCGTGAAAACTTAATGCAAAGCTCCTGATATATTGTTACAATAGCAGTTGAAAAATAGTAAAAATTCATAGGCACAATTTTTTTTATAAGCATCAAAGTTCGAATTTCGACAAAATGTATGTATTGAATGCGGGATTTTACGCAAATCGGTTTTCGACAAAATCGATTTTGGATTTTGGTATAATTCTAAAACAAAGTAACTTATATACATGAAATGTTCACAATTTAATATAAGGCTCCTGATAAATTGTTACAGTAGCAGCTGAAAAATATTAAAAATACATAGACGTAATTTTTTTTATGAGCATTTAAGGTTCAAATTTTGACATTCATCAAAATTAAAATTTGATAATTATTTTGCAATTAACAATTTATATAATGTTCATTTTTTATATCTAAGGATTGAAAATTATAAACAAGGTTCCATGTAAATAGGTTATATATAAATTACTTTATTCACAATAATATCATCAAATATACTTATTTATATTAGACAGTAGTTAGTAATATCATCGGCTGACTGAATCGTCTTCGCTCAGAATCGTTTTTCTTATACACTGATATTCTATCATTGAATACAAATATAACACCATCCATTACAGTGACCCTCTTGTAACTTACAGCAGAGCAACACCCACTTGCCCCCTATTTTAATTTCGACTAGGTATACAGGCTGCAAAAGAAAAGTTGATGTACGATAATGTGTACAAGGAAAATTGATCAATCTTCATTGATAATTAATTATTATTATAACAAAATGGTTTTGTTTTATTTTTATCAGAATCTTTATTATTGGGCCCCTGAGCCAGTGTGTTTGACACACTTAACACACCTTGTTATTGAGTCAATGGTATTGCACTATTGAGTCAATGATCATAAATCTTGATGCTGGTGATAAAAGTTCACAGCACATTTGCCGTGCCATGTTCCTTGTATCATATTTTGATTGGCCTTTGTTATGAATTATGATGGCATCATTGACCAATCATGTTTTGTGACATTTTCAGAGTTCAGTTGAGACTTGTAAAAGGGTAAAACAGACGCAGTATCTTTAAATGAAACCAGCATTTGTCTGTGCCATGTGGCTATACATCATTCTTATGTATGGGGTTCAACTACTACACAAATTAAATTTCATATTTTTTTTTATCAAATTCCAATATAATATATATATATATATTTTTTTTTTAATGATTTGATTCGTGCACATCTAATGGCGAATAAGTATAGTATTTACGTATAGTATTAAGGAAATCCAAGTTAAACAAAACTTTGTACATCATTTTTTTATAGTTTAAACGTAGGAATGAATAATATATATTAACAAACAAACAAACTTCTAATGACGTAAAAATTGTATATAAAACAATAAAACCATAATAAATTATCATAAATTATCATAAAATATATGATGTTTATATAACTTGATAGAAAAAAAATGATAATTTATAGGATACATAAAATCCTATTAATATATAATTTTTAGGACAAAATAATTTGATATATTTAAGAAGTCCTAATAATTAATAAAACTCAAAACAAAAATGACTCGTTATAATGACATTGTTATCATTTCTGCTTGAAAATATTTGAGTTATGACTATTAGCTAAAATATGCGAAAGATTAAATGTTGTTTTCAGCTGAATTATATACATTATCGATCACATTATAGCAATGTATATTCTGAAGTAATATTATTAAGTGTTAAATAGAATATATATTGAGAATGCATGATTTGTTAGTTTAAAATCTGATGTTTGATGCTATGACATTGGAGACTGCACCACTAGAAATGACACCAGAGCGGAATTCTTCTTGTGCTTTAGCAAAACTGGCACCAGAGCTTCGATAAATTCTATGGATCTAAAAATATTAAAATCATAAAAATTTGATAATAGTGCAATGATTAATGAGTATAATGTTGTTAAAAATTTTTTTTTTTTACTTTGGTCAACAAAAGGAAGTCCATAGTTGCACCAAGAGAAAAAGCAATTCCCATTAATGTCACCAGAGTGCCTAAAAATGGATGAGAGTTCTCATAGAGTCTGACGGCCATAAATAATCCACTTTAAAAAATAAGATATAATATTTTAATAAATGTTACAATAATACAAATTGTTAAATAATAAAAACAATTACCAATAACCCGATTCGTATGTACCCAATGCCTGAACAACTGCTATAACAAACTGGATACAGAACACAAAGAAGTAAAGCATGAAGTTGAAAGAACTGTCATCACTACAAGTAAAAAAAAAATCAAATAAATAATTTAATTAAGTATATAAAGCAATCATTAAAAAAATCAGATTTTTTAATACTTACCGAAAAGCTTTATATCCTGGACGGAACCAAAATAAAAATGAAAGTGGTACTAAAATTCCGGCATACACAATTGAAAAAATAAATGTAGCTATCGCTCCAGTTAAGAAAAGTAATAAGATACCAATCAATATATTGCATGCGAGCAAACCAGTATGGTCTATAAAATAATAAACATTTGTCATTAATTCAAGTTATTTTCAAGTATACCTATTGTAAAGTAAACTTACATAACCATAAATAATATAGTTGCCTGACAACATGTTGAAAATCTGGAGGAATTTCTACACTTATATCCAAATAAAAACATGGCTGATAGCAAAACCCTTTAGGTAATGGCGGCCAATTGTTTTGACGAACTAGAACAATTCATAAAAATAGTTATCATTCATTTTTATAGAAACATAATATACTATATATTATAGTATAAATGATAATAACAAGTACCATTTATTGAAGCTGTGCGCAGTTCCTCTTCTCTTTTATCTAATTCAGCTTGTCTTCGATCAAGTTCAGCTTTTCTAGCCTATTTATAACAATATACATAAACACAAATTTTATAAATAAGAAAAAAAATTAAATAAATACCAATAAATCAGCTGAGACATCGCCTGGATTTCTTCCATAAGTAGAAGCAACTTGTGGAGTAACTGGATATTCTTGCGTAGGTGACATAACAGCTGGCATAGAATTGAGAGGTGGATTGGCTGCTCCCCTTACAGGAGGTTTCTGTAATCAAATATAAATGTAGATAATGAAGTCTTATTAAGTATTATTAACTTTTAAGGTTTTAATAAACAGTTTTTAGATTTTACTACGGGTATAAACTATAAATATATATATGTGTATAACATATTATTTAAATTAATATATAAGACAAATTACAAAAACACAAAACAACTTAAACTAAAAAATAATGACAACTAAAACAATTTTATAGTAATAATTAAGTACAATAGGTATAATAATGTTACCGCATTGTTAACAACATTTTGATCCTTTCCAAATGGATTGAAGTCTTCAATTAAAGACTGTACTTTATTATTTGTTAGTTCTTTGACTGAAGGATCCTAAAAAAATAATTAAAACACATTTTTTTCCCTTAAACTATAAAGTATACTTGTAAAGGTACATTTTTATACATTTTCTACTTAAATTATCTATAAAATTTACAACAGATATTAATATCAAGAATAACAAAAAATAGCTTTGCAATATTTATATTACCTATACCTAATGCATTTAGATAGTCTAATTTAAATGATTAAGTATATGTACACACATCATATTGGTTATATTAGTAAGAAGTAAGTTAATAATTCTTAATATTAATTTCTCCCTTAGGTAGTTTTTTTAAATATATAATATTAGAATCTTATGAGCATATGTGATGGACTTAAGTACCTACAAGTTCAAATACATGTGACCAATAGACAAATTATATTTAAATTAATGACAAAAAAAAATGACAACATTGTTATGTTTTTTAATTCAACTATACAAGTGTGATCGTATTCAGATAAACAAATTATATGACTACTTTAAAATAGAACCCACTAACTATTTTTATACATTCGATTAAAAATATTATAAAAATTACCTGAAAAGGATGACCCACGGATGGGGTGGGATCACCGAAAGGATTTTCATCTGGTTCAGCCATAGTTAATGGTTATGTAATGTGTAAAAATGCTATTACAGCGACACAAGCTTGTTGTATTTTCGATACTGTTAAGTACCTATTTTACAAAACAGCGACTGCGACTAAACTTGAATTCACTTCGATGATGACATGATAAAACGTTACCGGAACGACCAACCCAAACACTAAAATACAATAGATTCGTTAACGGAGGTCTGTTTTTATCATTCAATATTTCTATGCGACTGCCGACTGGCGACCACCGTACGCTAAAGTGCCAAATGCCAATTATTATGTTAATCGACGAAAGATTATAAAGTTACAGAAAAAAATTCACAGAATTATGTGACGTACGCTATCAATAAATGGAAAAAAAACTATTTTACAGTGTGTGAACGAGATAAATGTATTGCTAACAACATTATTAATTTAATATTAACCGTCTCAGGTTTAATAGACGCACGGTCGTCAGTTACTAACTAAGTAGAAAATTATATTATGATTATGCAATTATTAGTTTTATTGTGTGTGAATCGAGTTCAATAAAATTAAAATTTGTCATTACACACTAAACACTTATTCCTGGAATCTTCCAGAGTTCCAGTATTAAAATAATAAAATGTTGGACACTTGGACTTCCTGTTGGCTGATAACCAATCATCTTTTTATCACAGAGATTATCTAGTATCTTATCATTTAACTATTATGTTATCAGACACGCTTTCATCGTTCCGGCATGTGTTCATCAATCAATATTATTAAATTTTTTTAAATATATCTTACAATAAACATTAAGACCGACGTAACATCAAAATGGTTAGAAAATTGAAATTCCACGAGCAAAAATTGTTGAAGAAAGTCGACTTCATATCATGGGAACTAGACAACAATTTACACGAATTAAAAATTATGAAGAAATACATGATTCAAAAACGAGAACATTATACTTTGTAAGTTAATAAATCGATCATAACGAGAAAAATTAATTGTATCTTTGATGCGAAATATACTATTGACAAATACCCCCCTAACAAATCTCTTGGGTTTGATCTTATCACAGCGGATGTTGCCAGATGCCTAACCAAAAAAGCAATTGTTCACCTCACACATATTTTCAACGCTGTTCTTAGACTTTCCTACTTTCCATTGATTTGGAAATTCTCAATCATTATTCTGGTTCCCAAGCCCAATAAACCTCCTGACTCCACCTCCTCTTTTTGTCCAATAAGTCTACTACCTTTCTTCACTAAAATCCTGGAAAGACTTTTATTGAAGCGTATTCTACCAAGCGTAACGTCCAATTCCATTCTTCCTGACTCCCAGTTTGGATTCCGCAATGCTCACTCAACAATTCATCAAGCCCATAGACTGGTAGATTCAATCTCATTTGCACTTGAAAAAAAATTATACTGCACATGTGCCTTTCTAGATATATCTCAGGCTTTTGACAGGGTTTGGCATGACGGACTCTTATACAAACTGAAGAAATTTTTACATCCGATCTTCTTTCTAATCGTCAAGTCTTATCTCTCTGATAGATACTTCAGCACTCGTATCGGTGATACCCTTTCATCCATTGCCAAAATCTCTGCGGGTGTCCCTCAAGGGGGCATTCTCACCCCTTTGCTGTACAATATATGTGCCTCAGACCATCCTATCACATCCCACACTCAAGTCGCTGACTATGCTGATGATAAGGTCATTATTTCCATAAGTCCTGATCCCATCACAGCTTCTAGCTACCTACAAAATCATCTATCTCTCATGGAAGACTGGTACACTAAATGGAGGTTAAAAATTAATCAAACAAAATCTGTGCATACTACGTTCACTCTTAGACTTTTACCTTGCCCTGCTGTCTCCATCTATGGCTCCCAAATTCCCAACTCTCAAACGGTTAAATACCTCGGTCTAACCCTAGATCGTAGGTTAACTTGGGCTCATCATATAAAATCTAAGCGTCTAAATCTTAGTGCTCGTTTTCGTTTGCCCAAAACATACATTAATAATAACACACACACTAACCTAAATTCAAAACTACTTATCTATAAATCCCTAATAAAGCCAGTATGGACATATGGCATCCAGGTATGGGGTAATGCTAAAAAATCTAACCTTAATAAAATCCAAAACTTAGCCCTCAGGAAACTACTCAATGTTCCACCTTACGTCTCGAACAGCACTATCCACTCCGACTTAAAAATGAAAACTGTCCAGGAAGAAGCTAAAGCACATTACAAGCATTTTCATAACCGTCTGTCCTCCAATAGTAATCCACTAATCCGCGGTCTTGCAGTCCCGACCATTCCTGGCAATCCTCCTAGGCGTCTAAAACGCAAATGGTGTCGTGAACTTCTCATCCCCCATCCATATATAAAAAAATAAATAAATAAATACCCAAAGTGAGTGTCATTAATGGATGGCTTCTCACAACCCATGTCTCTTGTAAATATATGTTTATGTTAGTATGTATTAATGTAACTTGTATATGTATTCACACTCATCGCATGTACCCATTGTGCCTCATAGGTATAGATTGTATATTTCAAATAAATATTAAAAAAAAAATCTTTGATGTGTTTTAGGTATAATAAGTTATCTAGAGAAATACGGACTGTTGCTGAAAAGATTAAAACTTTAGAACCTAAAGATCCATTTCGAAATGAACGTGGTGCTCAGTTATTGGAAAAATTGTAAGATAATATATTAATTCATAATATATTCACTAATTTAAATAATGCAATTAAAAACTATGTGGGAATGTAACATTTAAAATTCAAATGGTGGGCAAGTGAGTACCACTTTGCTATACATTAGTAGTTGTGTGCGTGAGTGAGTAACTGTAAAGAATGTGTTGAATTACTTAAATTTAAATTCAATAATATTTTATCATTGTATACGAAAAGCGGTTCTGAGCAAAGACTGTCATCCTATATTACTAAACATATTTATATTGCTATTATAGGTAGTAATTTATTTTACTATTAGACTACTAGTTTATTTGTTAAATTAATTATTCCCAATATTGCATTTAAAAATGTAATTGTCTGTACACAAAATATAATAATATGAATAATAATTAAATGATTCAAGGAACATAAATAATATTTTTAAATTACAACAAAATATCTAAAATTGCTATTCTTTTATTAAAATTTTAACTGTAAATGCTTATAAAAAAATTGTGGCTATTTATCTTTTAATATTTTTAAATAACTATAATAACAACTTATGAGGAGCCTTGTATTAAATGTTCAAGCTTTTGAGACAACAGAAAAATTGAATTAACATTTATAGAAAATTTAAATGTTTATAAATAACAATAATATCTTGAATGAGGAAAATATTTTGAAAATGTTATAGGTTATGTATGGAAAATGATAAAATTAACATTTGGTTAAAATGTCAAGCATAGGCGTGCGCAGACATTTGTTGCAGGGTGGGCTAAGTCAATAAAGATTAAGAAACCTAAACTCTGATGGAAGAAACAATTAAAATGTTACATACTTTAATTTACCTACTTATAATCACCCACTATTTAAGGCACAAATCATTCATATGATAAAAAACAGATACATATTTTTTTTAAATTAAATAAGAAATAATTTAACTGTCAACAGTTTTAAATTTTAAATAAATACAATTTCACAATCTGTAATGGTAATATTATGTTATCAATTTTATTTTTAAAGACATTTAATTTATTATTATTTTTTATCATTGAGTATCAATGTTATTTTTCGCCTACCTATTTAATGTTTTATGATTTAAAAAAATCAAAACACGTGATGTTTAGATCATGTATTACTATGTATACAAATCTCGGTACGTCTCGTAGGGTGGGCCAGCCACAGCCCACCTGGCCCTTTCTGTGTGCACGCTTATGATGTTAAGTATCTACGGTAATTCTTTTTTCAACAAAAAGTTATAGCAAAAAAAAAGATTTTTCAAACATCAGTTTTACATTAAAAAACTACCTTTATTCCCGAATTATTAAAAAAGGTACTGGGAATTTTCAATTTTGACCTCTCGAAAGTACCAAATAGATCCAATGTTTATCAGAAACCACCCTCAAAGATGAAAATCAAAGCATTTTTCTACATTGTTTGTGTACACACACCCTACCCCCACCCCTCCTAAGAAAAAATATACACAATTTTGTAAAATCAATTCATTTATTGCTCTGCTCACTAACTTAAATAATAATAATTATTATTAATTACCAGAGTCTAATATAAACATTTTCAATTTCAAACAAAAATTAAATTAAACTTGTGTTTCCTAATATTTTTTGATATATTTAAGCTGATACCTATCTTATTGTTATTTTTTATTTTTGTTAAATTAATTATATAATAGTATTTCAGTAATTTTTCATTTACTAGGCATTAGAATAAAAAATAATTTTATTACAAAATAATTAACATACCAAAATTAGTTTTTATTATCTGCAGAACAAAAATGCATTATACAGGGTGTCCCGCAAGATTTACCCATTCCGATATTTTCTGAGATAATAAAGATATCATAAATCTGTTATTTTTATTAGACTCATAAAGACAAGCATATATTTTATTTTTTTAAATTAATTAAATTTGTTGATAAAAAAGTTTAAAAATGTATTTTTTATTTTTTTTATTTTTTGAAACAATTGAAGATAGCCATTTTATAGTTTATTTTTCTGACAATTTTGACCTTTTCACATTTTATTTTATTTAATCTTGTGGTTTTTAATAATTTTTTTAGTTTAGAGGTAAAACTATAAAAAACCGTTTTTTTACTATGGCGGGGAGTCCTTCTCTACAGCTAATGGGCGTATCCTCATGGGACACTCTAAATTTGACATAATTTACTTTTAATGGATATTAAATGAAAATTGTATTAATTATCATTTAAGTTTTTGGTTTTCCCCTCTTTCTTCTGGGTAATACATTAAATATACCTCCCTGAAAATTTCCTGAATTCTTAAGGTGGCCAGATATAATAATTTTTTTTTTGCATTTTCGATAAAATTTTAAAAAATTGTCTGTCTTGTGTTTAGTGATTAATGATTATATTATTGTATGATGTATTGTATTTAATAAATAAATATAATTATAATTCCCATAACATCCAATCTTTATGAAAATTATAACCCTAATTATTTGTAAGATATATTATAATCAATGGATTTTTTTATTATCATTATTATTATTATTATTTATAAGAGCTGTTGTCATTCAACACTTAAGCTCGACAATTACATGGGTTTTCTTAATTATGTTAAATTATGTTACGATTAAATGAGGTTACCGTTAAATTTTTTCATTGCATATTTCTTATATTATCTAGTAAAACCACACATCGACATTTTATTATCTAAATTTATAATTAATCATAGATATTTGAGTATTATTTAATATTTCTTGAATTATTGTGTTAATTTAAGGAAAATATTTTATCTACGCCTGATTTTGATTGAACATTAAAAAATAGACAAATTATTTCAATATAAGTATTTTGTTTTAGATACATGATGGGATTAATAACGACAAAAAGGAACTTTGAACTTTGTTCAAAGGTAACAGCATCATGTTTCTGTAGACGTCGATTACCTGTTATAATGGTTCGGTCTAAAATGGTTCAAACACTGAAATCTGCTACTACCTATATAGAACAAGGACATGTTCGAGTTGGCCCACAGTTAATAAAAGATCCAGCGTTTTTAGTATCAAGGTATGTCAAATATCTTATATTATTACTATTTTTTTTTAAGGGTAGTTTTTGTGAATATTTTAAAATTGATGAATCTTAAATAATTTATAAGTACACACTATACAAAATTTTAAAGCATAATATTGTATATTATATGGGTAATGTTTACCTTATCTACCTAACTCTACTTTTATTAGTTACCTAAGGTTTTGGGGGATATCTTTTGTATTATTTTTCTACAGATATCTATTATAGTATTGTTTGTTTGTTTGTTTATAGGTATATGAAATCACATTTTTAAAAAATATGGCATTTTATACAGTGGTGTGTTAGGGGGTTACAACATACACTCACTTCTCTAGATTTTTTTTTAGTGTATAGTATATATAGTATATACTCTTTAAATGTACTATGAGAATATTCGGATATACGGTCATATTGCCCCGTATACTTATTAGAATTTTTAGTGACAAAAACAAAATATTCTATAACTATTATTTTTAAGATAGTTTTACTAGTTCTCGAGTGATTATCGGAAAATATTTTGAGGACCAACTTTTTATCTATCTTATACCGTTAATGGATTATATATGACTGGGTACTTCAGTTTATGAGTAAGAATATTAAAATCAATGACATTTTTCAGAATTTAAGTTTCCAAAAAATTTTTTGTCATTGAGGTGTGGCTCCTTCTTTTTACATTAAGATTCTTACCATTGTAACCTACCGGCAAAAAAAAGGCATACACCTAAGTAATTTTTTAGCAATAAATCACTGATTGTATCTATGTTTTGTATTTTCCTAGTGTGACTAGTTACAATAGTAATAAATAAATAACTTATAAGTTATATTTAAAAACATTAAAATTTAAATTTTAAAAAAAAAACACTTATTTTATAACTTTATACAATGACAATACTTTATTAAATTTAAACTGAAGCATATAAAGTAAAATGATTTAATACTGTACAATGCATTATTTTCAGACCTTTAGAAGACTTTGTCACATGGGTGGATAATTCAGCTATCAAGAAACGCGTTCTTGAGTATAATGACCTAAGAGATGATTTTGAGATAATGTAACATAGTTTGTAATTTACATTAATCGTAACTGATAAGTTACTTTTTAATTTTTATACATACGTATTTTGTTAAAGTTACTATAAATAAAACATGTTTGCATTTAAACATTTTGTGTTACGTCCATGTGTAATTTATTTGTATACTTGAAAAACAGAAACTCAAATGTTAGATAAGGTTTAGCTTAACATTATTTAGGGTGTATAAAAACTGTATATTAATATATTATTATTTACTACTACCCAGCACCTATTCAATATTATGATTATTTAAAAAATAATTAATTACATGTTATAGAATTTATATTCAAAATATACACTTCCGTATTCATTTGGAACTATATTTCTTCTCCTATACTCTATAGTCTGTAGTAATGTATAAATTATTGTTACGGGCAAAGTGGACTAACTGGCAATGTGAACACTGCCCGATTTCAATGGGCAATGTATGCAAAATTATACATTGCCGAGGCTATAATATAGAATTTCCCTGTCTTGTAATGTCAACTACCATGGTTTTTAAATTTATTTAATACTTATTTATAACTTTGTTTTTGTCATATAATATAGTTTAAAATAACTTGAAATTTAAAATTGTTTAATACAATATTTTTAAATATTACACTTTCATTTTAATTTATTTTAAATATTGCACAAGCTTTTACCAAACCTATTCTCATACACTACTGCACAAATAATAGTATCTACTTATGTAACAAATGATAATAATTTATAACTGTGTAATTTTAAAATATCTTAAATTACAAATATAAGATTAATAAAATTTAAAACTGATTTACCAATTATTAAATTTGTGACTACTCAAATTATTTGTACACTTTTGTAGATGAAATAATCTTTACATAGTTATAATTGACACGGTAATATTGAAAGTTTTATATAGGTAAACGCGTTTGTTATGCAAACAGTAAAAGTGAACATTATTTTTGTATTACTTTTCAATGAAGAATTGTAATACTTCTGTATTATTACCTTATACAAATCAGGGCTGTCCTGGTGGGGAGCAGGGCCCAGGCCCTGGGCGTCGTGTTTTTTGCTTACATTGGGAGGCCTCGCGTTTGAAAATAGTGGTAAAATTGGTTTTCGCCCTGGGCCTCGCAAATCCTAAGTACGGCCCTGATACAAATACATATGTAATGCCAGTCAATATATAGTAAATTTACAGGAATCATTAAAGTTCAAATTGCAAAATTTTTTTTTTTAAATTCAAGTTTCAATACACAATGCACAATTAACTACGCACAAAGTATATGTTATCCAAATTATGTGTTCCCTGCTGCAGAAATAACAGTATTTTAATGAGTTTCACAAAAATGCTGTAAAGTATACGCAGCCCGTAATATAAATATTTATGTCTGATAATTTGATTTTATAAGTACTTCAGTACTTGAGTTTTTAGATGTTTTTATAAAGATCTTAAAGAGTTGAATGCATTTAAACACATATTTTTTTATTTATTTCTTACTTCACTGGCTGCATTTGGGTTCAACACATTCTTGAGCTATGTACAATTTTTATGTATGGTGAATTTCAATAGTTGCATTCTTGATATTACGTTGTAAAAGTTTGTTAGTGTATTATTAATAGTTTTTTTTTTTTGTGGCGCGGTCCGTACACTCACTGCAGAAATTCTCTGAGTGTACGTATCGGCCAGTGTTGCTAGCTCCCGAATGGGTGACCACCCAGGATTTATAGCCACAAATCCGTGCCACACACAACACACGTGGTTAAACGTGTGAAAACCAACTGTTTCAACTATTCCTCCCCCAAAATATATAGTTTTTAGAAATTAATGACAAAACAATCATGCTGTCACAGATCATATGATAAATCATACAATGTCGTGCTGCTACTTTTCAACCAATCATACCAAAAATAAATTTAAAAAAATTTAACTTTCAAAGGTTTAATATGGATTGGGATCTAAGATTACAACCTACTTAAGGTTCCACATCCACATAATCCTATCTTGAACATATTGAAATACAATTATTGAAAGCTACATTTATTATAAATTATAGTTTTAAAATATTTATGTTGAGTGGAATTTAAAATTTTTATTTTGTGTTTTTTAAAATGTGTATACAACCAAACTGTATGGTAGTTGATCTAAATATTTTAGAATTTGAGATATTGATCCAACATTTTTCATCACAAATATACCTGAGAAAATTAAGTTTTACCTAATCTACCGAGATATTTAATTAAACCCATTTGTATCTTGGTCGAATTGTATTAATCATACTAGTGTAAGGTTAGGAGGTTAGGTATAGATTTGGGTTTTGAGAAACAACCTATATTTGTTATTTGTAATAATTTGTATTTGTTATTTGGAAGCTTACATTAGTTATCCTGAGCATTTAAAATGTGTTACTACATACATTTATTAATATCTAAATAGTCTCGTTACACATACTCCTCTCATCATTCCATCACTAATTATCTTAATAAATAATAATGTTCCCTTCACCTGTTGTATTATGCATAATGCTATCGTTGACTACTTTTATGAATTAGTAATGGTTCTATGAGAAACCTTTTACATTATTTTTCTTTGGATATCTATAGCACTTAAGCAGTATTGTTTGCTTGTATATTATGATATTACATCTTATATTTAAAATAATATGTATTTATACATTTTGTAATTTCCGAGTTTGGCCTATTACAGTTTTAATAAATAAATAATGAAATAAATAACTTACAAAAAAATACACTTATTTTGTAACTTAATATAAATTATAAATTGTTATACTTTAATAAATTAAAAATTGAAGCTAAAATATTAAATAAAAAAAAATAACTGAACAATATAATATGTTAAGAGTTTTAGACCTTAGAAGGTGACATGGGTGGATTATATTCAACTATCAAGAAGTTCGTTCTTTAGTATAATTTTTAGACAATGTAACATATTTAGTCATTTATTTTAATGAATTATAATTGATAAGTTACTCTTTTAAATTTTTATACATCCATATTTTGTGTATGTTATTACAAATAAAAAATGTTTCCATTTAATGATTTTGTTTTGAACTGCCACTCTGTTATTTAAATATTCTTGTGTTGAATTCATGTATCCAAGTGGAACTCATCAATTAAAAGAGAGCTTAAAAAATAGAAAAACAAATGTTAGAGAAGGTTTAGCTTAACATTAGGGCATATATTTCTTAAATAAATTTAAATGTTTTTGAAATAGTTCATATGGGTTCAATTATTTTTAGATAGTTACAATTTATAAATTGATAAATAACTATTTTTCTAAGATTTAGTTATTGAAAATTAAATTTTATCACGTTCAGTACCAAGATAGATATAGTTTTAGTGTGCTAATCAATGTACTCTTAGAAGTGATATATTTTTTTTTAAACATTTTTTTATTTTATTTCATTTTGTGTTAGTTACACAATAATGCTCTAATTAAAATATCTAACAAATATAAATAAGAGTATAAATACGGTTTGTTAATATATTATTATTTATTACTAACGTATTGAATGTCAAGATCATTTCAACAAATAATTACACACTACAATATGCATATTGAATCTAAATTATAAATATATAGCCCACATACGTTTTAAAACCAATTAGTTATTTGTTTCTAACGACTATTCTTTCTCTTCCACAAATATCCAACTTATGTTTGATAATAATTTATTATAATTACTTGAGCTTCCAGATAGTTTTATACACCTCTTTTAGAGTTGTTTCCATATCAATACACCTTTCTTTATCATGTCTTGGTTCACTGTAACTGACCGCATCACCGTCCATATAACTCTTGAGCAACAAACTGTTTGTAGTTCATTTTAAATTATTAATTTATACACAATTATTCACAATTTTGGTAATTTTGATAGATGTGTAAAATATATTCATGATATGGTAGTCGGGAAAAAAGCTCCAATATCAAAATACGGAAAAAAAAGCCCCGTACCAACTAAGTACATAACACTATTTTATTATAATGTACATTTTATGGATTTTATATTTAGTTTTAATTTTTTACCTTTTGACATTTTCTAAATTATGTACAAATGACAAATGACAATTATTGACAATGTAAAATGTAGATTGTAGCTATACTTTTATATTTTATAATAAGTAATACATGAACTAGGTATTTATTATATATATTTTGATTTATGGTTTAAGTTTTATGATTTTTATCTGTAATATGATGAGTTATTGTTTAATGCCATATACTAGATGTAATTTTTTTATAGTTACCGACCTTTTAATAAAATAAATGTATTACCTAGTATAATAAATTAGATGCATAATAATATAACAAAATAATTTAATAACTAATGAAAAACAATTGTTAACATTAATTGATTAATGTTAGATGTATTAGTTTATTAAATATTATTATGACACATACTACTATAAAAGTATATACAAATCATTAAACTAGTATTTTATAATATTATATTTATGGTTATAGATATGTTAAAGAAGTGTTACATAGATAAATGTAATGACTAATGATTATATTATGATTATATTTAATTATGTAAATTATAATAAAAAAAAATAGTGTATTTAGTTGGTACGGGGCTTTTTTTCCGATGAAAGTTGATAGGGGTTTTTTTCCCCTAGATTCCATGATATTATGTAGTAAAATATAGTGGATTCAACTATTTTAGTTTTTAGCAATTAATGACAAAACAATCATGCTCTCTGAGATCATATGAATATTTTATATCCATATAATCTTATTCTGCTAGGTAGGTACTTTAAAACCAATCGCACATAAAATATTAAAACTCCTTAATTTTCAAAGATCTGCATGGATCGTAATCTAAAAATTATAACCTACTTAATTTTCCACATTATCCTGAACACTGACATAAGATTTTCATCGGTCGACTTAATGTCTTTTGGCAATTTACTGATACACTGGTTATACTTTATTAATAGAGATGGAAAATAATGTCTTAAGGTATTAATTGTTCTATTTGAAATCCATGACCGAAAAATAAAATACACCATTCAAATTAGTAAATTGTATATTTAGTAAATTCGTAAATGCGTAGCATGAAACTTACGCTTTTTTTTTAATATTTTTCGAGGCCTTTTTTTGTGACATTATTGATATTATCCTTTGTATTTTTTTTCTCTGATGGACTTACTTTAAACAATGGTTTAAATATTTAGTCGTTTACCTATACTCTTTCGTTAGTTAATTGCTTTTTCAGAGCGTTTACCGTTGAGTGGTTTCTTTTGAGACAAACGTTCGACCCGGGCAACTGGCTGACTGGCAAATGGCAAGAAAAAAAATCAGAACCACGACTACTAGTCCATGACTTTTAGGCGTGTTCACAAATCACATCTCGCCGTGCCGTGTACTATTTTCTGATTGGCTTACTAAAACACGGTATTAAAAGTTTTATAAAGGTTTTGTGATGGTATATGGTATATCATAGTCGACCTTTAAATGTCTGCCAAAACGTAGCCATGATGACCGTGAGCCACCTAAAGCCGGACGGCAGGTAGGTACGTCGTGCGAGGGCGCGGTAACTATTGTTAGGTACAACTGGTAACCATATTGGTTTAAAAGTTGAGCTTAATAAATTCGTTGTATACTTGGTTGAAATAGTTACCGAAAAAGTAATGTCCAATCACAATACGATTTGATCGTGTACACATCCCGCTTATATAGTATTCAACTTTTGACCCTGGTATAGAAGTGATATTATAAAAAATACTAGTTTTAGATATTTGTGCTTTCTGTTTAGAACATCGACATAAAAAACAAGTTATCTTACATTATGTCTATGGTTTAAAACCATTAATTCCTTGTGATTAGGGATTTAATGTTCTCCAGTGGTACACGTAATATGACGAGGTATACTTACCTAATGCCTAATAATGCATTATAAAAATAGTATTTTAGATTCTCAGCAGAGCTACATGAATGTACCTATTGAATTTACAATGATGTGATTTTTCTCCATTTTTGTGTCGGAGGTTATAGTGGAAAACGAATTTATTATTAATTTTAATAATTTTATCAACAGTTTAAACTTTAAAGGTAAGCATATTATCTAAGCCGCGCGAGTCTATAATATTATCCAAGTCAGCGAAACTATTCAGACTTGCTACGATAATAATAATAATAATAATAATAATAATAATAATAATAATATAGTGAACGCCGATAAAGAGCAATATCGTTATAATAATATCGAAAATTCATCTGTAATTTTTCATCAGTTATAGTATATTATATTTATAGTATTTATACGTTTATCATATTTTGTCTCTTATGAAAATTGCAATTAACGATTTACATAATAATATCAGTCGTTCGTCCGCAAGTGTGATACGGTTATTCATAGGCGCAACTATAGACCAATAATATTTCTAGGGGTGCACAATAATGACAAAGGTTTCCTGTATAATTTCCCCTGTATATAATTATTGTATATATATTCACAATAATTTCAAATGCATATTTATGTACTACCTATATTTTTAATATTTTTGTGAAACAGTAACAGTAAATTGTGACTACTATACCTAGGTACGTGATTTTTCGGCCAGTAAATTGTATTTATTTAAATTACCGCTAGTTCAGACTTCTGGACTACGTGGTCCACCTCTCTTAGTCTCTTATCTCAATTAGGTAAACCCTAATCCATAATGTCATTACAATTATTTTTATTCGGTTGAGTAGGTACTTTTTAACTATGACAGATTTGAACTAGGTATTCGAATAGCTTTAAACAGTAATATTTAGATCGTTAATTTCTCGTTAAGAAGTTTTTTTCTTTTTTAATTCTACGTGTACTATTATGGACGTAAGTAAATAGGGACAGCCTTAGTGGAGAGCTTTACCTATTTGGTATTAATTGTTTGTATCGAGTGTTGGCCATAAACACAATATAAACAAACGTACACAAACAAGTTTTTCATGTACAATTATTATCATAATAAATAATATATTATATGCTGGCTCAATAGTATTCTGCCTAGTTATTAATTTTCTTATTAATGTTATTACTGTTTTAATTTTGTTCAAAATACATTTGTATAATATAATACATTGGGGGACGGAGTGGCCGAGGCCGAGCGGACTAAAAAGGCGTCGATTGTGACGCGCACCGGCGCTGGTTCAAATCTCAGTTCACGGGCGGCATTTTTCTTTGGACAAGTCACGGTGTCCGGAGAACAATTGCCTAACCTAACCAACAGTATCCTCCCCTACAAACAAACAAACAGCTTATGGCCCATAGTTGCCGAGCTTAATGATCAATTAAAAAAAAAGTGGGTAAGTGGATGTCGCTCTGCTGTGCAGTAGGTTACAAGTGGGTCAATGTATATTGGATTGTATTAAACTTGAATTCAATGATATAATATCATTGTATAAGCAAACCGATTCTAAGCGGAGACGGTTTATCAGTCTGGATTTTTTAAATTTTCATTACTTATTATAAACTTTAAGTTGAATTAATACTATAATATTATAATTTTTTATTCGTTGCTACGGTGATAAGCAAATCATTAGAAATTAAAATCCCATTTTAAGCGGGTTCTTCGTAATTTGTCAGTAGTTTTTCCCGTGGCATTAAATAACTATTGAGAAAATCGAAAAATGACCTCTTTAAAGTACTATCTTGATCCAATTTGCTAAAAGATAAGGTACTATATGTTGAAATCAAAGCACTCCTTCTGGTAGAAATTTTGTATACAGGATATATTATATAAAAATAAAATAATAAACACCATTGTAAAACCACTAGCTTCTTCGCTCCACTCAGAATCTAAAATAAATAAATAATACATCAGTTTTTAGTTTTTACTTTCATTAATAATATTTATATATTTCTAATTACTGTTATAATTTGTATTTTCTAAAAGTTTTCCTATATTTTTTAAACTTTTTTATGTTTCTTTTAAGGTAAAGTATACCTAACACCTAAGTTCTTTTTATTTTCAACATAAAACAATTACACTTATTAGATTTATAGACGCACGCACATCAATGAATACAATTATTAACGGAGGATTATATCTCTCAGGCCAAATAATATCTGAAGACTGAAATATTTTTAGGCACCTACAATGTTTCAACACCCGTCAAGCTTTATGGAAAAGTTATTAAGTCCAAGTGACGACGATAAGGAATTAAGTGTTATATAAGTCTTGGTCGGCGCATAAGTAAGATAAACTATAGGTGCCTGAACCAAGTAAGATGATTTTATGTATTTTGTAAAATGTATTTATACATTTAATATTGTCGTCCCCTCGCCATTTCATCTTCACACCAAACACATCACCCACTATTGCCGTGTCCCACACACAATAAAAACACTTTGTTCCAGAACCGTAAAAAAAATGTTTATGAATGAGTTTCATGCCATTTAAAACAGGTTCAATAGGAATAATAAGTGGTAGGAGACTTAGAAAAAAAAGGCTCTGGTAATCTCTAAATAATAATAAATAAAATAGAATATGGTAAATATAATAATAATATAGCTATAGTTATAATATTAGGACAGTGTTGAATTTTAAATAAAGACGGTGGATATCATCCTAATAATTAAAAACTACTGCATTTTTACTCCTCTTGGACTTAGGACGTGACAAACGTAGCTCGCCTTTCAAGAGGCTGAATGATGAAACACACTAAAATTCAACGCTATAGTAAGCCAAAAATGTGCGATGCCGTGCTGTGACAAAATTAAAATTTTGAAATTTAATCCTTGGTATTCAACGTTAAATTCGATATTTATTTATTTATATTGAAATATGTTTTATTGCTGTAAATGGCAACGAACACGTTTAAAATCCTATGTCGCGCGTAAACAAAGTCAGACAAATATAATATTTGGTTACAAAATAATATGTTTTTTTAATTTACTTTTATGTATTTAGAGTTTAGGAGCAGTATAAAAGTTTAAATATTCGACTTTGAAGGTTGTTTCTGGTGGTAAATTGAATTTAATTAGTAAGTACTATTCAGCATTTAAAATTTAAAACTTTATTAGTTTTTTTTAAATTTATGAAAGAAAAATTTTTGTTCATCAGTAAAAGATTGAAAATTTAGTTCAATAATTCTTATACTTTTTAGTACTAACTTTGATCTTACTGTAATTAAAAAAATACAGTTCAAATATTTTCTAAATTTTCCAAAATCACAAAAATATGTAAACTGTTTTGTATACCTATAGTTAAAATTCATAATTTTTTTTAATGTTAACACCTTTAGGCTTTGACAATTTAATACAAGATTCCTGATATGTTTTATAGTGGAAATTAAATAAAAAGTTTGGCATAGAGACACAGGAATATTTTTATGATATAAAGCCCAAGGTTATTTAGTACCTATATATCTTATAAGTTATAAGACATAATGTCACGCTAAGTTGGTCGCCAACAAAATACAAAATAAATTTAAAATATAATTTTTCTGATAATTATACTAATAAAATATGTATTATGATTTATGACAAAGGTATTTAAGAGGCATAGGCGTAAATAGTGTTTGAAATTTGGGGGGGGCTTTAGCTCAGGTATATACTTAATACTCTTATGATGCTTTTAAATTATAGTAGTGAAACCTTAGTTTTTTTTTGTGGAGGGGGGGGGCTAGAGAAATTCTAGGAGGGCTATAACCCCCTTCCCCCTATTTGCGCCTATGTTAAGAGAACGTTAAACCGACATTTGTTGTCTCTACTTTACAAGTGTGTAACATAGCAAATTATACGCTCACCAGAACACGTTTAGCCTTTAGCTCCGTTAGTTTGAAAATTAGAGCGAAGTGACCTCTTATAAAATTTAAAGGTAAGATTATTGTTTAGACTTTCATTATATTTTATTTTAAAGTGAGTTATGAGTATTTTAAAATTTAAAATTGCTTGTGTATTTTAAAATACTCATAACTCGCTTTAAAATTAAGATATAATAAAAAGCCAATGAGAATTAAATTTGAAACGGCTGTTCATTTAAAGCCATTACAATAGGCAGTGCCACTAGATGATAAAAATAAATGCCGATAAGTAATGACACATCGTCACACGATTTTAGAAAATAGCGCGATCGTGGACACGACATCATATTAATAACTGATAACAGTAGAAAGCTGTTATCATTGTGAGAATCAGGCCAATGACCATTCCATTCTACAGTATTATCTTGACGTTTTTACACAGAATATTCTATGGTTTTAAGTCTTCAAAGTTCTATTTCGCAAATCGCAATTGGCAAATCGTAATACTCATTGTTAGTGATCGTAATGTCGATTGTTGTTAAATATTTTGTATTGTTTATTTATTGTTCATCATAAATTACTTGCAAATACGAGTAAATTATTGTTTGAATTCTACGAGAAATGCAAACTAAAATGGACAAAACCGAAGACTCTGTTAACAATAATTACACTGCTTATGAGTACCAAGGAAACGACGGTACCAGGGAAAAGAAACACTTCGGAAACACTAACGGTTACCAGAACAAATCATCACAATTTGATGAAGTTGTGGTTCAATTGTTCAGTAAGCAATTTTCCTTGCCAAATCAAGCCAAGTGGGAACTTCCTCACCCGGACACCATGCTGAAACACAGTAAATGGGAGGTAATTTAAACAATAAATTCTATTTTTAACCCTTGTACCTATTGTTCGTACATAAATTAATTTAATATATTTTTAATAAATCAATGTTTGGTAAACGTCCAAATGTTCATTGCCATAATATGAAAGTTAAGGTGTAATAACCTTTATCATAATTTATTAATTACACAATAACTATTATAACTATATATATTGTATGTATAATACAGTTTTGGAAATTTGAAAAATTATATTTTTCATGAATTGTTTTAGTCTTAAAGGAATTATAATTTATTAATTTCTAATTACGTATTTTTATATGATAGAAAAACTGGCGATGGAATTGACTTTAAATTATATTACTACAAAATGTATAAGTAGTGTAGGTACCTACTAATGTAAAAAAAAAAACCAGTTAATAACTTTAAATTAGACTTGTTATCTATAGTAAAAATGATAAAACATTGCAATTATGATAGCAATATACCAAATGTTATATACTTATGTATTAATACTATCTAGGTACCTAATAATTTAATGGAAATGATAAAGTACCTTTTTGTCTGTTTGAAAGACAGTGTACACATTTTCATATTCTTTGAACTCATAAATGACTAAGAATAACATTTGTAATAACCACAGAAATAAGAGTAATTCATTTTATAAACTATAACAGTACGCTAACAGCATATAGGTATATATATAAATAGTGATTTATAGAGATTTAATATACCTAAAAGCCGCCAAGGGCCAACTCAAAAGGTCAACCTTAGGTACTTACAAAAAATTATTTAGTATCTGTGTTTAATTTTGTGATACTTAAGGTATTTTAAATTGTTGTGAGAATGTATTAACGAGTTAAAATTGTTATTCCTGGAGACTAATAGACAATTAAAACAAAATACTTTTTTTTGACTCCTGAAAAATTTGAACCCAACATAGCAACATGTTTTTAAAATTAAAACAATAATTTAATCATTTTATTTGCATCAACAAATAATATTTAAAATAAATAATTTACTTAAGAGGACGTCGCACCTGAATGTGTTTTCTCCATCTTACACACGTACGGCATACCAAATATTAGTTCGCTTGTTTTAATAGAGTGCAGTTTTGATATTATACTCCGTATATAAATTTTTTGTTGAGTAAGATGTAGGCTTCTTAAGTACTTTAATTATTACTGTGTGTATTGTAACCTCCAAGTTAGACAAATGTATATTATATGTTCCACCCCAGACTGCTATACCATTACTTATAAATAATTATAAATTAGCCAGAGATAAGTACACAATTTTTATAAAATAGTGTTCAAAGTTAATCATATTATATTTTGAATAACAAGGAATAATAAGCAACCAAAGTTGAAATTTTCAATTTTGTATTTTTGTGGCAGAAATAGTATCTATTTGTATCTTACTTGACCATGTTATAAAGTTATTAGGTACCTTCTTATTTTATCATTTATAATGAATTTTATTATGAGATCATTTTGATGTGGACTTCCAATTATCGATCAATGTTTTCTAAAATTAATCGGATACGGGAGAAATATAAAACATATAAGCATAATATTATAATGTAATGAAATTCCAAGCAATTAAGAACTGCATTATACTAATAATTAATAATATTGTGTAAGTACCTATATACAATATTAAAATTAGCATTCAAGATCACAATAATATATTTTATTTCTTTATAATAATAATAGTTGCATAGATTTGAAACAAAAATAAAAATAAATAAATAACAACTTTTAAACTTAAGCGTATCTTGAATTGAATATACTAAGTACAGTTTTACTATTTTTTTTTTTAGTTGCCAGATTTTATACATTTAAAAAAATCACTAAACACAGTCAAGGATAAACTTAATGATTTTAACTTAGCTGAATGGCATAGAAATACAAAACAAACAAATCCAGCTGGTAAAGTTATATCAAAGGTTAGAGGAATTGGACATCCAGAACTGTTGACCGGTGCTTGGTTGAAGTTTTTTGAACTATTAAACGATTATAAACTAATACCTAAAAAAAGTATTGATAATGAGAAGTTGTACAGTGTTCATTTATGTGAAGCTCCTGGAGGTTTTATTTCTGCTCTCAACCATTATATTGTTAGCCAAGAAATAAACGTTGCAGTAAGTAATTCTAATAAGCTTTAATAATTATTTTATTTTATTATTTTTTTTTTATCATTCAAGTGGGATTGGGTAGGAGTTTCATTAAATCCATATCACGAAGGAAATGGTAATCCTGATTTAATAAATGATGATAGATTCATGTTATATACATTAAACCACTGGTTTTTTGGTAAGGATCATACTGGCGATATTTTTCAAAAAAACTTCTACAAAGAATTATACACCTTTGTTAAAAACCGTTTTGGCGAAGAAGCACATTTGGTAAATAATACATTAAATTATTGGTTTGATTATTATTTTAAATAATATTTTTATAATTTTCAGGTAACAGCTGATGGTAGTATGGATTGTCAAAATAATCCCGACGAACAAGAAAATGTAGTAATGCGTCTGCAAATAGTAGAAACAATGGTCGCCTTAATGATACTTCAAAAAGGTTGTATTTATATTAGATAAAGTTTTGAGATTTTATTTTTTTGAATTTTAGGTGGTTCATTTGTTGTAAAAATGTTTACTATGTTTGAATGCAATACGTTATGTCGATTATATTTGTTAAGCTGTGCTTTTGATTCAGTAAAAATAAAAAAACCAGTTACTAGTAAGCAGGGAAATTCTGAAGTTTATGTTGTATGTTGCGGGTATAAAGGGTTACAACATGTGGAACCTTGGATTCATACATATTTTACGACTATTGATCGCAGTATGTATTATTAAAAACTACAAATATTGATTGTTACTTACTTGGGTTTTATTTTATCATTTTAGCTGTCTCTGATTTTTGTCTATTTCCATTGAAAGAATTGCCTAAAGATTTCTTATCATCTATGTACAACTGCTCAAAATATTTTAGTGAGCTACAAATGCAAATTATTGAAAATAATATTGAACGATTTATTAAAAAAATTGAAAATGATGCTAAAAATTTAACCGACCTACAATACTGGGTTGCTAAAACATATGCTAATAGATATAAAATAAAACCAATTGACCCTTCACAAGAAATAGTTGGTCAAAATATACTTCAGGTAAAAATAGAAAAAATAGATTAAAAAAATCTTAATTAAGTGTTAAAATGTGAATTCTATAAATACTAAATTGTTTTAAATTAAATAGAGTCTTCAGTATGATTTGCCAAAAGTTTCATCTATGAAGTTAGTCATGGATTATTCATTTTCGGAGAAACAACGTAGGATAGAATGCCAAGCATCAGATGAAGCAAAGTTACTTCAAGATGAAGTGAATATGTTTAAAGAATATCAATGGCAATACGACTCAACAGTTTTGTGGTTTACTGAAGAGGTTAATTTTATCATTTCATTTTTTAGTGATATCATAGTATTAAAATAGTAAAAATATTCATTTCATGATAAAGTTATATTTATATTGTATACATTTTTAATTTGTTCACATAGGATGCCAAAGTTGACTTGTCTGATTTTAATATTCAAATGGGTAAACCTGTATCTGTGATACGTAGCTCTAAGTTTTGTGTGGATACATTAATTGACTATAGTAACCGAGCAAGATCATTATTTACTATTCCTATTGAGGACAGTATTAAGCGTAGAAAGTTAGTATTAAATTTCTTTTCTTTTACAACTTTACAAGTAAAATTATTATTCAAACTTTGATCTCAATATTAAATATTCTTCTATGTATTACAGTTATTTTTGGCTACAAATACCAAGACAAACTATTAATGGTCAGTTAATTGTTTGCGACTTAACATCGATTTATATCAGTGATTGTATCAACAATAATAGAAAACAACATGATTCTGTGATTGCTATCTTAGAATCATTTGAAAAACTTCAAACTTCTGATAGCTTATTATTAATTGGATATCCATTGCTTACTCAAGTGAATGTTGGTGTTTTCTTTATACTTCTTAATATGTTCCTAAAGGTATTTAAAATTTGCTGAAATAATAATTTTTTAATTCCGTTTTAGCTAAATATTTCTATTGCTATGTTTTATGTTCTAATGTAGACTGGTGTGATGAAACCTGATAAAATGGGTCATGCTTTTGTGTTTTGTTCAAAAGTTAATGATACACATGTAGATGATTTAATAACTCTTTTAAAGAAATTAAAAGAGCATATTAAAGATCCCAGTATCACAGATATAGTTGAAAAACAAGAACAATCATTGATATCAATCTTTCCAATTAAGAAACTTATATGTAAGTTATATTTTTTTATAGCATTAATTAAGAAATATGCTCACAATTTAAATAACTCTAAAATGTTAATTTATGTTTCAGTTCAACCTATTTATAAAGACATTGTTACTGTAAATTGTTTGCTTATAATCAATGAAGTGAAGAAAACTGTCTGTTCTTATTTACAACAATAATGAATAATTTACCATCAGAAAACAATTAACTATTTATTATTTTCATTGTTTATACATAATGTTTTGTCGTATTTTAACCTCTAAGAAATATGGATATGTTGTGATAATTATTTTTTAAAATTATTACTACATAATATTAATATATTGTATTAATAAATATATATATATTAATGATAATGTATCATTTACATTTTCTTTATTAATTATTTATACCTAACTTATTTTTTAAATATGCTCTAAAGTATGTTTGGGAAATAATTAAAATACTATTATATTGACTATTATTTAACTATGAATACATTTTTTTATCTTTTGTAATGTACTAATCAAATTTAAATGGCTTATTGTGATTATATTTGGAAAAGACTGATGGTTGAGATATTTTAAGTCATTAATTAATTATAGTATTAACATATTATATACATATAATTTGTCATAATAATTTAATATTATATGTTTTATTATAAGTATATTGTATAAACATAATATCTTAATATAACTCAAAAATATAATTTGTTAACCATTAAAGAAATTATGAAAAAAACCAAAGCGAATTTAGTTGCATTGTAATGCATTCCAGACTGTTTTTATGTTATATGAAATTGTTTTTTATTCTAATTTTTTTATAATATAAAATGTTATTCAATCAATTATGTTGAAAATTATTATTAAACATACTAAATAATATGATTGTTGTAATTGTACCTTGTATTATTAATGTTATTAAATTTATATTTTGAGCTATTAAATAATTTTTTGATGTTTTTTAAAACGTGTTATGTTTTATTTGATTCTTTTATCATCAACCGATTATGTATTTTTATTGTTTGAACTCTCTAAACAAAAAAATATAAATACAAATATACAATAGATCAGTTTTTAATAATCATTTGATTGAAAATGAAGCTGAATAAACATTGTATAATATTAATCCGTAAAAAAAAAAAGGAAATTTCCTCTGATGTGTTAAATTTCAATTAAATAATAAATTGCATATGAAAAATGATTCTGAATGAAAAGATGGTTCAGACTACATTTCTAAGAATATTTTGTTATATATTTATGCTGATATTAGTAATTTATTTTTAAACAATACGGTAGATTTAATGAATTTTACTAAAACTTATCACAAAACTATATTATTATAAATGATTATAATATTTCTAGCTATGATTTACTTATAACTTATAAATCAATAATACCTACTTATCATAGAGTAGTGTACATTAGTGTACACAGTGTTCATGGTATAAATACTTAGCTTAAAATTAATCTAAAGATTTTGATACAATGTCATCGTGTACATTGTATATTAAACAATAATATACGTTAAGGCAAACAGTTTCAAATCCCTACAAATGATATTTGTTTTCCAACATTTAAATTAGAAATGTGCTTATACTCCTGAGTATACTACTTCGTTAGTGCCAAAGTTAATTTTATTTTTTACTTAATTATTGTTACATACCTATTGCCTACAGACCCGATGCCCAGTCTACCTAATACCTTTTAAGTGGAGTGGTCGTTTTATCTTATCCCTAATTCCCATTTCACATAAGTCCATATAAGTTAAAATCTTAGTGAGAATTTGAAGGGGAAAACATTTGATTATTTTTATGTTACATCAGACACCATTGTGATTATTTAAGTAGGTATTTAAAATTACATTAAAACTTGCGTTGGGATAATGTTACTAAATGTTATTAAATACAAATTAAAAAACATTGAATTTTAAAAAAAATTGTCTATAATAGAAGGCAGCAGGTCGACAACACTAAAAAAGTAAAAATCATACAGTAGGCATGGGCGGCATTTAAAGGGGAACAAGGGAGCAGTTGCCATCCCAGAAAAAACTTATCATTTTGCCCCCCTTGTAAGTTAAACATTATTTAAATAATTTTTAATTTTTATAAAATATTCATGTTAAAATTACTTTTGTACAATTATATAAGAGAATTATTCCCTATGTTAAGTCAGATCAATATTATCAATATTTCCATAAATTAATATAAAAACATATTTAAGAGTAACTATGTGGATCAAGAACGCTTAAGCAATATTTCAGCCTATGATATTACTAAGTATATTTGATGATATAATTGTGAATAAAGTAATTTATATTATAATCTATTTATACGTGCAGGAACCTTGTTACAATTAAATGATTAAATTTTAATTTTGATAATTAATGTCAAAATTTAATATTAAATGCTTATAAAAAAAAAAAATGTGCCCATGTATTTTTAATATTTTTCAACTGCTAGTGTAACAATATACCAGGAGACTTCTATTAAATTGTGAACATTTCATGTATAATGTATATACCTTAATTTGTTTTAGAGTTATACCAAACTCCAAAGTTGATTTTGTCAAAAACCGATTTGTGCAAAAATTCCCTTTTTTCCTTAATTTTTATGTTGTTTTTCCTAGCGCTTTTGGAAACTTTATTCAAACAGAGCCAATTGTACCGCACCTTTGTTGAACATCATTCACCAAAAATTTGGCTTGGAACACTGTATATTATAAATTATAATATTACACTGTACCTATATTGTTTACTACAAAATATGTCAACTGTCTTGTTAAATAAATGCTAGTACATAAAGCACACCATTTAATGTTATTTTTAATTGAAATTAGGTACCCGCTTGACCATTCAATTTGAATATGAAAAAATACAATAAAATTATTATTATAAACCAATGATTTAAATTAGAAAAATGTTTATACTACTGCAAGTAGATAATTATTGAATAAATGTAAAAAAATAACAAACAAAATACAGTCAATTAAAAAGTTCTTTTTACAATTCCATACGCCTATAACCAGTGGTTTTAATATTTTTAATGTTTCAAATTTTCAATTATGTTATCAATGTCAATAATCCCTGTTCAATACCTATTACTAACATTGAAGTAATTTGCTTCTAAATTTTGTTTTGATAAAACTCAATTTCGAAAAAATATCTTTCACATGATCAACTATTGTAACTGGGATAGTTACAAATTCTTTTAAAACTTGATATATTTTTTTTAATATGGTCTCTCCCAGAGTCAGCCAACTTCTTTATACAATCTTCACGTGTATTTTTTTGTCTTAACTAATTGGATAATTTACTTTAAGTAAACGAATCGCAGCGTCTAGATCGTTTAAATTCAATTCAAATATCTCGGACGATCCAATTTTTTTTCGTCTTCTCATTAGGATAATTTGTATTCAGGTATTCCTTATTACAATATTATATTATACCTAGTTTACAAGTTCACAACTTTTATACAGCCGTATAAATATATTATAGTATGTACAAAATTGAAAAAATTGATGAAAAATATTAGTAATTCTTCATTCAAACACCGACGCATACCGACGCTGGTTCAACCCTCGGTTCATTGGTGGCATTTTTCTTCAGGCAAGTCACGGTGTCCGGAGAGAAGTGCCGCCATTCCCCACCCGGGCATGGCAGATACCCACGGGTGCCCACTAAAAAATCTGCCAAAACTACACACTCGTAATGTACCTATTTTTCGTATTATAACTTGAAAGTCAGTTTTGTTGTATTGATTATTATCGAATCACGATTAAATGTACAAAAAAAAAATGTATTACCTAGTTATGATTTTACGTTTTAGAACTATGGAGACGATGAAAGCCGAAAGTTGACCATCCCGCAAATCGTAACCAATGTTACTCCGGGATTAAAAGGGAAAGTAATCGGAAACTTAATACGATTGCCCAAGATATAGACATGCCAATTCTAATACTTTTCATGAAGTAACGTATACCTAATATATTTTTATTATATCGTAAATGTTCTTCGATTAAACTGAGACTCGTAATGTACCTACAGTGAAACCTCGATAACTCGAACTTTAGTTATAAGTCGAATTTTCGAAAACTTGAAGGAATATCTTCGCCATTTATTTCAATAAGTACACAAATTTTTTTTTTCAAATATGATAAATTCTAAATAAAGACGATATTTTCTAATACACAGGTCTTATGCCTGTGGCGATATAAACTTTTTTCTTTTTAAAAAGAGAAACACGTTTTAGTCTGTAATAAATTAAGCACATCATTGATCCGTTATATTATTACAATTTAAACGATTCAATTTTTGTATGAGTTTAGACTTTTGAGTAGTGACGTGCGAGTTCGATGGTTCCAATAGATTACTAGATACTATAGACACTGGTAGTGACGATGGAACGACAAATGGGCGTCGTGGACAGAAAGTTGCTGGAAGGTACCTGCGACCCGCCTATATTCAGAAAAATCGTCACCTACTCGTATAATAAATGTCGGTGCTATTCAAACGAATTTTTTTTTTTTTGGGGGGGGGGGGGGGGAAAGCCACGGGAAATTAAACTAACTTATTAATCTATAAAAATGAATTATATCATTATTTTTTTAGTACTTAATTGATTCGAATATTATATCAAAGATTTATTTTGAAACAAACCCAAAAGTTATAATAAGTGAAAAATATAGCGAACGACTAAAAAAGTGTTACATTTGTAATTTTATGGTGAAATGGTGAATACAGGCATCCTATATACTAATTTATTAACTTAAGAGTCGTAGGCAAAGGGTAGATTCAATTTAAATGTATCTATACAGTGTTTCAACTTTCAATACTTCAGTGTTATATAGTTAATTGATTTAGAATATAATTTTGTTCAATGGAAATTATTAACTCCTATAAAAATAATAGGAAATTGTGTTGAACGATATATGTATGAATTAAGCACATGTTTTCTGTTGCTTTTTTTCCTATTACCTAATTCTAATGATATTTATTTATGATTTACAAGGACTTAACCCTTGAATACTAAATACAATTTAAGTTACAACAAGTACCTATAGTAAAGCATAGTAAAATAAACAACATTGGATATACCTACCTAATTGTTTTTAAACAACATAATGTATGATGTCAAGTTTAGTTTTAATTTGTATTAAAAACACATTTAGAATTTAAGAATACGTTTGAGTAGATTAGTTAAAATTGTTATAATAAAATATCTTAAAATGTTATCCAGTAATAAATTAAAATATATTATAATACAAATGTTGGTTAGGTTACAACTTACAATAGAAAACAAAAAATGGCAAGGACAGTTATACTATATTCATTGTGTTTTGAAAATCTGATCCTAAAATATAAACTCTGAAGTATATAGATATTTATATTATATTGTATACTATCTGTATAAGAGTAATATAATTGACACCGGGCATCACGTGAACACTGCAGTGGAATGTCAACCAACAACCACCAACACAACCCATCACCGATTTAAATCATCTTACAATAAATACATTTCGTCACAATTTAAATTAGAAGATTATTTTTTAATAATTTAAAAATGTGTTCATTGTTATTGTCAATTTAAATTTAATTTCGCAAAAAATCAATTAATATCAAATTATTATACTATTATACATTTTACTACATTTATAACGAATACTATTAATTTAAAGAACCATAAAGTCTTTTTATTTTTTTTTCGACATTGCTGACTAGCAGATAAAAAGGTGCAAAACCATTTTTGTCGCAGCTAATTGAAGTCCTTGGGTTAGATTTTTAAGACTTCAACTGCATGGTCATTGGCTGGTTTTTACTGTGAATAATATTCCACACCATTTGTTTTAACTTGCATTTCACTGTGTCATACGAGTGGTTCAAAAATAAATCTTAAAATGAAGTTGGTTTATTTTGGATACTCGGCAACCCCATTCGGGTTGTTTGGGGGCTACGGGTGGTACGTGTTTTTTATGAGAGGCAGATATCGTCACAAAGAACTCAGGTGGTCACCCATCTGGGAGCCTGCTCGACCGCTGCACACATTACTAAATTAGTGACTGCGTCCAATCATCGCACTTCACCAGGTCACCATAAAATGAACTCTAATAGTCTAACACCAACCACGTTAAATTATATATTATGTATATATATATTTAGCAGTTTAAATTCTTGCCAAATGTATTATAATATGTAACATTTGACGTATTAACAAATTGTATATACAATATTACAATGCTTAATATAGTAAGAGTACTGAGTAGTAAAATTTATAATGGTACCTATATACAGATTAGTGTAAATTTAATTATTCGTTGGTTGTTGTCAAATCGATAAAATCAAATATTTATATTAAAATATGTCATATTTAAAAGATGATTTAGAAATGATTTAATGTGGATAATTGTATATTTTAGAAAAGTAAGGTTTCAGAAATATAGTAAAAATATATTGGATTACGTTATGTTATTTGGTATTAGTAATACTTAAACAGTTAAACCATTTATTAGTCTTAGAAATAAACTAGGTAGGATCATAGTTAAATACAATTTTAATGTTTAGAAAACCATGTAAACATTCAAATTAATAATTATGTATATTCTTAAAACAAATCTACTATACAGAGTGTGACAGTATATAATATGAAAAAAAAGAAAATTAAATATGTCCATTTATGTTCAATTATTACCTAATAATCGCTAGGGATCAAATGTGTACAGGTTTTTAGGTATTTTTTCATTGCCCAACATTTTAAAAAACCCAAAATATATAGATCTATTAAAAAATTGAAATATACAAATAGGATGTATTATAATAATTAAAAAATATAAAATGTATAAAAAAAAGGATACTGGAAAAGTTGAACAAATCAAAGTATAATACTGCCGGTAGCTGATGCCATTATTAATTAAGAAAAATAAATCAATAAAGATATACTAATATTGTAAAATATATCAATTTTTTTGAACTTATACTACCTATGAAATAAAAAAATGTGCAATAGGACCAGAAGTTTTAAGTTTTAAGTAACTAGTACATCTATACTAATATATAAAGCTGTAGAGTGTTTGAACACGCTAATCTCAGGAACTACTGGTTCGAATTGAAAAGTTATTTTTTTGTTGGAAGTCCATTCATGGAGGAAGGCTATAGGCTATATAACATCACGCTACGACCAATTAATAGAAGTGCTCAAACAGATTGAGATTCAGAGATTTACGATGGAAATATTTTTTTATAAATGGTTGCTATTGGTTATAGGAGAAATAATAAATAGAAATAATATTCATTTATTATTGGTTGCTATTGGTTAATCGAGCAGATCAGGTACAAGCATGCATCAAATCGAATTTTCGCACATTGCCTATACCAGGGTGGCTGAGTTGCACTTGCTGTAGTGAGTTACACCAAAAATGAGTTGAACAATCACAATTTTTTTGACATTTTTTATGAGCCACGAAGTGCGCAGGACCAGCTATATTATATATAAATTAATGTTTGTGTGCAGATCTCCGGGTAGAAGATAGGCTAATTTAAAAAGGGTTAAATTAGGTTTTTTTTATTTATCATATTTTAGTACGGTTAGGTTAGTTTAGTATTATGTATTAATTGATTATATAATATATCCACCGTATTATATCAAAATAAACTTGGTATAACATTGATATTTAAATAGTTAAATCATACACTTAGGTACGTACAAACAGCACTGGGTCCGCGATCTACCGTAGGTAGATTGCTCATCTGATAATATACTGCTGCGAATCAGAATTTTTATTCCAGACAACAGAAATGTTAAGATACATTTTGAACACTATACACCGAATCTTAAATAACGAATTGAACAAAGTTTGAGTCATACAGAGTTGGTACATTTAACGGGCAACGAAGTGCACAGGATCAGCTAGTAATATTATAATATAATACATAGGGGTCACCAATTAATTTTTTTGAAGGACAACATTAGAAATCTGGAAATTGTTGGCGGGCCATAAAAATTGCAGACGTCAGTAAAAACCAATGAACAAAAATGATGAATTCAATACTAAAACCTCCTTTTCGTTTTTTTTTTAATTATTGTCATTTAATAATTTTTTTGTCTCAATCAAAAACTTGAAAATTTACCCATATAAACCATAAGTCATAATAAAAGTTCAAAAGTAATGAACATATAAAGATTAAAGGGACACATTTTTTTATAAGCATTTTAAATTCAAATTTTGACAAAATCCATCATAATAGCGAACATGATCAAATTATTTTATATTAAAAAATTTATAATATAATGTTCAATTTTTATAGCTAAGAACAAAAAGTTCAAAACAGGGTTAAAATATTTATGAATATAAATTATACCTATTTAACTATTGCAAATAATAGGTAACAACTAGGCAACAAAAAACAGCGGTAAAACGGAAATATTTACAAGATACCTGCAGTTTTGAATTAAATTAATTTTGATGTTTTTGTTGTAATTAAAAAATAATTAGATAACCCTAATGTGTTAAAATCTTAATCAAATACATAAAGTACCTACCTACATTTTATATAGACCTGATAGTATTATAATGTTTAAAATATTTTACATTTTGTAGAGTCTGCATAGGTAGATACCTATACTTAATAATTTATTATTATAGCAAAATTACATTAAAAATACATCCAAGACATTACCAAATAGGTATGTGATTTGTATTTATTAGATTTACCGAATTCGTTACCAAATGTATTAATTTATTTTTTCGATTATTTTGTTGTGTTTTTTTATGTATTATCATTTTTTTTATTATGTTTGCGTTTTTTTAATAAATTTATATATTATATTAGCACTATTATTTTATTGGCATCTTATAAAACCGGACTCGACCAGAAGAAGAATATGAGTTCTAATATTAGGATTTAAATTTTGAAAGGAATTTAGTCTCGCATACATTCAAACATAATACGCAACGAGCCCATGGCCTGTCGCCGATCAACTATTTAAGTAAAAGCTGTTTTTGAATAAATTTGGCTTATCAAATCTATCCTAAGTGTACCTATAATTGTATAGCTAATTTTAATTACTGCGATCTAAATATACGACCTGCAGCCACATCTTAATTGGTTGACGGTAATGACGGAATATATCACTTCACGGGTGAAACTCAGCACGCTGAGTACTGTGTTGGCAGCTATTTTAATTCGTGGAAATATAATTCAATTAATTGAAAACATTACTTTGCTTTACGTTACTTTAAACTCTATATAATATAAATACCGAACTTAAAAAAATTATTGGAGTAAACGATTTACTGTCGAAATATTAACATAATATAAATAAACTAATTCTATTCGATTAAACAGAGTAGGTAGAGGCACAATCGTCGTCAACAATAAAAACAATACTAGCCAACACAGTATAATATCAATTATAGACGACATAGAGTTCATACGTCATAACAATAATAAAAATGAATAATATGTATATAATGTCATAGAAGCAAGTAGGTATATACAGTGGCGTATTTTGGGATTTTTTTGGGGGGATGTCCTGACTCCTGGCAATACTTTATCTCCACAAATATTAACATAATTTCATCACGGATTCATACCTGATTATAATACATCTTAATACCTTATATAAATGGTAATTTTTTAGTGAAAAAATCTTATGATAGCTACTTAAATTTTTAATTATAATAAAATTATCACAGGAATAAAGTATAAACAATTTTACTGAATAAAATAAAACAAATCTAACACTTAAATGTACTGAGTATTTTTTCGTATTATATCGTTGGCTTTTGCTATAGTAATTAGTAGACAATAATAATTGTTGTAATCGAAGAAAGATAATAAGGCAATTAATTATTCTAAGATTTACGTAGTTCACCGTTTACTGGAAGTTCAAATAATATTTTTTTAATAACTAATACCTATTTTATGGTATTATAAGATGAAATATACCTACGCATTGTTCAATTTTCAAAGCAGTTTTAAAATATTTCGTCATTCGCCAACAATATTTTGGGATACTTCAGTAATGAATAGAACTAGAAAAAAAAATTGGGGAGGGGTTTAACCCCTAAGACCACCCCCCCCTAAATACGCCAGTGGGTATATACAATAATTGTATATTGTGTGGCAAGGGCTGGAAGTGAGCAATTTCAGTCACGGGCGACGTGTGTAGCAAGCCGCATTAAACAAAATACTGAAATTGCCTTCCCTTTTAAAAAGGAACTCGTTCCCGTTCCTCGATCCTGTTGTTGAAAAGGAACATGTTCCCGTCCCTCGTTCCTGTTGGCTATTGCGAAAAAGAAAGATGTTCCCGTTCTTTTAAATTTTTTTTACGATCTGAGCGATTGTCAATGGTGTTTTTGCGCACAACTTTTAAACCAGAAATAACCGGCTAATGTTTATATTCATTACCTCTTCTGGGACTTGTTCTGGAAAATTTAAATGATCTAATAAGGTTCATCTCATTATTTGAATATTATTAATTTTTAAGCGATTGTTGTGAAAATCAATTTTTTAATTTATTTCATTCAACACACTCATCTCAGTTTTCTAGTACCTCTAGATTTCTCACGAAAGTCCTATGGATCATCTCACAGCTTTCATATTCAAAACCATAAAAATATACATTTTTATCTTATTTCAATCTTTTTCATCGATTTCACTTTTTCAGAACAACCCCCCTGATATATATACCTTTGTTCTATGATACATCTATGGTAATTACTAATTTATTAGTGACTGACGAAGTGATACCAAATTATCAGTAGTAGGTATCTACATTTTTAGGTTATTATTAGGTTACTGAAAGTAAACTTTTTTGGTTGATATAATTAGAAAAACATAAATATTCGTTATAAAAATAACATTTTTATGAATTTCTAACTCCAAAATAATATGACGATTTTTGTAAAAATTCTAATTTTAAATGCTTATAAAAAATATTGTGACTTTATGTATTATTGATATTTTTAAAAGATAAATTACTAACTTACGACCAACGTTAGGTATGTATTACATTTTCATAGTTTTTAACCAAGTGAAAATTTTTTTTATCAATATTTATAAAAAAAAATTAACTTTAAATGTCTATAAATATATAGGTAGTTCAAAAAGAAACAAAATATTTCGAAAATTAGATCATGTATAGAAAATTCTAATATGAACATTTGGTGAACATTTAAGTAGGTACTGATCTAATAACGGTTCATTTTTGACTTTGTATCATGGAAAAAACAAAATCTTTTGCGTACAAATTCTTGTTTTTCTAATTATTATGAAAACTGAAAAGTACTGAGAATTTTTACTTTTCCATTAATTATCCACTAAAGGAGATCCTAACTGGATTTACTTTCTTACTAGAATAGTATTTTTTCTACTATAAAGTGTCGGGTATCAAATAAAAAACAACATGCATCAACAATCAACACATCACTGACTTTTGTAAAATATCTCTGCACTCTGCAAGAATTAATCATTTAAAAAATGTTTTATTTAGATAATTAATTGAGTTTTGTTAAAATATTATAAGAGAAGAACGAAGTAAGAGATGTAAATGCTGTAAATTTAACAGGTAAATTTATACCTGTAAAGTAATTTACAGTACATTTTACCTATTTTTTTTTACCGGCAACTTACTTTTACCCAAAAAATTGTGGCCAAATGTTAACTCCTACACAAATAACCTTTTTACCTGAAAATCAAAGATACTGCAATCTCTTACATGGATATCTATTTTTACCTGAAAAAAATATGGTAATTGGTAATATCCTACACAACTACATTTTATTTGAACATACGATTTAGGTATTGAAAAGCTCAAAAAGCTATGAATTATAACTTGAAAATAATAAATATGAAAATATATTTTTATAGATAAAATACAAACACTTGGTTAATAATTTATTTTAATACGATTATTATTTAAACTTTTATTTATATAGGTAGCTGAATTGATGAATATGTAATACCGTAATGTAAGACAGATATTTTATTTTTAATGTCAAAAATACGAAGACATAATATTTTTTTCTACTAATTTATTTTCAACATTATTTTGATTTTTTTACCCATACACCTACCTAAGTCAAATGGTTTTTTAATATTTTATATTGTAGATTTAAACAACAACGAGGTACCAGCTAATATGTCCTTTTAAAAAATTAATTGGTCTTTTTTTGTAAAAACTATTATTTTGCTATCGTCTGTAGGAGTCAACATTATCTTTTGTAGGAGTTTACACTATGATGTCTATGTAGGAAATTACCTACATTTGTAAGATTTTTACCATTCCCCAAAAAGTTGTGTGGCCCCTCTAATCAAATGCAATAAAAAACGACTGCCGAATTATAAAGATATATCATATTTATCAACTGATAATAAATATTAAACACCAATACAATAATAAATTATTGTACTAATGATATTTTATATATTCCGACACTTTATAATATAATAAGAATCAATCAATATAAATGTTTTGACTTTTGATCCTATTCAGTGCTTTATTATTTTTATTATAAAGAACAAAATATGCGAATGATGCAACAATAGAAATAACAATCGTATTTACTGATAATAATATTATTTTGATTAATTATTATTTATGGATAATATAAAAGATGGATCTAAGATTTTTTTATTATTTAACCAGAGGACGTGATACCCGCATGGCCACGTGTGTTGCTTCCGTCTTACAAGTGCGCAACAATCTGTATAGGTAGTATATGAACCTTATTTTTCGACTTCGTACATGGGATCCTGGTACCTATATCGCGGTTTCTCCGCTGCCTCGTGGACGACCACTATTCTGCACAAAGAATAACAGGTTTTGACCCATTCCGCGGACAATGCACAGTTGTCGCGGAATCAAACGCCACTGGCGGCGCACCTCAATAATACATCGGACGGAATTACATTTTTTTTTACTGAAAATTATAATTGTTTACTTCCAATAAAACAGCTCACTGAATGGTTTTACAGTTATAACACCTTTTATAATAATTGTAGAGGATAATTTTATCTAGAATCGTAATAAGCCTGATTTTCGGTATTCTATTTCAATCGTCAAATATTTATTGATTAATTTTAAGTTTTTTTTTGTACTTTTTATAATATTAATTATTTAACCAATCAATAAATAATGTCGATTTTCTTATGATTCTAGACAAAATTCTCCTCTTCAATTTTAGTAATAGTTGTTTTAACAGTAAATCCATTCACTGAGCCGTATTATTGGAATTATGATAGCATGTTTTTATACTATGCAAAAGACTAGAAAATTGTATTAGGTAGTAGGACATCTTCCTGCCGATATGGTTTTTGGTGCGGACATTTTGCACTCATACTTATTTTTAAAGCTTATTATTTATTATAATTATTTTTTTTTCTAGAATGTTTAATTTTGTCTAGAGAAGAAATAAAAAGTACTATTAAAATAATAAGTTGAGTGTGCAACCAACGTCCTCTCCATAACGGATATGGTAAGCCCCTACGCTGTAATGTGTTATTCTATTTTAATTATGCTAATAATAAAAAAAAAAAAAAAAAATTATAAGACCGTTTTTAATCATTCCTGAAGCTTCTTTATTGCATAATAAATATATAAATACATAAAATATTTAACATGTGGCCTGTACTCACAAAACAATATATTATAATAAAACATGTATAGAACAAAAATAATGTGAGTACAATAAATATAATAACATGTATTTAGCTTGCTGGCTCAAAAAGCAATGTAATATATCTTATAATTTAAAAATGAATCACTGAATGAGTTGCTAAGCGCAAATCTCGAGAGCAGCTGAACCGATTTCGCTAATTCTTTTTTATAATATTCCTTGAAGTAAGAGGATGGTTCTTACGGAAAGAAAAATTAAAACAATTTAAAAAAAAAGTCTAAAAAACTAAATACAAAAACGATAATATATAAGTAATTAACCAATAACCATGAAAAAAAATATGTGTGATGACAAATGACTATAGCAATAATAATAACAATCACTTATTTAACATAACTCAAAAAAATTTATTTGAATCGATTCTTTCAAAGTATTGAGATCATACGATTTTTTTATAATAAGTTATCTTTATATAATATATAATTCTACTGTACGTGTGTTGCGACTGAACTCCTCCTAAACGGTTGGACCGATTTGAATGAATTTTTTTGTATGCGTTTGGGTTACGCCTCGGATGGCTTAGATTCTCAAATCATTCTCCAAGGTCCAACCAAAGGATGTGCTCAAACGGGGATTTAGACATTTACGGTGGAAATTTTTGTTTATAAATGGTTGCCATGGGTTTTAATGCTATAATAATAACAATTATTGGTTGCCGTGAAATCAGTGTATTCATTCAGTGCATTTCATTTTTTTGTACGCTGTATTTTGATATTATATGTATCGGTGGTTAATCCACCGTAGGTGGAATTAAGTAAAAACAACAAACTTTGTATAACTTTGATACTTTAGAGTTAAATCATACACTTACGTACAAACAGCACGGGGTCCGCGATCTACCGCAGGTAGATTGCCTACCTGATAATATAGGTACTGCTGCGAATAAGAATTTTTATTCCTGGTAACAAAAAAGTTAAGGTGAATCTAGAACATCATACACCGAATATTAAATATTGCATTGAACAAAGTTTGAGTCATATACAGCTTGTACTTTCAACGGGTAACGAAGTGCACGGGGTCAGCTAGTTAATAATATGTATTTAGCCTGGTGGCACAAAATAATATGTTTAATAATATGTATATAGCCTGGTTGGCATAAAATAATATGTGTAATACTATGACAATATAATATAGCCTGCTGGCTCAAAAACCGTTTAATATAATAAATATGCAGCTCGTCAGCTGATTACCGGTGGGCTGGCGTCCGTCAGCGGCTTCAAACCAGAAAGCTACCGTCTCGGGATATACAAATTCTCACAATAAAAAATACAATATAATAATAAAATATGTGACAATCCCGAGAACGTGCGACTAACGAGCCACCAGCTCAGACGAACAATTCAATGGCATATAATTCCCCACAATAAATAAATCACGTGATTCTATAAGTATGTCGCTGTCCGCCCTGAATGAAATAATATTAGAAAAGCACAATGTTGTGGCTATGAACGATACTTACAGAAACAAATCACAACACAAGACAAACGAATGAATGACAATGGTTAATAATGTGCTACCGCCGATCATGCGGTTTTGTTGTGCACTTTGGACTTAAAATAGCTGAATAACATCGACGCTGGTTGGAACACCGTGCAGCTCGAGTGACGGCAAAAGAAAAAGGAATATATAGTATGAAAAACATTATAAACAATTAATAAGAAATTCACGATAAAATATTTTGAAATCACAAAAACGGTTAATCACAAGGTGGATAAATTTTATATGAATATGTGATACGAAGGCCACACTGCTGGCTGGTCGCAAACAACAGTTAGGCACCACTGGCGACCGGTGCTGCCAGTGGATCGCAACGTTACCACATTGACACAAAATTATGATTACGATACTACGCCTTGTTTGCCTTATGTTTGGGCGCAAACATATAATAGTAATACTTAAAACATGGATTGGATTATATTAATCAGAATAGTTTAGAAAAAACCGTTTCAATTTTATTATAAAATAGGTAATGTATTAGGTACGTTCTATTGAAATCTAATATTGCGACCAAAACTCAATAAATTGCTTGAACCATTATGATATCTCTCTTAAACAATTTTATCGGAACAATCAGAAATCGAAGGTTCCACGTAAATAAGTAATTAAATTACTTTATTCACAATAATATTATAATTCATAAAATATACTTAGTTATATCATAGGCTGACTGACCGTTTTCGCTCAGAATCGTTTTTCGTACCCTACTGTACAGTAGAGTGACACCCAATTGCCCACATTTTTACTTAATTTTTTATACATTACTTTATGTTTTGTCAAATAGATATCATGTATTTTATAATACTTCTATTAAAATACTTAAACATTAATCATTATTTTTTTTTATTATTTTAATAGCAATTTTTATTTTTTTCAAGTAGACAATGTTCAAAAATATACATTTGAAGACAAAATTAGACATAAATAATAAATAATTTCGTATTGAATAATAAATTATATTATATTATCGCCTAAGTGTATTTTAAATTAATACACGATAGGGGTCGTGAATAAACGATGATGGCCAATAAACAATAGGGGACAATAAATGATGGTGGCAAGTGGAGAAGCAATGCCAGCAGCTGTTCCTCATCCGGTCCTCGATACCTACCATGGAAAAAAACTAAAAAGGTATATTTAATATTATTAAATAGCAGATAGGTACTATAATATTATTAAATAATATACTTTTAAAAAATACGGGGGGAAATGTCCGCATCGAAAAATGTATAGAAACTAGAACACGGGACGACAAATAAATAATTATTATTTTGTTTTATAAAATATTTAAAAATGTGAATTTTATTTTATATTATAAAATATAATATGATGTATGTATCAGTGTTTGTTAAAATCGGTTTTTCGTTGTACTTAGTGTTGTACAGTTATAGAATTCTTAAAATATATTTGAAGCTCGCGATACGGCCGTGCGTACGAGCTGGCGATACGGATCATTCCAAATATGGTATTATATCTAAATATTCTAAATCTAATAGACGTTGCGACGCAATGTCTCGCAAATATTGGCGAGCGGGTACATGGGGAATGCCAATGTGAGTGGGGTTTACTATGTGCGCTATGAGACACGTCTCGCCGTTCGTAATTACCTCAGTCCTCAATATTTATTATCGACGTCGCCGTCCCATTGTCACGCTATCGTGATAGGTACGTCTTTCGTGTTTCTTAATATTTATTGCCTTTTATTGTAATTAGTCCTCATGGGCCACGGGCTGATGATTTAATTAATGCCATTTTTAACGATGGAAATATTAACTACTCATACGAAAAAAATGTGTACATTAGGATTTTTTATTATATTAAATTATCATTTTAAGGAAGTATTGTAACGTTTTTAATTTTTTTAATAAAATATTACTGTTCATTTTTAGTTTTTGAACATTTATTTCTTACCATATAGATAAAATAAAAATGGGGGGGGGAGGAGTCTAGCAGTGGCCGCTCGCCAGGGGAGGCAAGTGAGGCTGAGCCTCACCTAACTATTGTACAGAAAAAGGAGGTTTATATATTATAGTTATAGTTATTTCCATTCGATTTTAAGAATATTATTTTCAAGAATATAATGTACATTTTAAAATACAAAAGCTTTTTGTTATTATGTATTATTTTAATGACAAAAATACAAAATAAATTTATTTTGTCGTAAATAATATGAATTATCATAGAACACATGATTAAATACTACATACTTCGTCAGTACGAATGTTATCAAAAATCACGACGAAGACGTTCGTTGAGCGATATAACGATTTCGACGAAAGCCGAAGAGTGCCGAGAGGCTAGTAATATTTAGCCGCAGACGAGATGGACGGCCGTACAATAAAAAAAAAAAATAATGGTAGAGGGGGAAGTCGGAATTTTATTATGAATTGAGGCTGAACGATTCGAGCCTCAGAGTTTGTCAACATTTTCCATTAGTCATTTGTCGAAGCGACGTAACTTCCACTAATTTAAACTGGGAGGTTGTCATAGTGGACATAATGTCGTGTAGTGTAAGTGTATACCTACTCACAATACTTTTATCACAAATTAAAGATATTGGTTCATATCAAAATATATCAATCAAACATCGAGATGTATGTACTACAACACTAGTGTCTTACTAGTGCATTACTCAAAGACAGAATAATAGATTTTATTTGCAAAACATAATATAAAAAAAGATTTATTTTTGTTTTTGTTTCAGAAAATAAGATTTATGTGATAAGTATTTTTTTTTTATGTATATGACATTTGAAATAAATATTATATGGTTTATTATTTATATGTTTTTAAAGGTTATAGAATTGAATATTAATTGAGTTATATTAAAAGTTAACTAGAAACTCATTGTTATATTTTAACAGCATTTTTTCTCCAATACATTTTGAAAATATCTGCCTCACCCCTCATACGGTTCACGAGCCGCCACTGGAGTCTAGGCATAATATTATAGTGCCATTTTATTTTCAGTGTCTCCCCAACCAAAAACCTTATGCCTCGCTACTGACAATGAATTATATACATATTTCATGTATACGAAGACATTTTCAAAATATTTAAATTAATTTTAAGTTATTGCAGCCTATTTATACCACGAACCTAGCTATTGAAACCGTTCAACGGTAGGTAGTCGTTGTTGAGTATTGAAAAGATAATATATTCTTACTTTTAAATTCGATAGTAGTTCACTTTAATAATTAACATAAAATAGTTAAATGGATTATTCAGAACGTACAATTTGCTATATCATGTGTTTGTAAGACCGAAATACAACGCAGCCTGTTCTTAGTTCCCCTCGATAATATAATAAATGCAATGTAAACCTTATACCGTTTTTCTAATAGGTAGTAAAATAAATTACTAATAATAGTAATAACAATATGAATATATCATACAATTTTCTTGTTAATCTATGCTTACAGACCGTTTCCGCTGAGAATCTTTATGAATTTAAATAGAACACAAATACATTACAGTAACATACCCAATGGCGAAGTAGGTACCTACCTTCGATATACCGGCTACCTTACAGCAGAGCTGTACCCAATTTAACTACTCTTTATAGCTAATTTTCCAGTAACTTAACTTTTTTTGATTAATACAATAAATTATTATACAGAGTGTTACATTAGTGTGTGCAACGATAAAAGGAACACAAAATATTTTGAACGGTAAACTTTGTACGGTCCATTGTTTAAAATGCATAACGTGGACACTTTGTACTGTCGGGTAAAATGTAGATTGCAGAACGCGGACACTTTGTACGGTCCGGTAAAATTTTAGATTACAGAATGTGGGCACTTTGTACTATTATATAGATAAGACAATGTATATATTGTAAATATATGTAATATTATATTCTATTTGTAATTTTGACGTATTTTCATAAATTATACTATACAATATGTAATTTTTCAAGATTTGTTCAGTATTATATTCTATTTGTGATTTTGAGATATTCCATTTTGGATTTTCTACTGCATTAAGGACCTAATATTACACCTAATTTTTAAAATGTCTGTTCATGCGAAACAAAACAATTTTTTTTTATTGTTCCCTCCTTCCGTTTTTGAGATTGAATATGAATTAACTTAATTATTTAACCAACTTTGAAATAGGTAGGTATACAATTCTGAAAAATCAGGGCTTAAAACCGTTCCTAATAAAGTCGGCATAATCGGTTATAGTTTAATTTTGATATTATGAAAACCGGTAACCGTTTAAGAACACTATGACCGTTAATCGCTTAAAAATCGTTGATAAGGTTTTAGGCGATTTGTGGGTTGATAACATAACTATTATTATTACAAAATCAAAAACTTAATAATATGCTTTAATTTGGTGATTTTGCTCAATTATTTTAGTATTTAATTTTTCAAACTGCTTTAAAGTTTAAACATATGCACAAGATAATGGCTTAAAAATTAAAAAACTAAATTGCATAAACATTTTTTATTGTTATAATTTTAAAATTATTTTTAATTTAAAAATTAAACACTTTAAACGGTTTAAACATTAACCAAAAAGTTAAAGCAATAAAATAATATCATTGACGTAAGTATAAATTGTAACAGTGTGACACGATATAATAACTACGTAAATCTCAGACTATATTTTTAATTAAAATATCGTAAATATTACCCAATACTAAATAGTAAAATATACTAAATAGACTAAGCCGTTCCACCAACAATTTCGTAATAGTAATCAGCGCGCGACGACGACGTTTTTGACGGTATTTATAATTTATCTTTATATATAAATGTGAAAATGAAAACCTTTGAGGCCTATGTTCTCGGAAACTACTGAACCGATCGTTATGATTTTTTTTTTAAATTGAAGAGCTCTTTGCGGAGAAGGTTTATGGCATTTGATCGATTCTCTAACTTAATAAACAAAGGAGTTATCAATTATTATAAAAAATGGCCTGTTACGTAGACTTGGCAACATGGCAAGCATTCTGGGTTTCCACAATCACTACTAATTTGATCCTCCCCGACCCCCAAGCATGTCCGACGGCTGACGGTTATTCTTATGATGCTCGGGTTTCCCCCACCCGTACAGCAACAAAAAAAAAACAAAAACAACGACGCCGCCGACAGCGGTGTCGCACGCATACAATACATACAAGCGTGTCACTCGGGTAATTATATATTCAAGATGATCGATAAAATTTTTAGTTTTGAATATCATACACCGAATATTAAATAAACGAATTGAACAAAGTTTGAATCCAATAGTGTTGGTACATATTTTAACGAGCAAAGCAGTGAACGGGATCAGCTATAATATATACAATTAATGCATTTTTGAGTCCTTGAACTTATACACATAAATTGTAATATTGGCTATTTCCAACTATTTCATCTGAGGTAACGTTTGCCCGGGCAATGCCGGGGGGGGGGGACAGCTAGTATATAATATATATATAATTAATATAGTATAATATTCACAGCAGATAAGCAATATTCGACGGCAATTAATTGGGGAAAAAATTAAAAAATTAAATTCAACTATAATATAATCATGAGTCATGACATAATTCAAGTATTAAATACTACGAAAACCGTCAATAATTTTTTCGGTCGGGAATAGGTTTTGGTTATAAAACTGTTATTGAAAATGCGAGGTAACCGCTTTGATATTAATATTTAGATATTTACCTATTGATTACCGATTACCAATAATCGCTTCCAGCATTCTAAAACTTAAAGCGGGTATCGGTTTTCGGTTCCCAAATTTACGGGTTTTTACCGGTTTTCGTTACGAACCGATTACTGGTTTTAAGCCCTGCTTGAAAGACGTGTCTACCTTTTTTATATTTTTAACCGAATCAGTCTATATAGTGTCATTATAGCTACACGAGTAGGAAGTGTCCTGACGTTGAAATTGTGTAAAAGTTGTTGATGAATGGGATAATAGATGGTCCCGATTTATTTTCACAAATTGGTTTTAGAGTACCTGTTTGATTCCAGAAATAAATCTAGCTTAAGTGTTCCCTTTAGATCTAGGAGCTTCAACGTTAATAATAGTCCGTTATTATACCGCTCGCCTAAATCGTGTAACGAGCTTATTAATATTAAATATTATATAAAAATTAACTTATTGAGTTTGAGTTAAAGTTTTGATTTATTCGATTCTACAAGGTTCTGTTTAATTTCGTATGTTTTTTTTATGAAAACTCATGTGTGGTATTGTAAGTAAAGCACATTAACATTATTTTCACAAAATTATTAACTAGGTAACATTTCTAGTGCATAGTACAATTTTGGTTAATAACCTAAACAAATTTAGAACTTGAACGCTCACTCTCAAGTCTCAATATAAGTAAATTATAAAGATTGAACTAGAACAAACAAAGCAGGATACAAGTAAAAACAAATTGTTTTGTTGCACGTGAGCCAAAATATTTATTTTTATTAAAATTTTTCAAAAATTAGACGAGCGGAGCGATGAATGTATTGATTTTACAATGATGTGTGTTTTTTTTTTATTTATTTTTTATTTTTGTGTCTGTGTACACAATTATTAGTCAAAATAATGCTTCGATTTTCATCTTCAGTATCTTCTTCGATGGGAAAGTAAATCTAGTTGGTACTTTTGGGAGGTAAAAATTTAAAATTCCCAATAATTTTCTTAAGCGCCCGGAAAAACAAAATAAAAATTAAGGAAAAACAGGAATTTTTGACAAAATCGAATTTTATTTCTGGCGTTACCTTAAAACAAATGAACGTATATACATACATTTTTCACTGGTTGCTTATATTTGCATTTTCTATATACAATAAAATGTTGTTCAAATCAATATTTATAATTTTTTTATATAGATATATTATAATTTATAATCAATTGTGCTACATTTAAAATATAAAAAATGTGGGTAGTGGATGTCGCTCTGCTGTACAGTAGGTTACAAGTGGGTCACTGTAATGGATGGTGTTAAATTTGAATTCAATGATATAATATCATTGTATTAGAAAAACAATTCTGAGCGAAAACGGTCAGTCAGCCTATGATATAACCAAGTACATTTAATGATATTATTATGAATAAAGTAATTTATATATAACCTATTCACGTGGAACCTTGTTTTAAATTTTCAATCCTTACCTATAAAAGTTGAACATTTTGTACATTTTTAACTACAAAATAATTATCAAATTATAAATTTGATAAATTTTGTCAAAATTCGAACTTTAAATGCTTATAAAGAAAAAATTGTGCCTATGTATTTTTAATATTTCTCAACTGCTATTAGAGCGATATATCAGGAGCCTTATATTAAAGTTTCACGCTTTTTTACCCAACAAATAAAATTGTATTGATATTTATAGAAAAAAAAACTAAAAAAATTGAAAACTGACAATGTCCGTAAACAGCTCAAAAAGAGTCAAATTTTATCGTGTATGGGAAATGCTAATATAAACATTCAGTGAAATTTTCAAATATCTACAAGCATACGTATTTTAATTACTACAAAATAAGAAAATCGTTACATAAGATATCGAGTTAATATCAAATGTTGTAATAATATGAATTTCAAACGCTCATAAAAATTGAATTTGATTTTCTTGTAGACATTTTTTTTTTGATAAAGGTAGAAAAACTTATGGGTAATCTTGTATTACATTTTCAAATCTTAGATTTAAAAAGAAAATTTTTTATGAATTCTCAACTCAAAATAATTTGCTAATTTTCGTGATTTTTCCGTATTTTGTCAAGATTTGAAATTTAAATGCTTATAAATAAAAACTGTGATTAAGAATTTTTACTTTTTTTCATCTGCCTTTGAAACAATAAACTAGGAACCTTCTATTAAATTTTCAAGCTTTTTTACCCAACAAACAAAATATGTATACATGTAATAAGAAACATGTGAAAAATAGTATATGTTTTCATTAACCTTTATGAGTTAATAATAGATACATATTTTATCATCCATTAATTACAAACCATTTTTTTTTTTTTTTTTTTTTTGATCGTAAGCCCGGCAACTATGGCCATTAGCTGTATGGTTTTGGTTAGGTGTATTGTATTGTTGGTAGTAGTAGGGGGGAACACGTGTGTGTTGGGTTTTGGCAGAATTTTCAATTTGGGCACCCGTAGGTATCTGCCATGCCCGGGTGGGGGATGGCGGCACTTGTTCTCCGGACACCGTGACTTGCCCGAAGAAAAATGCCGCCCAGTGGCCGGGAGTCGAACCCGCGACTGCCAGCGCCGCAGTCGACGCGTTAGACCGCTCGGCCACCTCGTCCCCTTACAAACCATTTATTTATGTTTAAACCAAACTAATTATTGAGAGTCTTTTATCTGGTAAATTATTTAAATTCAGTCACATTTGAAACAATTAAACAAATTAAGCAGTTAATCGACTTCCAATTTAATTACAGACAAATTATCGAACGATTCCCATAAATTATCATTTTTAAATTAAAACATTTTATTCTTCTGACGAAATAATTTCGCCAAAATTCAATTTTTATAAGTATTAATCATTAGACTGGTTTTTAACGGTGAGTTACTAGTACTTATATTAATATACTACTATTAATAACTATAGTCTTTGAAAATTAATTTGTCAATGAACGAACCATAGAGTTCAAAATTCGAGTTTATAATAAATAAGAACTTAGTTCACGTTCAAGTTTATTTCTTGAAAATTCGTGTAAATTTCACAAAATATGAACGCGTTCTTTCCCATCACTGGTATTGCAACTATAATATAGTAAATCGTGCTTTAGCTTTTACATTAAATGTATAACAACAGTCCCACAAAGACCCACTATAGAATATCAACTCTAGGACACCGGTTTAATGGTACCTTTAAAAAGACAGGTATAGACTACCTGTATTTTTGGGATACAAATATACAACTCAATCGCCTGCGTGAAATGTATGTAGGTATTTCCTCTTAATTCTTAAGAAATATAGTACCTGCTATTCTTATTGTGATTTATGAGTTTACATTTTCTCGGAATTCATTACAATAAATGCAATAGTTTAAAAAAAAACCTGGTGTGGGTCTCTGGACCCTCGACAGAAGCGAAGCTTCAAAGACGCGTGTTACTGATACGTTTTTAAAGGCACTCTTAGGGTCAGGCGTCAGCTGAATCAGAAACAGAACACGGCACCGGTGGCTGACCAGCGAGAGAGGGTCACGCGTCGTTTTTTGGTAACCTTCTTCTCATTTCACTACACAGAACGAGCATAAGAAGCTTCGCTTGGCGAAGCTAAACGCTCGGCAGCAGTGGCGTAGACATGATTTTTGAAAGAGGGGCGAGGGGTCAGAGATTTTTGGTTCCAGTATGAAACTATGAACTAGTTATTTGGAATTTAGAAACTTGTATTAATTTAAATTAATGTGTAAAAAGTTATAAACGGACAGCATAAACATTTGGTGAAATTAATTTTTTAATTACAATAAAATAATTGATTTTGTAAAAAAACTGGTTTCGCGTAAAAATAGTAGTTTTTCCTAATTATTAAGAAAAGTATAGATTAAATTTTCGCTTTAAATCTTAGAATATAAAATTAAGACTCCGAAAATTAATTAGTTAAATATTATATTAGTAGATATTATAATATTTACTTATATACTCTATATCCAGTAATAGGATGATTATATAAAATATTTTTTCTTTTTTTATTAATGAACAAATGCGTTTTTAGCTATGGGTATATGTATTTTTGCAAACGGATGTTAAATCAACGTATAAAATATAAACTATTAGGTAAATAGCAGATCGACTAAGTTTTTTATAATTCATGTTCAGTATTGGTTTTAAGAAATATAAGAACCTATTATGAGTTATGACACTGGTTATCATAAGATAATATAATTAAATACATATTAAAAATATTAACATTAAGTAATTAATAATTTGTGAATTATCTTGAGTTAAAATTCTAGATAGGGAACCTTTTATATTCTATAAATTTTCTATCTATATAACTATAATTTCTATTTAATTTATTTTATCTAACGTACACACAATAAAATATAATATTCTAACTCAATGTCCAACTTATCAAATAGAAAATAATAACATAATATAGTGTACAATCTGGTACTAAAATTATTATTAATAATATTATTGACTAAGTTTCAATGAGACATTTTTTTATAATCTTATAATTATTAGCTATTATTTTTGTTTAATATCTGTTTTGTATTTATTAAAATAATTTTTAAAAGTTACAGCGATAACAATTTATATATCTAGGATTTTTATAATTATGTAATATTTTTTTTTCCTATTCTGTATAAATTTTCCTGACAAGTCATCTAACTTAGTGATTTATAAATGTATACAATTTTAAGAATATTATTGACTAAGAATTCCATGAGATATTTTTTTTTATAATTTTACCATCAATTGGGTCAATGTATAATGGACTGTACTAAACTTGAATTCAATGATATAATATCATTGTATAAGAAAACGATTCTGAGCGGAGACAGTTTGTCAGTGTTGATATTTTATATTGTTATTATTTATTATAGCCTGTAAGTTGAATTGATATAATAATATTATAATTTTTATTCGTTTCTATAGTGATAACTGGTAAACAAAGCGTTAGAAATTGAGATTGTTTTTAAAGATGTTAGAAAATTTAGAGACACTAAGTAGCTTTTATACTCAAAAATTACTCAATAGGATATATCGCCCGTAAGTCTTACGGACATCTCTGAAGCAATACTTTCCTATTTACAATCGCTGAACACGTGGACGTTCGTTCGTTTGCACACCGTACTTCCAGAAGTTCTGTCTCGGAGAAGGTTTCAGTGTATAATTCGTCTTAGAAAAATTAATTGGATTGCTGAAAATAATAAAATATACCTAGGATACGTCACTGGTTTGAAACGACTTCATAGTTAATAGCAGTTCTACATGACTATTAAACAGTGGGCTTACGGCGTTAGTTAGATAATTTTGCATTAGTACGTATTTTGCGTATGCATAAATACTGACGGCAGCGACCGGTCTGAGGCATAATTTCCCCTAGTCCCTACTTTGTGCCGCGACGGCATAGGTTGTATCTATATATTATAGGATAAGCTGAGGTATCAACGCACAGCCTAAACTGCTGGGACTAGAGACTTGAATTTTGCAGACATATATTTTAAATTTGAATTCAATGATAAATAATTGCACACGAAAAACGATACTAAGTGGATACGTTGTGTCCTATAAATAATCCATGCATAAATAATCAAATTTAATAACTAAAAAAAAAATGTTTAAATATATAAAATAACCCACCACACACAGGACACCTAATGTGACATTTTTGAATATTATATGATTTTTAAAATTATTGTAAAATATAATATATATAAAGATATAATATTTATAAAGAATCTAATAATAATAATAATAATAATATTTATTGTCACCAAATTATAACAATTACAAACAATTTATGAGTCACAAAACAAAACAAAAAAAAATTACATTAAAATATATTGGTTCTCTTTTCAAAAGCTGAGCTTGTGCTGAAAAGAGGAAGTTGTGATACAGATTTAGATATTATTGATTATGATCGTTATTGACAATTAATAAAGCAAAAAATAGAACAAAATAAATAGGTAGAGTATGCACAAGAAAGACAATAAAAGAAAGGATAAAGAACAATTAGTAGTTGCATTATAAAGGCTATAGCCTATATAATATATATATATAATCGTAAGTAAATAAAATGTTAATATAGCATATTCTGTGGATTATAATATACTGGTATAATTAGAAGATTAAATAGAATTATTTGATAATAGTAATTAATTTTAACACGAATTTAACTATTAACAGTGAAAAATATATTAATTAATTTCTAAATTAAAGTATAGATTATTGAAACAGAGCATTATTTATATATTTTTTATACATCTTAAAACTCTTAAAGTTATGAATATTAAAATTATAAATAGTACAGTATTGAATGAATTTATATCTAGGGCTTTGTTGCCCAAATACTGTGTTCATTTTAGGGACGACGACATTAGTATTAACCTTAAAGCGAGTATTGTAATTATGACACGGAATATCAATACATTTTATCATATTATAAAATAGTAAGCAAATGTTTTTTGTATACAGTGATTTTAAATTTAATATCTTTAGCTCTTTGTATAAATTAACTGTAGGAAATAACGTAGGTTTATTAAAAATAAATTTAAGAAGTGAGTTCAAAGTGACTTCAAGATTCGTAAAGTGAGTGTGATATGTCCCTCCCCAAAAAGAAATACCATAAGAAAGAATTGATTGTATTAATGCATAGTAAGTTAATTTTTTTAATTTGAAGTTTAAAACAGATTTAAGAGATTTATATACATAGAAAAATTTTCTAAGTGAATTATTTAAATAGTTTATATGAATATCCCATTTTAACTTATCATCAATAAATATTCCAAGATATTTAACATAGTTGACTCTTTTTAATTCACTACATTTGCATACATTATTTTTAGTATTATTGTTGATACAACTATTAGTATGAGCAATGATTTTATAATTATTTAAATGTATAGATTTTTTTATACCAAAGTGAATGTAATTAGTTTTTTCACTATTAATCTCTAGTGAATTATTATCTAGCCAGCTTTTAACAATACGAAAACTTTTCTCAGCCATTTTATATAAATTATTTATACACGGACTCTTTAATAAGATGACGGTATCATCAGCAAAACAAATTATGTTTCCAGGAGAATCTTGATTAAGAAGTCCATTAATGTATATTATGAATAATATCGGTCCTAATACGGTACCTTGTGGCACTGAGTAATCAATTTCTTGTACATTACTATAATAATCATCTATTTTAACTCTTTGTACTCGACCATTTAGGTATGACTTAAATAAATTATAAGCAGCACCTCTTATTTCACAGTCATACAGTTTTTCGAGAAGAATTGTATGATCAACTGAATCAAAAGCTTTCTTAATATCTAAAAAAATTCCAAGAACATGTTGCTTGTTATCTAGATTTTCATATATATATTGAGTGGTTTTGTATAGCGCATTATTAATCGAAATATTACTTCGGAAACCAAATTGATTATTGTGAAAAAAATTATGTTTGTTTAAAAAGTCTAATAACCTACTTTTAAGGCACTTTTCAAATAATTTAGACAGAGTTAAAGTGAGCGATATAGGCCTGTAATTCGAACATTTACTTTTATCGCCATTTTTGTAAATAGGTATAACTATAGATTCTTTAAATGATTTAGGGAATTTCTCATTAGAAATAAAGCTATTAAATATTATAGATAAGGGTACAGCTATAGCATTTGACGTTTTTTTAAGAATATAATTAGATATCGAGTTTTCAGAAAAGGAATTGAAACTTTTAATACTATTTAAGAGGACGCTACACCGAAAGTGAAACGTATACAACGCTCGATAGGTGGCGTTCTGCGCCGTATCGCCGCCGTCTCGGCAGGCCGTAGCCACGCCCATTGTCTACGTGACTGGGTCCGCGCGTCGTAGTCGCGGAAGAGGTATATTATTATCTCACAGACAGTCGTATAGAACGTTTAGCGTCAACGCAGTCACTCGTTGCGTAATTATTGTCACCCATGTACTTTTTATGAATTCTGTACTTTCCGTACTGCTTTACTAGCATGCGGCGCGCTTGTTCCTAGCGCAAGTCACAAACCATTTCTTGAATAAAGCTCCTGTTTACTTAAATAATATTTGCATTACATACAGCATATAATCTTTTATTCAACATAGCTCGAATTATATTTTTAACCTAATTACTTTTTAAAATATAATTAAAAATTATTTTATAGTTGAAAATTCATAAAATTTTAAGTATTTATAGCTAAGATTTGAAAATTTGGTACCAGGTTGTCCATAATTTTTTCTTCGAATATCTGTAAAAAAAACTCTGCCGGACTAACACCAAAAATTTTTATGAACAATTTATTATTTATTACGAAATCACGTAAAACAACGATTTGGCCTCAAACGATTTTTGATATTTATTTTTATTCAAAAAGTGTAAGACATAGAAATTTGAAACTTCTACCAGTTGTTTAAAGTGACATTTTCTTTACATGATTTTTTTTTCAAAATATTTCGTTAATTTTTCTGCTATTTATAGGCATTTGAAATATTCGATTTTTTTTGTTTTTTTTTTTTATAGATGTCGATTTAAATTTTTTGGCTGAGTCAAAATACTTGAAAATTTAATAGAAAATAAAATTAAATAAAAACTACAATATTACCTATTGCCTAATTTTTTATTTAAATAAAAAAATCAAATTTAGGTATAATTAATTAAAATTATATTAATAATATAATATATATAAATATATTATAATCAGATAATCTATATATAATTGTTTTTTTATATAGTTCTATATTTTAATTACATTTTTGTTTTTTGCTCAGCATTAGCTTGTATTATTCTGTGTGGTTCTCTGATATCTGACTTTAACATCCTTTTTGATGACGGATACAAAAATAAAAACACATCATTGTAAAATAAACACATAAATCACTCCGTTCAGAATTAGGTTAAGGACTTCAAGTGTTTCAATTGGTTTTAAAAATATAGTTTCAGAAATATAACAGTTTTTGTTTAGTGTATCAAAACTTATAGGTTGGAAATTGCTAATCTTAATATTATTAGAAATTACGCTGCCGACTTTAGAGAAGAAACTATTAAACTCGTGTGCTATGTTTTGCTTTCCAGTTATTTTTTCACCATCGTTATTTCTTAGATTGCTAACATTCGATTTTTTTGATTTATTAGTGTATGATACATCTTTAATTAAATTCCATATTTTTTTAGAATCTGAGCCCGCAAGATTTATAAGATTTTGATAGTAAAGGTTCCTGGCTAGCTTAATTGTATTATTTAATATGTTCCTATATTTAACGTATTTACATTTAAGTAACGTATTGAATGGTTGTTTGAGTAATTTCTTATATAATTTTTCTCGATTTATTATTGACGTAATTAACCCTTTAGTAATCCATTGTTTAATTTTTTTATTTTTAGATTTACAATGCTTAATATTGGTTGAGGATGAATTAATAAACGAATTTAGCACCTGATTAAATTTTTCAAGCATATTATCTACACAATTATAATGATTTAGCCAATCCCAATTCTCGGTACTAATTAGCATATTAAGATGGTCAAAGTTAATAAGGATCCGTTCAGTATAATTAATACTATTGTTTCTATCGATGAGAGGCGGTATCTCGTTAATAATAATAGTGCTAAAGTGATCAGTTATATTACATTTAAGGATATATGGATATAATATTATATTAAAAATCATATAATATTCAAAAATGTCACATTAGGTGTCCTGTGTGTGGTGGGTTATTTTATATATTTAAACATTTTTTTTTTAGTTATTAAATTTGATTATTTATGCATGGATTATTTATAGGACACAACGTATCCACTTAGTATCGTTTTTCGTGTGCAATTATTTATCATTGAATTCAAATTTAAAATATATGTCTGCAAAATTCAAGTCTCTAGTCCCAGCAGTTTAGGCTGTGCGTTGATACCTCAGCTTATCCTATAATATATAGATACAACCTATGCCGTCGCGGCACAAAGTAGGGACTAGGGGAAATTATGCCTCAGACCGGTCGCTGCCGTCAGTATTTATGCATACGCAAAATACGTACTAATGCAAAATTATCTAACTAACGCCGTAAGCCCACTGTTTAATAGTCATGTAGAACTGCTATTAACTATGAAGTCGTTTCAAACCAGTGACGTATCCTAGGTATATTTTATTATTTTCAGCAATCCAATTAATTTTTCTAAGACGAATTATACACTGAAACCTTCTCCGAGACAGAACTTCTGGAAGTACGGTGTGCAAACGAACGAACGTCCACGTGTTCAGCGATTGTAAATAGGAAAGTATTGCTTCAGAGATGTCCGTAAGACTTACGGGCGATATATCCTATTGAGTAATTTTTGAGTATAAAAGCTACTTAGTGTCTCTAAATTTTCTAACATCTTTAAAAACAATCTCAATTTCTAACGCTTTGTTTACCAGTTATCACTATAGAAACGAATAAAAATTATAATATTATTATATCAATTCAACTTACAGGCTATAATAAATAATAACAATATAAAATATCAACACTGACAAACTGTCTCCGCTCAGAATCGTTTTCTTATACAATGATATTATATCATTGAATTCAAGTTTAGTACAGTCCATTATACATTGACCCAATTGATGGTAAAATTATAAAAAAAAATATCTCATGGAATTCTTAGTCAATAATATTCTTAAAATTGTATACATTTATAAATCACTAAGTTAGATGACTTGTCAGGAAAATTTATACAGAATAGGAAAAAAAAATATTACATAATTATAAAAATCCTAGATATATAAATTGTTATCGCTGTAACTTTTAAAAATTATTTTAATAAATACAAAACAGATATTAAACAAAAATAATAGCTAATAATTATAAGATTATAAAAAAATGTCTCATTGAAACTTAGTCAATAATATTATTAATAATAATTTTAGTACCAGATTGTACACTATATTATGTTATTATTTTCTATTTGATAAGTTGGACATTGAGTTAGAATATTATATTTTATTGTGTGTACGTTAGATAAAATAAATTAAATAGAAATTATAGTTATATAGATAGAAAATTTATAGAATATAAAAGGTTCCCTATCTAGAATTTTAACTCAAGATAATTCACAAATTATTAATTACTTAATGTTAATATTTTTAATATGTATTTAATTATATTATCTTATGATAACCAGTGTCATAACTCATAATAGGTTCTTATATTTCTTAAAACCAATACTGAACATGAATTATAAAAAACTTAGTCGATCTGCTATTTACCTAATAGTTTATATTTTATACGTTGATTTAACATCCGTTTGCAAAAATACATATACCCATAGCTAAAAACGCATTTGTTCATTAATAAAAAAAGAAAAAATATTTTATATAATCATCCTATTACTGGATATAGAGTATATAAGTAAATATTATAATATCTACTAATATAATATTTAACTAATTAATTTTCGGAGTCTTAATTTTATATTCTAAGATTTAAAGCGAAAATTTAATCTATACTTTTCTTAATAATTAGGAAAAACTACTATTTTTACGCGAAACCAGTTTTTTTACAAAATCAATTATTTTATTGTAATTAAAAAATTAATTTCACCAAATGTTTATGCTGTCCGTTTATAACTTTTTACACATTAATTTAAATTAATACAAGTTTCTAAATTCCAAATAACTAGTTCATAGTTTCATACTGGAACCAAAAATCTCTGACCCCTCGCCCCTCTTTCAAAAATCATGTCTACGCCACTGCTGCCGAGCGTTTAGCTTCGCCAAGCGAAGCTTCTTATGCTCGTTCTGTGTAGTGAAATGAGAAGAAGGTTACCAAAAAACGACGCGTGACCCTCTCTCGCTGGTCAGCCACCGGTGCCGTGTTCTGTTTCTGATTCAGCTGACGCCTGACCCTAAGAGTGCCTTTAAAAACGTATCAGTAACACGCGTCTTTGAAGCTTCGCTTCTGTCGAGGGTCCAGAGACCCAAACCAGGTTTTTTTTTAAACTATTGCATTTATTGTAATGAATTCCGAGAAAATGTAAACTCATAAATCACAATAAGAATAGCAGGTACTATATTTCTTAAGAATTAAGAGGAAATACCTACATACATTTCACGCAGGCGATTGAGTTGTATATTTGTATCCCAAAAATACAGGTAGTCTATACCTGTCTTTTTAAAGGTACCATTAAACCGGTGTCCTAGAGTTGATATTCTATAGTGGGTCTTTGTGGGACTGTTGTTATACATTTAATGTAAAAGCTAAAGCACGATTTACTATATTATAGTTGCAATACCAGTGATGGGAAAGAACGCGTTCATATTTTGTGAAATTTACACGAATTTTCAAGAAATGAACTTGAACGTGAACTAAGTTCTTATTTATTATAAACTCGAATTTTGAACTCTATGGTTCGTTCATTGACAAATTAATTTTCAAAGACTATAGTTATTAATAGTAGTATATTAATATAAGTACTAGTAACTCACCGTTAAAAACCAGTCTAATGATTAATACTTATAAAAATTGAATTTTGGCGAAATTATTTCGTCAGAAGAAAAAAATGTTTTAATTTAAAAATGATAATTTATGGGAATCGTTCGATAATTTGTCTGTAATTAAATTGGAAGTCGATTAACTGCTTAATTTGTTTAATTGTTTCAAATGTGACTGAATTTAAATAATTTACCAGTTAAAAGACTCTCAATAATTAGTTTGGTTTAAACATAAATAAATGGTTTGTAATTAATGGATGATAAAATATGTAACTATTATTAACTTATAAAGGTTAATGAAAACGTATACTATTTTTCACATGTTTCTTATTACATGTATACATATGTATATATTTATTCTGAAATTATTTTAATTAAAAAAAAACATATTTTACTAGCTTATGGATTATCACTGGCGCGAATAGGGGGGTGCACAGGGGACTTTAGCAGCCCCAAAATATAAAAGACTTAGTCTATAATATTTTGATGAACTGATTATTTTTTTAATTTGATTAATTTTTGAAGACTGCCCATGAATGTGAGCGCGTTTATATTGTTTCCTTGTTTATAATAATTTAAAAAATAAGTGGGAGCGCATAAAATAGCCGACAATATTTCATTCAAATTTGAACAACACGTTAAAAAATCTGTTATGGTGTTATTTTATGAAAATTAAATATATCAATGTTTACTCAATCATTTAACCTAACCTAACCTAACCTAACAAATAATAAGTCCTATATTATTATTAAAAAAAAAAGAAAATTCAAGAAATTAACGTTTTTAAGATTTTCCTGCTTTAAGCTGTTCTACTTCTAGTCCAAATTAGCCAGTTAAAAAATCCTAAATAAAATCTGAAATAACTAAATAAAAATAACTGTAGTGGCATTATTGATTAAGGTAAATTATATAGGAGTGATGGACCATGTTATCCTAAAGTCTGAATTAGCAGTATTTTAAATAAATATAATTTACTGGAGAGAAAATTTATGTTAAAATGTAATTTTATTTCTTATCTGTTACCTACTGTTTCTCTCATATTAAAAATAGTATATAAATATTAAATCAGTGACGTATTCTAGGTATATTTTATTATTTTCAGCCAATTAATTTTTCTAAGACGAATTATAGATTGAAACCTTCTCCGAGACAGGACTTCTGGAAGTACAATGTGCAAACTAACGAACGTCCGCGTGCTCGGCGATCGTAACTAGGAAAGTATTGCTTCAGAGATATCCGTAAGACTTACGGGCGATATATCCTATTGAGTAGTTTTTGAGTATAAAAGCTACACAGGCTACTCACATACATTTGGTTTAAGATATTGTTTCTTTATTGGAGGCCATAAGCTCGACAATTTTATGTAGATATACTTGCACCTGATCGGTCTGAGTAACTCATGGCAACAATTTATATACGAAAAAAAAATAATACTAAATTCAGTAGATTATTGGTATTATAGTAATTCATTTTTCTTTTAGTAATACGGAAGCCGCGTCGGTAGGTTGAATAATTATACATTTTACCGGAAAAATAAATTTATTAATATTTAATCATATTTAATTATAATAGTATATATTTATATTATATTATATAATTAATGTTATTATTAGCTTATGAGTCGTTATGACTTATGAGTCAATACCGATGCAGATTTATAGGTAGCGTAGAACTGCGTAAACAGGTTCATCGAATAAATACTAAAGAGACAACGTCTTATAATTATTCCAAACGTTTTGAATAAAAGTTATTGGGTATATAAAGTTGAATCAACTAAGTTTCAAAATATTTTTGTAGCACAAAATAACTAACTTCGTTACGTTTCGTCCAAATTTTAACATTATAAATGAATTTCTATAAAAAAATATATATTTTAGATTCTGAGTGGAACGATTTATTGATTTTACATTGATGTGTGTTTTTTTTAATTTTGTGTCTGTCATCACCTTTTAGGACAGTAAAAGTGCTTGGATTTCCTTCAACAGTAACTTTTCTGATAGGAAAGTGACTCTAGTTGGTACTTTGGGGGGGTCAAAAGTAAAAATTTCCCAGTAGTTTTCAAAAGCGACGTGAAAAACAAAAGAAAAATTAAGGAAAAACGGGAATTTTTACGCAAAATCTGTTTTCGAGAAAATCGATTTTGGTTTTTGGTGAAACTCTAAAAAAAATGACCGTAGGGACATGAAATTTTGACTGAATGCTTATAATTGCATTTCCAATACACCACAACATTTTCCAAATATTTTGACTTATTTTGAGCTGTTTACGGACATTGTCAATTTCCATTTTTTTTAGTTTTTTTTCTATAAATATCAATAAATTTTATCTGTTGAGTAAAAAAGTTTGAAAATTTAATAGAAGGCTCCTATGTTATTATTTCAAAGGCAGATGAAAAAAATTAAAAATCCTTAGTCACAGTATTTATTAATAAGCATTTAAAGTTCAAATTTTGACAAAATACGGAAAATCGCGAAAATAAGCAAATTATTTTGAGTTAAGAATTCATAAAAATTTTTCTTTTTAAATCTAAGATTTGTAAATGCAATACAAGATTATTTAAAAGTTTGTCTACCTTTATCAAAAAAAAAATGTCTACAAGAAAGTCAAATTAAATTTTTATGAGGGTTTGAAATTCACATTTTTACAACATTTGATATTCACTCGATATTTTATGTAACGATTTTTTTATTTTGTTGTAATTAAAAAACTTATGACTGTAGATACTTGAAAATTTCACTGACTGTTTGTATTAGCATTTTCTATACACCATAAAATTTGACTCTTTTTGAGCTGTTTACGGACATTGTCAGTTTTCAATTTTTTAGTTTTTTTTTCTATAAATATCAATAAAATTTTATTTGTTGGTTAAAAAAGCGTGAAAATAAAATATAACGCTCCTGATATATTGCTCTAATAGCAGTTGAGAAATATTAAAAATACATAGGCACAATTTTTCTTTATAAGCATTTAAAGTTCGAATTTTGACAAAATTTATCAAATTTATAATTTGATAATTATTTTGTAGTTAAAAATGTACAAAATGTTCAACTTTTATAGGTAAGGATTGAAAATTTAAAACAAGGTTCCACGTGAATAGGTTATATATAAATTACTTTATTCACAATAATATCATCATATATACTTGGTTATATCATTGGCTGACTGACCGTTTTCGCTCAGAATTGTTTTTCTAATACAATGATATTATATCATTGAATTTAAATTTAACACCATCCATTACAGTGACCCACTTGTCACCTACTATATTGCAGTTTAGATTGAAAATACAATTTTTTGCCAATAATTATTGAAAAACAACTAAAACAGAAAATGTCAAATGTAAGGATCTCAATAAGAATCAACATATTTTGAAAATCTTACCATGGTGAGACTGCGTGAATATTCTCAAACAATCTGCAAGACTCACATAATATTAGGTATTAGGTATTAGCCCCGTTCCTTAAAGTAAATTCCTGATCGTTCGAACCCGCAACACCATCGCCATCCCAGGAATATTGTTATTGCCGTTTTTACTTAATTTTTCTTTTGTTTTTCACGTCGATTTTGAAAACTACTGGGCAATTTTTACTTTTGACCCCCCCCCCCCCCAAGTATCAACTAGATTCATTTCCTATCAGAAAAGTTACTGTTGAAGAAAATTCAAGCTTTTTTACTGTCCTAAAAGGTGATGACAGACACGAAAAAAAAAAAATAAAAAAAAAACACATCATTGTAAAATCAATACATTCATCGTTCCACGCAGAATCTAAAATATAAAACTATTATCAATAAAAATTATCATTATTCAGGAAATAGCTGGGTACTTACATAATTTATGAACAGATTTTTTATAAATATCTTTATATATATTATATTTTAATACAATAATTTTAAAAATCATATAATAATCAAAAATGTCACATTAGGTCTTAGGTGTCCTGTGGGTGGTGGGTTATTTTATATATTTAAACATTTTTTTTTTAGTTATTAAATTTGATTATTGCACCATCGCCATCCCGAGAATATTGTTTTTAGATTCTGAGCGAAGCGATGAATGTATTGATTTTACAATGATGTGTTTTTTTTTATTTTTTTTTTTTTCGTGTCTGTCATCACCTTTTAGGACAGTAAAAGTGCTTGGATTTTCTTCAATAGTAACTTTTCTGATAGGAAAGTGAATCTAGTTGGTACTTTGGGGGGTCAAAAGTAAAAATTTCCCAGTAGTTTTCAAAAGCGACGTGAAAAACAAAAGAAAAATTAAGGAAAAACGGGAATTTATACGCAAAATCTGTTTTCGAGAAAATCGATTTTGGTTTTTGGTGTAACTCTAAAACAAATGACCGTAGGGACATGAAATTTTGACTGAATGTTTATATTAGCATTTTTTATACACCATAAAATGTTGAAAATATTTTGACCTTTTTGAGCTGTTTTTTTTTTCTATAAATATTAATATATTAATATTTGTTGGGTAAAAAAGCGTGAAAATTTAATATAAGACTCCTGATATATCGTTCTAATAGCAGTTGAAAAATATTAAAAATACATAGGCACAATTTTTTTTTATAAGCATTTAAAGTTCAAATTTTGACAACATTTATCAAATTTCTAATTTATTAATTATTTTGTGGTTTAAAATTTATAAATTTATGCCTATGTGTCTATGCCACATTTATAAATTTTTAACTTTTATGGCTAAGGATTGAAAATTTAAAACAAGGCTGTAAATAAATAGGTTATATATAAATTACTTTATTCACAATAATATCATCAAATATACTTGGTAAAATCATAGGCTGACTGACCGTTTTCGCTCAGAATCGTTTTTCTTATACAATGATATTATATCATTGAATTCAAATTTAACACCATCCATTACAGTGACCCACTTGTAATCTACTGTACATCAGAGCGACATCCACTTATCCAACTTTTTTTTTTTTAATTTCAGTAATAACAACTATTGTAAGGTACTTTGTACTAAATTTTTAAGCTTTTTTACCAAGTGAAAATTTTTTTATCGACAATTATTTACAAGACTAAAAAAAAATCCCAAGTCTTTAACAAAAGCTTAACAATTAATGTTAAAATATAGTTACTAATTGTACATTGTATATTGTACCTCCAACCAACTATAGTTTAATCAAATTTTGTGTTTTTTACTTAATAACTAGTTGGTATGGGTTATTTATTATTTTATTAATATTGAACATAATATATTGTACTTAAATACGCCAAATTAAAATAAAGCAAACACATTTAGAATGGCCAATCGATGATAATAAATTCTGGTAGTACTGTACAGTCAGGGGCGGACTGGGAGGTAAACGGACCAGTATTCTACAAAAATAAACGGCCCAAACCCATTTATACCAGCTCCTTTATGAATACCTACTTTTTTGGGTAGCTTATCAAATATATAATAAATATAGGTATAAATATAGGTACTTTATACTAATATACTAATATAATCGTTTGTCTTGTACCTAGTCTGTAGGACATCTAAAAATATACTAAATAGCTTATTGCAATTATAACAGTGATTAAACTATAATATACCCCAAATATTAGTTATTGATTTCACATTTATTAGTAATATCGTAAAATGTTCAGATGCCCCGGTGGGCCAGTTAGTTATTACACTACAGCTTTACTTATAGTTTTACACTTACAAATTTACATTTATATATTTACTTATATTTTTTAATACTGAAACATATTACTTAAATTTTCACACAATTTCACATTTATAGAACGAATTTCATCCTATGAATAATAATATGAGAATTAAAATAATTTTTGGAGGATAATGATAATCGCCTCCTCGTGGTTTCCTCTGGGTAATGCTAAATGGTTCTCAAAAATATTATAAGTGTATACGTATATTTTTATATCAGTAAAAACCCCGGGCCGAGTTTACACCTAAATAATTTTTACCTGAAAAAAATACGGGACGAGTTTACAGTTTACAATAGACCTTTTGAACATTTTTTTTTCCTCGGGCCGAGTTGTCAATCACCTGGCACACTAGCGCACCTGGCCAGTCCACCCCTGTGTACACTGGACAGTCATAAGTTATGAATCATAATTTATAACTATCCATAGACGGATATTGGGGGAACTTTAGGGGGGGGGGGGGCTTAAGCCCCCCCTTTATGTAACAAACCACACTAGATGTCAAAATAAATTGTGTATTTTAATATACCTATATATGTATACTTGGTGCCTCTGCTAGAATAAAGTAGGAGTACTGAGTAGTCACTAGTTAGTATAGGTTGAAGTGTTTAAAAATATATGTTTACGCTAATGGATAAGACGAAAATGTTAAGCCCCCCCCACGGATGTGACCAAATATCCTCCTATGTAACTATCTAATTAATATATTATTATATAATTATATTTAGCTAGCTAATACAAAAAAGTATAAAAATCGCTTTCATCGTCATTCGTTATCACTATCGTTACCTAGTTGGAAATCTATTATGGTATATCCTAATTACTATTTAATGTGTAATTATTATTTATTAACAAGTTTGTGTATTTTCGAATAATTGCCTTGCCTTGCGTCATAACATAGCTATCAAATGACGTACCTATATTGAACATTTCCGATAAGTGAACGAGTTAAACACTAAAACGTGTAATATAAAGTAACATTAGTGTAAAAATGTCGATTTTAAAACATGGATAATATTATACTCCTCTATATTTACGTTAGAATATTATCGTCAACCTTACATATACTTACAACTATAATTTACCTGTGGCGACAGTGCGGCGGCTACTTACAAAACTTATCTTAATGCACATTGGACCTCTATATTTTTACGGTACGTTTCCCATACCATACTAAAATAGTTCACTAAGTGCTAATAAGAGATAGTATTCAATTTCAATATACCTACGACAATTTATAACCGTGATAAATTTTTCTGAACATCGTTATCCTTGTCATTAAATTGTTTTCCTTCTCACACTAAAACATATTATCATACAACTCATTTCATTATCAATTATGTTGGACCCGGATGTTTCTCCGTCCATTGTCCATTTCTTTATGAGTGTATCTAGACTTGTAAATTATGTTCTGCCTGGCGACTATCTATATGTTACAGATGCGTGCGCTTCGATGTGAACGCAGCCCTGGCGATGGTTCGGGGCATTCCATCACTAGTGGGGGAAACAACATCTGCCGACCGTCTGCCACGGAGGGTGGAACCACAAACTAGTATACTAAACGCGCACGCACATAGTACGCAGTGTGACGGTGTGGCAGTGTGTTTTCATCTCTCGTCGCAGAATCCGCGACGTTTACAAATTTTTTCGCCAATCACAGCGGCGACCGTTAAATTATTGTTTGATGTCGAGCGCGTTGCAAACGCAATCTAAAGCGACCCGTCGCAATTCGCGACGTTGATTTATACATTTTACTATCTAGTTCGGTTCGCCGGGAACCACCAAATTTACGTGTCGCGGTTACGAACAGCTTCCAGATCGTCGAGTGTTAGTGTGTAACCATAGATCGAATAATAATGTTACGGAAGAGGGGAACTGGAAGAAAAAGGGTACGTATAAAAGCATTATATACATTTATAACAGCAATGCGCAGTATAGTTATGACTTATGTGTGAGCACTAAACAGTAATCACTTTGACAAAATCTATTTTGTCATGCTAATCACTATCTTACCAATATTGAATATATTTCGTGTCCGCGGAAAAAATTGTGTGTACTGCCGTTGCGCCGAGTGTCGGCGACGGCGGCCGACAATTGCCGAGTGCCGGTCGGAGAAATTTGGAAGTGTTTTTATTTTTCTCCGTCAGTCGATCGTTTGGCGTTGCTTCATACTTGTAGCGACTAGCGTTTTCGATTTGACGCATTTTTTTAACCGGTGCGCACCTGGGTTTGATGATTTTACTAATATTTGGTGAACTGGTGCAGTGTTTTTAATTCGATTTAATGGCACTGACAACACTCGTGTGCACTTTCCAACTGAAATTTAACGGTCTCTTAAATATTTAAATAACGTTAATGCAACGAAATTTGTTTAGCGAGGCATTAAAACGGCAAACAGTCCGTTAAACCATTGATTAAAAATACTATTTATTATACTAACGTTTAAAGATCTTTTATTTAAGTAGTAACTTGTCTGTTTTTTATTTCAACATTTTCGTTATATTGACTTATTATAATAGTAATACACTAATACATCACTGCAATTAGTGTAATGTAATTAATTAATTAATGTAATGCAATTAGCCGTCACTGCACCACCCAATATCACAATCCCGCCGGCCAGCCATGTTCCGTCATTACTCATTAGTACATGACAGAAATAATTATAATATCTTAAATCGTGGTATAAATTATATTAACTAAGGTCTATAATACTCCGTGTGACTACATAGCCTACCTAACGTCCTAACCTAACCAGTCGCGCAGATACAACAACCGCTTCCACCGCGCGCACCGCTTTCCATAGTCGCCGTTCGGAATTTTGTAGTTTTGTATACGGGTCGCTCCAACTACAAATATTCTCGCGGCTCGCGCACGTATTTCTCTAACAAAACAACTCACTACGCCGCGCTGTATAACAGACAAAGGATTTTTGGAGGACCAATCAGAAGCCACCTGCGTGAAACGGTCCGCCGTGCTCACGGACTAAGATAAAATCGACTGGAAACGACATGGTCGGCGGGGGTCGGGGGACGGTTACCAAAAAGAACACCGGGCCACGATTAAAGATAGTATGGTTGCACAACGAATCTATTGAAATGATTCTCCACGGTCAATATTATACAGCTGGAGATTTCCAAACTAGCGCTTATTTGTCGTAGTGACTATATATGCAGTTACCTTTCAAATATAAATATTGTAGTTGCGTGATTGGTAAAACAAGCTAACGATACACGCTCTGGTGGAAAAAATTTGTACCTTTCGATTGGGAATGTATAGATATAATTTTATATTGGTTATTTTACTTTTTATAATAAATTAATTTTGTTATCGAAACTTTATACGCTTTTATAGCTAATTGTGTACGTTGTTAAGTACAATTTCTACTAATATTATCAAATACATTTAAATACACTTCACTTAAGACAAAATGTATGCGAAATGTCGGGAAAATAAATACAATCTCTCGACTCGAGTCACGACTATACTAACCATCAGTACGATAGGCGTCGACAGCGTTCCCAGTGTTAATTTGTTTTGCCAATAGTCACTATGACATATAATAAGCGTTAGTGCTTAAATCTCCAGCTGATTAATTTAACTGATAGAGATTCATTTCGGTAGACACTTTTCAAGTATGAGAATTAGAGAGTTGATGGGCAAGTGAACAACCATAGTATCTATAGCCCAATGTTTTCAGCACTACCGGTGGTTTCATTTAGCTTCACAGTTTTTATCTTAGTCCGTGTCTTATATAGATGGCGTTATGAACTCTGGGTCCCTGTTGCGACACCCCGCACTTGCCTCATGTACATTGATACATTCGTGAACACTGATAGGCTGCTCGTTTCCAGTCCATTATTGATTATACATTTATACCTATCTTAGTCCATGAGCAGGCGAGACACGCGAGTGGTTTTTTTAGAGGATTTGGTCCTTGGATAAAATCCGCACGTCATGTGTGTTGATCAGGGATGGAATCCTTTTAGTACAAGAAATCCGACGGATCAAATCTTATGTCAGCAACTATACAAGAGCTGGACCCTATAAAAATGTGACCTATATCACATTATCACTTATTTATATTATTAACTGTTATCAAATATTCAAAAATATAGTATGAATAAATAACTAAACATAGTATATCACGAATTCAAATATACTGCATACCTACTTATAGATATTAGTATATTACTATATTAGTACCCTTTATTATCTTTGCGGATACCCAACGATACATGATAAGGAACTCCTAAACTGACATTCTGAAAGTGTAAAAGTATACCAGCACTCCAATGGAGTTAAATGTATACTAATAAATAAACTATTTTAAAATATAACGTAATGATTTTTTAAAAGGTTATTTTAAATCATTTAAGCATTAATTAAATATGTAAATAATATAATTAGCGGTATTTACAGATTTGACGTTAAATTATTTTGTAAAAGTTGCCACTAATATGATAACAAGCGTTAGGTTTAGCTTGGAACAGCTGTTCTGTAAGTCAGTTTGGATTCCATAAAAAATAGTTGTTTATATAGGTAGTTGGGTATCCAGTATTTTTTTTATTCGTGGTAGGTAGTAGGTACAAAGTAATAAAGTAGTAAGTAATAACTAATAATAACTAAATAATATCAAATTTGCATTTCTCGGGATGCTGCTACTACTATTATGTTACTGAATTGCTACTACTGTTTGTTTTATGTAACTAATTTATTTTATTTAAAGTTAATTTTTTTTTAAAAATATAATGGAGCAGAGTAGGCCTATCATAAGCAACTTTAATAATCACTACATGTCTATCCAAGGATTATTTATTTAAGATAAGTTCTGAAGAATATGAAAACATGCTCTGCCCTGTGACCTGGGTTTACAATTTTACATTACTATACATCATTAGGGCCTGAACACGAACGAACGAATGGTACGCAACAAATTCAAACGCTTTGATGAGACCGCCTTCGAGGCGAACGCTGCCGAACGCGAACGAATGTATTCATTCGTGTTTCAGCGTTTGCCTCAACCGTTCGTTCGGATGTTCGGTAGCCTTCGCTTGCGTTCGTTCGTGTTCGGGCTCTAGTGTAAACTAGGGATGGGAACAATCGAGAAACAATAATGTAAATAATTGATTGTGTTGATTATTCTAAAATATGTAATTGAGTGAATTTTTCGATCTCTGTATCAATTACAGAAAAATCGAATAAAAAATTACCTGGCAAGCGTGATTCTTTCGAAATTAAATCTCGACTGATGTCTAGAACGTAAGACAATTTAATGAAAATTAGTAATTATTAGGTTATTATAATATAGTACCTACAATAAGGACCTAGGTACATCAATTTATAATTTTTTCATTCGGTATTTAATCTCTTGAAATGAAACACAGTTTTTAAGCATGTATTAACTTTTAATCGTAATAATACAGAGAACTACCTACACATGATAATAAAATGTCAAATACTAATTACATTGATTATACATTTTATACACACTCTAACATTTATTATTTTATTTTTATTTATTTCCTTGATTTTGTCTGATATGCACAATGCACATGCCAGTTGTTAGTAGCTAAATTGTATGATTTACATTTTTTTACTCTAACTATTATAATAATATGTAACACAATATATCTAAATTTGTACTATATACAATTATTGATATAAATTCTTATTTTAAATATTTTAATTTTATTTTTGTTATTTTATAAAATACTAAGTTTTATAATACATTATAATGAGTTAAAGATGATAATAAACTTAATATATGTCCAACGACACCAGTCCAGGAAACATGAATATAAAGATTAATAAATAATAATGATAACAAAAAGGTGGGTAAGTGGATGTCGCTCTACTGTACAACAGGTTTCAAGTGGGTCACTGTATAATGTCTGGTATTAAATTTGAATTCAATGATATAATATATTAATATCCTCGTTAATATCATTGTATACGAAAAAAGATTCTGAGCGATGACGGTTTGTCAGTATAGATATTTTATATTATATTTATATTGTTATTACTTATTAGTACAGAAGCCGGTAAGTTGAATTAATATTATAAAATTACAACAAAATAACTAAAATTGTTATTCTTGGTTATTTAATATGTAATTTCCTTCAAATTTGAACATAAAATATCTATAAAAAAAAACAGGTATTTTTATTTTTGAAATTTTTTGGTTACTGAATAACCTACTTACGTGGAACTTATTGTTGTAAATTTTCAATCCTTAGCTATAAAAGTTGAACATTTTATACATTTTTAACTACAAAATCATTTTTTAATTTTAAATTTGATAATGTTGTCAAAAATCAAATTTTAAATACTTATAAAAAAAAAATTATATGTATTTTTAATTTTTTTCAACTGCTATTAAGCAATATATCAGGAGCCTTGTATTAAATTTTGACACTTTTTGGCCCAACAAATAAAATATTATTGATATTTATAGAAAAAAAACTAAAAAAATTTAAATTTTTAATTTGTCCGTAAACAGCTTAAAACAAGTCAAAATATTTTCAAGTATAGGAATTGATAAAATAAACATATGATATAAATCAAAGTGTCTACGGTTATTCGTTTTTGAATTACAACAAAATAAGAAAATCGCTACAAGGGAAATAGAGTGGATACCCAATATGTTGTAAAAATTTGAATTTCAAACGCTCTTAAAAATTTAATTTCACTTTCTTATGGAGATTTTATTTTTTTATTGATATTTTATGGTGTATAGAAAATGCTAATATGCATGTTCAGTGATAATTTCATGTATATACAGTCATTTGTTTTAGAGTTACGCCAAAAACTAAAATCGATTTGGTCAAAAACCGATTTCGCGTAATTTAAAAACTATTGTTAATTTTAAATTTTGATCTCCCGAATGCACCAACTAAATTCACATTCCCATCGAACACCGTGATGATAGACACAAAAAAAAACAACACACACACCATTGTAAAATCAATACATTCAACGCTCCGCTCGGAATCTAAAATATACAATTAATAGGTAATAGGTACGTTTGGTAAGTTTGGTTCGTCTTGCAGCTGATTAGTGATGACTGATAAATGAAATGAATGAGCGATATCACGTAGTCATGTGAGTGCGAAATTTATGAATGAGCGAAATCGTACACCAACTACTATTTTTATACTAACCGATAGATATTTTCGAGTAAATCTCTCGATTGTTAAATCCTTTAGATTATCGAAATCACTTGATTGTTCCCATCACTAATGTATACCTACCTTAACGCGCGCAGAGTAAATGGGCGCTGCACGTTTCTACTTACTAATTATAACGTTATGACACAACCACTGAGACGAAACGACCGCTAGTTTCGTGACTGTCACCGATCACTAATTTTCGTATTGTGAACGGTACAGCTCTGAAAGCCCCTGAAATAATATATTTTTTACCCTATGTCTCTATGGTGGCACTCAAATTGCCTTCGGGTGTTTTCAGAGGCAATTTGAGTATACCTAAGTGGTCTGCTCGCATTGTCTCACATAGCATAACTAGGTTATTAATTAATATATCGATATTTGTACGAGTATACTATCGATTATTGTATAGATTTCCGTAATAAAATGTACTCAATTTATTTAATTTATTAATATTTCCTATATTTTAAGGATAGAAATCGAGTAATTATTGCTAACGTAGGCGATTCCATTACAAGATCCTCCTAAAATAGGAGGCATTTCGAGTGAATGATATTTTTGAAATTGGGGGGCAATTCGAGAAACCTTTTATAAAAAATTTTACTGGAGGTTATTCGTGAGCGCTTGTTTCTATGCCTCTATAACACAGAATAGATGAAATTTCATTAAAATACAATATACCTAATATTCATTGTTTTAACAATAGTGAAAAAAAAAGTACATAATAAATTGTTTAATACTTAGGTTAATAAATCATAAATGCTTCATGCTTAAAAAAAATGTTGTAAAGGTAAAATAATATTATTGATCTGAACTTTGTTTAGTGATTTTATACCGTTTGCAATTTAGTGTAACGTTTCCGTGAGGTACAACCTCGGGTACCACTCTATTTCTCTATACAAATAAGAATAAAAATAAATACAGCAACACATAGATTTTTTATAAGGGATTATTAAATTATTAAAACAACAAAATTCTTTGTATTTTAAATTTTAATCATTGATTCAATATAAATATTGCTATTGACAGAATCATATTTACTTAACCGAGTCCATAAGTTAAAATGTAATGCAACCTACTGATATATGTAAAATAAATGTAACCTAATAAATAATACTCAGTACACACGAATAACTTTGTTTTCTGTAACGTTTTTCCTTAAATTAATAAGTGCCTAATAACATATTATCTACCAATACAAAGTGCTGAACAAATATGGCACATAGATAACCACATAAAACCAATAAAATAAAATATATTAATAAACCGACAATATTTATACATATTAATATACAATTTATCCATTGTCTTCAAGTGGGGAAATGAAATAGACACGACACACAACATGTTTAAGTGAATAATCGTTTTATTGATTCACCCCGGTGGCCGGTTATAAGTTTAAAAACGATATCTAGGAACTATAATAATATTATAATAGTTGTTCGGCATGCAGCGTGTCGAAATATTAGCACAATCCGATGACGGTATTGATACAGATATAATATGTAGATGTATTAATAATATTATGGTAGACACGTATACCTAACGGCCGAGGAGTGTATCGTCGGAACGTATACAGAAAAGAGATAGACAGAGGCCTTTGCCGCCGTCCACACGTTTTTAGTCCCCCGTCTACCTCATCAGTGGTCAGGTGAGGTGTGAGAGTCGACCGGGTCCCGATGCTTGTGTCCCGTAGTGGAGATTGGAGATGACGTTGACGGGTCGCTATAGTAGACAGTAGTATACAGTTGTATAGACAGTACAATGCTACTACATTTACTTATATTGCTACGGTTGCGGTACACTTCAACAATATACGTTTTAACCAGGGTTGTTATGTTTAAAACATTTGATTTAAACATTTTGTTTGTTGTTGAAAACGAAGAAAACATATGTTTAAAACAGTGTAAAATCCAAGTGAATATTGTGTTTTTTTTTTTAAATAAATGTATTTTTTTGGTTTATTATTAATAAAGAATAATAAATATCTTTCAGAAAAAATTAAATAATTATATCTATTATTATTTATCGTCCTTCATTTTAGTAGCACATATAGGTATTGCCACCGTCATCATAAACCTAGTAGAAAAATTAAAAAACTTAAACAATAATGTCAAATTCATATGGACGCCAGGTTATTGTAAAATAAACGGGAACGAACTAGCTGACTAACAAGCTAAAAATGCAACATTATCTGAAACCCCCGAACTAAAATACAGCTCAATAATCGACACAAAAAATCAAATAAAAATTTTAACACAGAATATATGGCAAAACCACTGGGTAAACCAAAAAAACAAATTAAGAGAAATAAAACAAAATATAAATCCCTGGCCACTAACAAAAACAACCAGAAAAACAGAATGATAATAACCCGACTAAGAATTGGTCACTCTCACCTCACACATGGACACCTGTCCTAATGAACAACCAAACACCAACGGAATGCACCGCATGCGGAACGACCCTCACTGTAAAACACCTGCTTACCGAGTGCAGATCCAACGAGGAAGAAAGAAAAAAGCATAACATACTATACTAACCTGTACGAGATTATCGGTCCCGACTGCCTACCAGAAAATATCACATCATTCCTTAAGGCATCAAAATTATAAAAAAACATATAATTAATTAGAAATAAGCCACTAATATTGTAAAAATTTCCTTTTTCTCTTCAAAAGTTTATATATTTTAACTGTATATATTTTAAAAGCTATGCCGCCAAAGCTCAAATGTTCAATAAAAAAAAAAACATATAGGTAGTATCATAAATTCATAACACAGACATAAGTTAAGTACAAATATGTAAAATACTTTGTTTATTAATTAAGTAAAAACAGAATATGTAACATTTACAATTAAACAACTGTCAACTACACTTTAAAATTTAGCATTAATAATTAAAAGAAAACAACTAAATATTATTAACTGCCACTAGTCTTTGATTTATCAAAATAAACTATAAATGATAATATAATTAATATCTAAATGCCTATCAAGGGCGCCATTTTAATTTTGCCAAATTTTTTACCAGGCCACAGTTATAACAATGAAAATTGAAATGTAGCCATGTTGGAGTTATTTCTAACCTTACTATTATAGGGATGAAAAATAATTAATAAATTTTAACGATAACACTGATAAAAGTATATCATTATTCATTAACATAAATTTTCTATCAATATCTTTAATATCTAAGTATATCTATGTATATCCCTTTATTTATAAAATATTTTTATCTTATATTAATTATTTCAATTAATTAAATTTAACCGATACATCGGGCATTGGCGCCAGCATGAAATTAAGGCAGGCCAATAAGATACGTCGAAAAATAGGGCCGCCACTGTATACCCTGCGATACCCCAAATGGCACCCCTGATGCCTATATTTTGTATTAGGAACATATTTTCGTATAAGTAAAATACATATTAAATTAAAATTAAGTCGCTTTAAATATACTATTAAAAACTATTTAAAGCTCAAACAATTTATTTTGTTTAAAACATCGTTTTAAACAGAAAAAACATTTTAAAACAAAAAAATACAGTTTTTTTTATTTTTTTTCAAAAGTGAAAAAATACACCAACTCTGGTTTTAAAATTTAATAGCTATAGGATTTACGTTCACTACACTCGTAGGTAATTTTTAATTTATATATTCATAATTCATTCGAACATGCGTTTTTATGCAATGGTTGAAATATAAGTTCTTAAAGGAGCAAATAACACAAAACAATTTTCTTTACATTTTTTTAAATATTAAAATATTTTTGCTATGTCCATATTAAATGATTTGGTGAAAATCCAATGTAAAAAAATGATTACCTTAAGAAATATTCAGGAATGTAGAATAGCCGCGTGACGTCATTGGGTTCCGCTATTCTACAATAGGCTACGGTGGGCTTGGTGAGTCGCATCGTAATAGCTTATCTTATACGTGTAAAAGTTCCTCGCTTCACACAGCGATTTACCAATCTAAACATTTTGTTTTTGAAATTACGTATAAAAGTGTGATTTTATGTGTTTAAGACGATAAAAATATCAAAAAATCAATGTACCTAATGTTTAGTTTTTTAAATATTAATAAATCTTTGAAGTGATATTTTTGTTAAACGGCGAGTCATGACCATTTAAATATAAAATAAAAATTCAAATATAATATCTCTTTTAAGATTTTTAATATTTAAAAAACTAAACGTTACATTTAAATTCTGATACTTGTATCGTCTTAAACACATAAAAACACACATTTATATGTAAATTAGATTTCAAAAATAAAATGTTAAGGTTTTTAGGTATGAAGCGAGGAATTTTTACACGTGAAGATAGGCTATTACGATAGTCGGGCCCAATGACATCACGCATCTTTTTTCAATTCCTCATAAGTTATGAGTCATAACTTATTGAATAATGTGAGTAGGAACGTAAAACTTATACCATTATTCTTAGGATTGAACATTCATTCAAATTAAAAAAACTTATTTTTTGTGTTTTGTACTCCTTTAAATTCTTAATATTTTATTAAGCAATTATAAAAAAAGAAGACAATTGTCGATAGATATTCTTGTTATCGTTTCTTTTTTTCACTAAATATTTTTTAAATGTAGGATTTCTCATGTATAACAGTCAATATTTTCTTATCAACTTACACAAAAAAAAATTTTTTCAAGAGTTTTGCTACTCTTTGTTTTGGCAGGTCAAGTTGATCCCACATCCCACCCAACAACAAAATGATATGGTCAGGTACTCAGGTGGGACACGCCAAAATGCGCATCTTAACTGATATTAAAGTCATATATTTTTAAACAACTAAGTTCGGGCAGTTCGGCTTATAATAATTAAGTGAGAATTTAAATATGGTTTAACTCAGTATAAATATAGGTAGGTATAGTTGTAAAAGCTGAAATTATTTTTTGGTTTTATCTACTTATATTATAATTTATAAAAAATAATATATTCAGGCATAACCCCGGGTATAACTATATTCACTTACAAGTTATAACACTATTTAAAGCCAAAAGTATTACTAAGCCTAGTACCTAATTAAAATAGTTCTTCATTTGTAAAAATATTTTGTTACAATTTAATTTTGATTATATATAAGATTATTGAACGAAGAAAAACAGACTTTTTTGTATTTTTAATACACATTAAAATATATAAGAAATTTGCAATATTAAATAACATAAAACGTGATTTTATTATTTAGATTTTAGTTATTTAATATTTAGTATTTTACTACCCATATAGTTTATATCGAGGTTTATATAGTCTAAACTGTCTTACTATGTTCCAGGGAAGGCCACCAAAGAAAAAACCAATCACTGAAGATGAACCATGCATATCAGCCTCGACGAATGAGAGTGAGACGATTGAGTCGAATGTGACGATTGAGTCGAATGTGACGAGTGAGTACTACTGAGTAATATTCAGTGCATGTTTTTAATTTTTTTTTTTGATACATAGTTATTCCGATATTAATTATTTATTAGGTATAGAATATAAATTACCTACCTACTGATTTTTAGGACGTAACAGTTCTATGTTATCCCTTTATAGTTCAAATGTCATACTATTCTGTGCTATTATTTATTACTATATATTAGTTATTATTTTAACGATTCAAGTAAGGCCAAAATGTTATTTGTTGAAAATATTTTTTTGCAATATATCTATAACAAAGAAGTTGAACCTTACGCGCATTTCAAAGGTTGCACCATGGAAAAATAAATGGTAAACGGAAAAAAAAGTCTAGACTTTCTACGCGTTGCAGTATGAATAAAACGATATTTCCACTTCACTTGTTATTTTATTTATAAAATAAATTGGGTTGACAAATTTTATCTGTAGATAGTACATGTCAATTTATTAACATAAGCTGTAGTTTGACAGTTACACACACGCTGATCATAATATACAAGTATCTATGACCTATCATACGTATTCGGTTTCATTTTAGTTTCGAGTTGTACGCGAGTGTTTAACCATGGAACATCTAAAATCAAATAAAGGAAATGATAAATTTGCACTACACGGGTATACTTATACTATAAAAAAGAAATGCCAAAGTATCATTCGATGGAAATGTTCAAAAAAATCATTAATGAAATGTGCAGCAATATTAATTACCGATTTTAAAATTACGAAAATCATACGTTTTAAAGAATAACATTGTAATGCTGCTAATAAAGGTTCAATAGGAGCCGTGAATATCAAACAAATTATTAAAGAATGTTCACCTCAGACTTGTAACAATCCAGTACAATTTTTTGCTCAAGCCATACAAAATGTACCAAAAGACATAATAATTGAATTATCATCCAAAGATTCGATAAAAAGAAGTATTTGTAACGAAAGAAGCAGTTTAAACTCGATAAAACCAAATAGTCTACTAGAACTTATTATTAAAGGTAATTTGCATAATTATTATATAAGTGTTGTATCTTTAAGAAAAGATTCTCCAAGCACAAGTATTTTCGATCATTTTAATTGTTTTATTGCTTATTATTTATTAATATTTCCATAAAAATGTAACTTTACTATACAACACTATATTATTAAAATATTTTCAAGACATTCAAGTAATGAAAATTAAAAAAAATATTATATTATTTTTAAATTTTGAATTAATTTACGATGGCTAAACTACATATCTAAATAAAGGCATTTATATATTTTTTAAATACTTTTATTACAAGATATATTTTTTATTTTTTTTTAAAATTAATTTACGGGGGGGGGGGGGGGACTTTTTTTCTAATATCAAAGTAAATAGGTAAATAGGTATGTCAGCAGTTTTGTTACATGTACCATGACCGTGTTCTAAGACCACTCCAAATCCAAGCGCTATAGCTGGGGACAACCGACAATGGGAAACGTCAGCCTGACCAAAAGTCGTATTGTACTATTGTTACTGACATATCTATTTATTTTGTTGTGACTCATGGATACCACTTGGCCAAATTAAATAATTTACTTTATTGCTTAGTAATATTTGATAACAGGGGGATTGTTCTGGAAAACTGAAGTGATCTCATAAGATTTATCTCATTCATTGAATTTTATTAATTACCCAGTGATTGTTGCGGAAATTTACATTAGAAATCATAATTTGTAAATTTTATCACGTAAAGTGTACAAAAACTGCAACATTTGCAAAATTGTTGAAAATTGCAAAAAATTGCAATATAAAATTAAATAGAAAGACTGTAATTAGTCCAATTTGTGTACATTTATATATTTTGATCAGATTTAATTTACCTGATGTCAATTCAAAGTTGCAATATTAATTGTTTGGTCTTTTATCATCAGTTATCCCCTTTTAGAGTAGTAAAAATGCTCCGATTTTCAACGCCAGCATATTTTCTGGTAAGAAACTGAATCTAATTAAAACTTTTATGGGGGTGGGGGGGAGTCAAAATTTTGTAAATTCTCGGTAATTTTCATATTCATCGGGAAATTTTTGACAAAATTAATTTTTTTTTGGTGCAACTCAAAAACGGACAACCGTAGTCCGTAGATATTGAAAACGTCCACTAAATATTTATATTACAATTTTCCATGTAGGTATTAACTGGATATCTTTAATATTTTTCAACTCTTATTATAACAACTTATGAAAAACTTAAATTTCTATCCTTAGCTGTAAAAATCGAACATTTATTATACATTTTTAACCACAAAATAATTATCAAACTTTCGAGATTTTGATAAATTAAGCCATATTTAAACTTTAAATGCTTATAATAAAAAATCGTGCACATTTTGATATGATATGATAAATACCAAATACAAATATTTATATTTTTATCTTATCTAGATAAAATAAAGATACAGTATATATTATTATCTTATTAGATAAATAAAACTGCTATCTGATTATCTGTTAATAATTAGGTAGTATTTTTATTAACTTCACTTGATTTTTTCTGTTTTTCCAGTTTTTTATAACATTTAATACTTATTTGAAATTTAAAACAACGCGAAATATACCACAATTAGTTCAAAGGCATCATCCGAACTACGTGAGAATTTTGAATGTTAGTATGTTTAAAACCAAACAAAATAAATGGTCGATTTTTTTTAGATTTAATTTTCTGCATTGATTATTATGTTTTTTTGAAATAAATCAATTTTTATCAAAAAGTAATTATTTCATTAAACAATACAATTAAGTGTCCAGATAATTTAAAATGTCCAATGTATTAATATGCGTTAAACGTTCCTTTTTTTTTTATCTAAATGTATTAATTTAATCTATATTGTATTTGTATATAAAATAATAAATTATAACACTAAACAATTATAAATATTTGTAATCTGATAAAATACAAAATATAAAAAGGTGGATAAGTGGGTGTCGCTCTGCTGTACAGAAGGTTATAAGTGGGTCACTGTAATGAATGATGTTAAATTTTAATTCAATGATATAATATCATTGTACAAGAAAAACGATTCTGAGCGATAACGGTCAGTCAGCCTATGATATTACCAAATATATTTGATGATATTATTGTGAATAAAGTAATTTATATATTTACTTATTTACAGGGAACCTTGTTTTAAATTTTCAATCCTTAGCTACAAAAGTTGAACATTTTATACATTTTTAACTAAAAAATAATTATTAAATTTTAAATTTGATAAATTTTGTCAAAATTCGAAGTTCAAATGATTATAAAAAAATGTGTACCTATGTATTTTTAATATTTTACAAATGCTATTGTAACAATAAATCAGGAGCTTTGTATTAAATTTTCAAGCTTTTTCGCCCAATAAATAAAATTTTATTGGTATTTATGGGAAAAAAAAACTAAAAAAATTGATAACTGACAATGTCCGTAAACAGCTCAAGTGTCAAATTATTTTCAAAATTGTATGGCGTATAGAAAATGCTAATACAAACATTCAGTGAAATTTTTAAGTATCTACAATCATTCGTTTTTTAATTACAACAAAATAAGAAAATCGTTACATGAGAAATCGAGTGAATATCAAATGTTGTAAAAATATAAATTTCAAACACTCATAAAAATTTAATTTGACTTTTTTCTAGAAATTTTTTTTTTGATAAAGCTAGACAAACTTATGAGGAATCTTGTATTACATTTTAAAATCTTTTAGAACATTTTTTATGAATTTCTAATTCAAAATATTTTATAAATTTTCGTGATTTTTCTGTATTTTGTCTAGTATTGAATATGAAAATTATATAAAATATAAAAACTGTGACTAAGGATTTTTAATATTTTTTAAATGTCATTGTAACAATATAGTAGGAGCCTTGTATTAAATTTCCAAGCTTTTTTACCCAACAAATAAAGTTTTATTGACATTCATAGGGAAAAAAACTAATACAATTGGAAACTGAAAATGTTCTTAAACAGCTCAAAACAAATCTAAATATTTTGAAAATTTAATCATGTATAGAAAATGCTAATATAAACATTCAGTCAAAATTACATGTACCTACAGTCATTTGTTTAAGAGTTGTACCAAAAACTAAAATTGATTTTCTCAAACAAATTTTCCGTAAAATTTACCGTTTTTCTTTAATTTTTCTTTGTCTTTTCACGGCGCATTTGAAAATTACTGGAAAATTTTTACTTTTGACCCCCTAAAGTACCAACTAGATTCACTTTCCTATCAGAAAAGATATTGTTGAAGAAAATCTAAGCATTTTAACTGTCCTAAAAGGTAATGACAGACACAAAAAAAAAAAAATAATAAAAAAATAAATACATCATTGTAAAATCAATACATTCATCGTTCCACTCAGAATCAAAATCTTGTATCTCTATCAAATTATAATTATTTATCAGCACTGAGATAGATAAGAAACCATTGTGAAATATATATTACATATAAAAATGCATTCATACAACCATTAAAGCATAATAAAAAAAAAAGTATACACCACAAATTAACAAAATTATATTACAATAGATGAGTTTTAAAAACAATAAGAGCATAAATAAGCAGTAGAGTTGAAATAAAAGCATACACCACAAATTACCAAAATTATGTTATGATAAATACGTTTTAAAAAAAATAAGAGCATAAATAAGCAATAGAGTATCCCACAGTTGTAAACAGCTGAATAGAAGTCAGTCTTTTTAAAATGTGAACTACATAACGTTGAGCTGGAAGTAGGCTTAAAATCCTTTCTTCGAATAGCATGTACCCATTTTTGAAACCTCTCTTTCTCTTTAAGAGGTAACCTTAAATATCAAAATAATAAATGTACATTTGTTTGAAATAATCAATGTGTAAAATCAATATCACTATATAACACTTTATATTAACTTGTGAAACAATAAGTCTTTCCTAACGTCACTTGAGCTAGTACAATCAAAACCACTACAAAAATTCACCATCTTAACTTGCCCACTATTTGAATTTTATTTAAGTTAAAGTTTAAAACAAAGAACAAAACGTTAAACGAACGATATTATTATTTATTGGTAAGCCATCATATTGTTAAGTGTGATAAAAAAAGATAGCAGCACCAAGGTGTTTTGATACATTGAGCAGAACATAGATAATAAAGATATCTTTATTATCTATGTAGCAGCACCATTCTTATCTGCTGTCTTTTTCTAACACGGTATTTTGGAATATTATCTATGGTCTGGTAGTCCAGTTATCATATAGTTCAATTCTCTTATCTAGTATATTCTTATCTATTTCAGTGTTTATCAGTTATCACTATTATATTTAAACCATTTTTCATTTCTCCTGTAAAATGGTGATAAAAAAGAATTAGTAGGTTTATATATATAATTTTAATAAAACTAATAAAAATTTCTGTTTTATTTATAATATTTATAGCTCAAAAAGAGTTAAGATAACTGCAAATGTTATAATATTTTATCATAATTTTACCATGCATAAAATGGTCATAGAAATATTCGGCTAAAATTTCATGTATTAGAATGCCACCAAAAAGCAAAATTTATTTTGTCAAAAACTTGTTTAGCTTAAAAATTTTTCCCGATGCTTTTAAAACTCCTGAGAAGTTGAAAATCAAATTATTATTTCAACTACTTTATTAAAATTTAAAAAACACGCACCTCATAGTAAAATCAATACATTTTCGCTCTACTTAGAATTTAAAACTTAACATATTTGCGTTTGATCTAGAGCACTAGTAAGTAGTAATTTTGAACTGTGAAATTTGGCTTCTTAATTTAAATAATTATGAGGGAGTTCTGATAAGTTGGTCGCTTTGCCAAGAAGTCGCTCGCGAGTCGCGGTGGGAATAAAGGTCCCCACACATTGCAGCGGTGGGCACCGCCGGGTCAAAAGAATTTTACCGCCACCGCTGCAGCGTATGGCGTCCTTTAGGCCGACATTGTAGGCTTGCGTAGTTATGCCGCGCATAATATATAATATAGGCTCAGACGCTCTGTACACCAAGCACGCCGAGCAACGTGCCGTGGCCCGTGTAACCCGTTACAATTAAAACCTGAAATCCGTCGAAACTAGTTTTAAATAGTCAAATCTAGTTTCCAAAAATCCCTTTAGTTACTCCTGGTTTTAATTAGTTAAAACCAGAATTTACTAAGACCATCACCGTCAGAACTAGTTGTAACTTATTTTTATTAAGTTAAAACTATAGTTGTGTCTGAAATATATTGATGAAAACTATAGAATTATCTAGTGAAAATTCGTAATGTTTATACTTTGATCGGTTAAACTAGTTTTAACGAGGGAAAATTAGAAAATATATAAGCACCTACATATAGGATAATTATTATAAGAATTTATTATATTATTTATTTTGAGAGGACAAACTATCATGGCATTTTGAATTGCATAATAATCATATTATCAGTGGTGATATTGGCGTTCTTTCTTGAAGTTCCAACCTTCAGACGATCTCTCCCTCCATGCCCTACAGCGTTATGTGACAAATCAATGACATCAAAAATGTCTTCTATCGGCAAATAATATTTAACTGGCTCTCCACGGGTTATCAGCTTTTTTGTATCACTAAATTCCAAAACATTGAATTGTTTTATCCTTCTATATTGAGCAGAGGTTTTTCTAGTTGCTGATATCGCACCCTCACCTCTTTCAGAAGCGAATCATAACTCATAAGCATCATTTGTAATGACATTATAATGATTGTGTTTTTTTTCCTTCCACTGATTCCATTCGCTTCTTAAAACCCGTTCTCGGGTACTTATTTCTCTCCACAGATATATATAATAAAGTAATAAACTAGATTGCTAACTATTGATAATACGTGAAGCGAAGTTCCGTCATTTTATCTGAGGCCAGAGGTATTATCAATTACTATCACAGTATTAAATAACAAATTATGACCACCTGTGTCACTTATGTTCACTGTTGTCCTGTCAAGATGATAGGTTTTTTTTTTTATTTATATGTAAAACTAAAAATATCTAAAAGTATAATAAATAATAATTATAACTTATGAACTAAAGAATTATTTTTCTAATATTGAAAAAAAAAAACATTTGTTATCAATATAAATAATAACTGATATGGTGTTCCGGCCTCGATGATAATGGTGGATTGTTGGCTTCAATTAAATACACAGGCTGTATAGGCCAGTTAGCAATCTAGTTTATAATATATATCGGTGTTTCTCTCTCAGTTTCCGTCATGACATCAAAGTATACAGTTACCCGATGACGATGTTCAATACCAGCAAACGTCAACGAGAGAAAAAAAAACTTAGAAAAGAAAATGGTCAATTCTTGACAAAAACACGTAGGTACAACGACTAAAAGGTAAAACGAACACAATCGCACTGGTCAAACACGGCGTCGCGAACGATATACGCTGACGTATACATCAATATTAATTGATTTGATAGTCGGCCTTATCTGTTGAATTTATCGGGCATTATTTATAGATCGCCTGTGGTCACGTGCGTTTTATGAAGTACGAATTCGAATACAAACATTACTAAAAAGATAGTTTTTACTGACTTATTTAAACCTACGGTTAATTCTATTTTTAACTAGTTATAACTTATAACCAGGAGTGACTAAAGGGATTTGTGGAAACTAGTTTTAACTAGTCAAAACTAGTTTCGACGGATTTCGGGTTTTAACTGTAACAGATAACATCGTATGACGTAGTTATGCCTAATGAAGATATCTGATACGTATATACGTCAATACGCCAGACGGCATATTATACAAATGGTCATATTCTTACTCTTTACATATTATACTGATACACCATAATAATATATTATATTATTGTGGTGTATCAGTTGACAGATATCACAGAATATTATGATGTTATGACTTACGATTACACTTACACAGACTTGTGTGAAACATATTAACAATTAATGTTCAATATCTGGGCTGTTTCACTATATTTTTAGTAGCTTGCTGTGTGCCTGTAGGTAAACGTCGGTTATAGTGTTACTATCATGTAGAAATTGTGTCTTATAGTTATTGTATTTCTCTCAAATTAACATTTTTAGCATATTTGAAAAAGCTAAGAGTGCTATAGAAAGTTCCCGTGAAAAACCTTTAGTAATTATAACGAAATTACAAATATTTTTTACGTATAAGCCAAAATTAGAATCTAGATTATCACGTTGGCGATGTTGTTTAACTACTAAAAAACATCGACTTATTTACAAAAAAGTATTTTTTTAAATTTTTATCTTGGCTCGTATATATATATTTACATATACATTATAAGGAATAAGATTATAAATTGTTGAATACCGTTATTTTATGAAATAACAAGTTAGGTTATAAATTAACGTACTAGTAGCTTGCAGTAGGTAAAGTGTAAAATAAATATTTTATTAGGTAGTTATGTATGTATAAAAAATTAACATTAATACCATTCTCTATACGTTGTTAAGTTAAATCAATTGTAAAAAATGTTTTTGTCAATTTGCTGTACTTTATAACTTCAATATTTCAGTCATTAGACAAGATTGACGTCGTAGTCGTCACTCGTCCTATAAGTGTCATTTCTATATAGTATATGTTGTCAGTTGTCACCTACTCTAATGAAAATCAAAATTAAATTATAATAATATTTTATAAATAAATGGTCTGCATCATTGAGTTAAAGTATAATAATCAGCATTTTCACATTTTTTTTTATAGTTAACTATACACTATTGCACTGGTTACACTTACGTAGTTACATTGTCTTTAGATATTATAAACACAAATTGAACTTTTGAGTGACTGTTTTCGAATCGACGTTAGTTTTATTCCCAGTTGTAACTGTGAATTGTAATCATTTTATATCAAATGAAACAAACCATTCAGATAAAATGCTGCCGAACATAGAGCATGGTGTATTGTCATTATAAAACATTATAATCATTAAAATCAGGTCATGAATTTTCGTTGAAATTATAGTTTAAAAAATGCAATTATCGTATGTCAACAAAGTAAATATTATGAAATTAGTTTGTTTTTAAACAGAACTACTATTGGACACTACAGATTCATATATAAGTGGTCTGAAGAAATATTATCATCCAACATCCGTAAATTGATGTTTCTAACAGATTAACAAAAATAGTTGTGAATTTCCATTTTACGTGCCATCTCAAATTCTTAACTCAACCGCAATTGAAAGTTTCGATACATGATATAGTACCAAATTGTATAAGTACGACTTATTTCTTATCCATATTATATTAATTTGAATTGGTACATACAAATCACAAGTAAACATATACAACTATCGTATATACGTATATAATTATGGATCAAGCCATCAAAGAATAAATCACGTACACAAACAATATTCTAATAATATAATAATTAAATCAATACTATACGCTTGCTGCTTGCATGTGCTCATATTATATTCAAGAATAACGAAAAATAACATTTAACAAGTGAGTCACTGGCCATTGACAAACACCTATAGTGTTCACTTTCTGTAGGTAGTAGGTACTAAAAATCATTCTTAAATACGGTTTACAATTATTTACATATTTGAAGTCTCAGCTTATTTGCTTCATTGACTACTTGGCTACTTAGAAGTTACGAGTTTACTACTATAGCCTATTGGTAATTACACGCAAGTTAAAGTACTGTTTATACATCAACAATACGCTAATATGAATACTTAATTATTTTCTTCTACCGAGATATAAACTAAATTATAGTATATACTATATCTGTCGTAGCCACTTCGTAAAATCGATCTTTTCATGAAAAGATGACCATTTCATGAAATGGAAACGGATATTTTATACTTCGTGAAATTCGAAAATATTTCACAAAATAGTCATTTTTTTATGAAGTGGTCACTCCAATTTAACATCGTGTAATTTTTTTCACAATCTGGTCCTGAAATACAACATTTATCACACACGTCAATAGTTTGATTATATCCATCGTGCCGATGTCAAATACAATAAATATTATCTGTATATTCTATATGACTATAATAAATTATACCTGCCAGACTATCTGAAATGTGTAGATGATATTTATTGGTTTTGATAAAAGTCATAATCATTATGTCATATTATTAGCATTTTGGTAATACTTGATGTTAAAGCAGTGTATAGTTGCAGAGTTTAATGAAAAAAACTGAGTTTTACCAAAAAATAGATTAATATTATTTGGATAAGCCTGGTAAAAAATCATATAGGTACAGCTGAAAAAATTGAGTCAATAATTGCGGAAATTAATGACGCTAAATTAGAGTAATTACCTAAATTACGCTAAATTACCTACATACTAAGTTACTTTATTTGTCTTCTGTTCTATTGTATTATATATTCCGTATTACCAGGGTAGGGTAAATTACGTTACTTGTTACAAATTCACTATAGATATTTTTATTTAAATAAAATTTTTATAATATGGACAATATATTAATATGATATAAATAGTTATAAATATACTACGCATAGGTGATAATATAAATTAAATTAATCTATACCTATATGGTATTGTAAAAGTCATAAATAAGTATACTTGATAAATACATTAAATAAATAATAATGGATATAATCAAACTTGACGTGTGCAATGAATGTTGTATTCCAGTACACAAAGCGAACGACCAGATAGTGAAAAAAATTACACGCTGTTAAATTGGAGTGACCATTTCATGAAAAAGTGACCATTTTGTGAAATATTTTCGAATTTCACGAAGTGTAAAATATCCGTTTCCATTTCATGAAATTTCATGAAATGGTCATCTTTTCATGAAAATTTCGATTTCACGAAGTGGCTACGACATATCTACCGCTGTAAAGATATTATAATAAAAAAGACACTGTTGACTTGTGTAGGTACTTAAAATTAGAGCGTTTTATCAGTTATCACAATGACAAAGGTCAAGACCTTGGGTGTCGATGTTTTACGCGATAGATAGTGCGGTCCAATGAATAAAGAAGAAAGAAATTGCTTTACTTCTGAAGAAATTATATTATTTTAAGTATAATATATATATAATTCCAGTTGATTTGGTTGCACACTCATTACTTTTTACTCGTAGGTCACAATCGGGAAATGTAATACAATGTCCATCATGAGGAATCGTAATAATATACGATATACTCAAAAGGTGGCTCCAGAGCCATGGTTGGGGGCTAAGTCAAAAAACTTTCGATGTTAGGTATATGTTTTTTTTGTAATTTTGTTTTTAACAATTTTTTAGAAATATGGATTGGGAGGAGGCCACGGCCCCTAGCCCCCTCCCTCCTCCTAGAGTCGACCCTAGATATAGCTATAATAACCTGTACACGTTTTTTTACATACCTAATTTAAATTCAGTTATAATTAGTAGGTACTTAGTACAAATGTTTAAGGTGTCCATTAAATAAATGATGCAATTGATTTTGAATCTCCGACTAAAACTCGTAGTATAGTTATCATGACATTCAAAGCACATATTCTTTAGTTTAACCATATTATTGCTTGTTGTTGATAAATCATTACTCTCCAAAGCTCATTTATGTTTTAAGTACATTTCAACATTTTATTTATTTGAATTGTTGTCAAGGAAATTAATTTTAAATCAGTTATAGCTATATGCTATATGCTATGGGGAGTGGCATACCTAGTACTATACTATTGCTGTATAAGTTGAATAATGAAAACATGAAATTAGAATTTCAATAAAGTTGATGATGCGAGTTCAATAAGAAAACGAAAATTTTAAAATGTTTCGAAAATTACAGATCTGAAAGTCCTGTTTTTAACAAGTAGATAAATCACTTGCCAGCTTTACATGTACCAAGCAATCACGTTCACAGCTGTCTATAATAAAGCTGGCTATAAATCATTGATCTGTAAAGTTCGATGAATAAATCAATAGAGCAACTATATCGTCTAACGAGGGAATGAGGTTTAAGCAACGCATTCATATCGCATTAATCGCAACAAACGTGAGACTTTTAGAGGCGTACCCATAGGCTTAGTTAGCGTGATGAATTTATACACGGGAGCTATTATAGCCTATTATTTTTCTAGCTCATGACATAAATTCTAAAATTGTAACTGAAAACATTTACGGGACGGGGGGGGGATAAACCATATTCCAGGGGTCTATGACCCCCCTTAGACCCCCCCCCCCCCCCCATCACCAATTGGTGTACTGCATTTGAGCGTAAATCGTCTGTTTTTGATTACCGAGGCGTGCGTAAAGGATCTATTACAGACTAAAGTGTTTTCTATTTGGCATTTTATTATTATTTCATTATTTCGCAATTCATTGGCGTTGCACAAAGTCGCAACGCCGCGGCACGTTATACGTCAATGTTAGGCCCGTTCGCTCTTCGGATTGGTCGGCCGGCGACACGTCGTGCGCGTTTGCCAACTTTTCGTCGGGTCGAACTGTCGGGCGGAACATAATGACCGTGTAACGTCGTACGCGTTAGGAAAAATTATCGGCTGCCCGGCGACGACCTCCGACGGGTCACGACAACGCGAGCGCGGCAACGCCGCACGAAACGGAGCCGCTCGGCAGCTCGCTGATAAGCGCAGTCCCGTTCGTTTGTTTTTCATTGGCCCATTGGTCGTTCGCTGCCGTATAAACACGTTATTTACCGCAGTCTCAATTTCTCGAAGAGTCGAAGCAGTCGAAGCACAGTCCGATGTCTGGCGTCCGAGCCTCAGGGTTTGGGATTGGGAAATTGGTGGGTCCCGGGGTCGCGAATTTTCCGTAGTTTTTCGTACCCAACTGCACCACTGGAATTTGTTCCAGGAAAATTCCCGTCGCTGTGTAAACGTTGTTTCGCCATTCGTTGTCCTGGCCGGGGGGGCCGAGTGCAAACGGGGGTGGAAAATATCGGACAGCGATAAGAGCGCCGTCCGCTCTCGCTGTCGGTTACGCAGTCGCGTACGACTAGTATCGCGTAGCGACGGCATAATATTGCTGAACCGATCGAGGAGCCGACGTTGTCTGGTCTGGAAACCGTCCGGCCGTCGCGATATCCGCGTCGGACGCTTCAGTACTGCCCGAAATTTGTTCGTCCCGGACATGGGTTGACAGTAGTTGTAGTGTAGTGTAGTAATCGTTCCGTTTCTCCCGACATGCCCGTCGAGACGACTAGCCAAACGACGGAACAGCAGGTTTTCACTGTGGAGGAGGACTCGCCGAAACAGTCGGAACCTGACTTGCCAGATAGTAAGTTGATACAACTTGTTTTTTATTGTTTTTTTCGCTCGTGATCTGACCCTTGTACTTGTCAGGCACATTGACACATAGTGTGTCTGACTCCGTGTGTGTGTGTGTGTGTTTGGGAGTAAGAGATAGATACACGGTCACAATGGGACACCGTACAAGGCGTTTACCTCATAAGCGTAAGTATAAGGTCTATGGTACAAGCGTTGATGGTTTAACCAGTTGTGTTATAGATTGCGATGGATAGAATAGGACGTAGTTGAACCATGTTTACACGATTACTGAATACAATATGTATTGATTGCTTGTTTTAACATCCTGTTATTATTGAATAAATATTAGAACGAAAAGGCCTAAAATTTGATTTTAATAGCGAATCACAGAACCTGTGTATGTTATGAACTATGATGCTTGTTTAAATATTACAATGACAATGTTTTTACTGTTAGTTTATACCCACTAAACTAATATAGGTAATATTATGTTATTGAATAATATTTTCTTATCAGTGTTGATATTTTTAAATTTTTAATTAAGAAGATCTCACCATTTTTGTTTAAGAACCTATACGGCTATACTTACTTACTTACTAAATTTTCTTTCATGTCAAATAAGCTAATATATTTTTAGATAACGTTTAAATATGAACATCAATCCAAAATATATTTGTTTAGTATACTTATAGTTAAATGCAACAAATATAAACTCCATTGCGTATTTTGTTTTTTTTAAAAATATTTAGCAATTAATTTATTGTATTGGATCACTGCTAGTTAATTGTATAATATTTTCTCAGTATTGATGGTTAGGTAGGTACTAATTAGTAATTACTAATAGGTTTGTTAGTTGTTACACATTTGAAATGTATTTACCTGTGTATTGGTGTAAGATATTTGTTTTATTTTATTTAGGTACCTAATTGATTTAATATTTTTAATATAGAAGCACAAAGAATATTTTATGATAACATTTAAATTATAAATTGTTAAATGTTTACCCATATTATCTTATAATCATGGTTGGGATTTTATAGCATTTGCATATTTCTTATGAGATGCTTAAAAAATAGCAGTGCAAGCTAAAAATGTTTTTTATGATACAGAGAACTACAATTAAAAATTTTATTTTGCTTTGTTTGCATATTTTGCAATTTTTTACTTTTTAGTGTTTTTTTTGGACTTGTTGAGACTATTTTGCATTATTACCTGTTTTTGAATCAAAATCGGCCATATTTTATGAAATAATATTTTAGTAAATGTGTTTTTAGATTTTTGTCAATCGAATTATTATGATAATTTCGTATTAGGTATTTGGTTCTAATTTTTGTTATCCGCTGATTTTGTTGGGTTTTTTTGTCGATGTCTACTGCGATTATTAATCGCCGATTATCAACCAACGCTCGTTGAATGCGTTGTATAGTCAATTCATTTGGATTCTGAACTGAGTGACTAAATTATTTCAAATCTTAAGTAACTACCTATAATAATTTGTAAGAGATTAAAAAATTATTAATTAATAAATTTCCTTTTTTTTTTGGCATATTTTGTTGTTTATATTGCATATTTTTTTAGCGCATATTTAGCGATATTTAAGGTAATATTATAGTGCATATTTATGCAATTTTAAGTACTATAAAATCCCAACCCTGCTTATTATATTAGATTTTACAAGCAAGTTAGTCGATGCCCGATAGGTCACAATGTCACATATTGAACTAAAGATAGTATTTTTATTACTTATCAATAAATAAAAAAATTAAATGACAAATAAACAATTTTTCAATTTGATCTAATATTGATTCATTGAATACAATTTTTATTTTTTTTTCAGTTGAACTTCTTGATGATGTTCCTAATGAACCAACACCTTCTACATCAACAAATGTGTTAACAAATGGTTTAAAGCGACCTTTGCCAGATGCAGTAGAAGGTGATAAAAAAAAAAAATTTAGACTTACAGAAATTAATGAAGATGAACTGGAAGTTACTAACAAAGATGATAGTGGAAAAAATCATATTGAACTATTGATACAAAAAGTTTCTGATTCTCTAGAAAATCCAATAAGTGATGATGAATCTAATGTTTCCAATAAGACTAATCATAATCTTAACAATGAAACAACTTCATCCTTTAATAAGATAAACCATAATGGTAACAATGGAATTGATAATAAAGATTGTAAGGAGGACTATCCGGATAGAAATACTTTAAGTAAAGATATCAGTAAGGATAGAAAAAAATATCCAAGTGATATATTACTTAATATTTTAAATAATGTTAAGAATAATTTTAATGATAGTTGTGAATTTATTGGAAACAGTAAGGATACTATAAAAAATGGTAAAAATGTATTAACTAAGAACGATATACTTACTAGCAATGGTATTTCATGTTTAAATAAATTATCATCATCAGACAATTTAGCTATCACTGAAAATTCAGATCACGAAAATGTTGCTGTTGTTAATGATATTCAGGTAACAGAAAATATATCTACAGCAGTTAATGATTCAACTGTAAGAGAGAGTAATTCAAACCTTTCAAATATCAAGATATATACAACTGAAAACATTGTAAATAGTAAAAAAAATGATGCAGAACCTTTGCTAGAATTTAAAAATAAAATACAACATTTGACAAAAAATACTGATGAAACTAAATCTATAGAGAGTCCATGTAATAGTAATACAAATAATAGTAAAAAGGTCGATGTTTGTTCCAATGGTATTGATCAAGATTTTGAAGTTATAGATTCTGACAATAGTTCTGACTATTCATCATATGATTTAACTGATTTGCCTGAAGATATCAGTAGTATTATAAGTGGAGTAAAGCAGATAACCAAAGAGAGTTTTCCACAGTTATTAAAATTGTTTAGTAGTAAAGAATTGACTTATGACGTAAGAAGATTTTTATTGTTTTTAATTTTCATTATATATTATATTAATTATATATTAAAATTGTGTTATTACTATTATTTAGCAATTTGACAGCATGTGTACACAGAAAATTATTGAAATGATGACACAAAGGTTACACTTGGGTAAAGACCGTTCAGAACTTCATTTGTTGAAGGAAAGAGAAAAAATCTGGCGGTCAAAATATTCTTCACTAGATAGACAATATAAAGAAATGAAAACTATTGTAAATGTGCATAAACAAGAGTTAAAAAGCAATGAATATGCTAGACCACATCTAGTTACAAGGACTGTTGGTTTGCAAGCAGTATTATGTCCAAGAAAGGTAAATCAATCATGTGATAAAAATAATGGGTACAAAAAATATTGAAGTATGTTGAATTATTTGTAGGAATTTAGTATGAAGTTACCAAAACAAGCGATTCCTTTGCCAAAACCTGTTCCAGTAAGTATTATTGTTGAAGATGAGGATGATGTTGTTGAATTAGAATTTGAAACAGTAGAATCTGCTAGTTCATCAACTTCAAAAATTACAAATACAACTACAAAAAAGGTAATATAGTACATATTACCATTGAATATAAACAATATAGAAATCGCTCACTGGTCCGTATTTACGCGACGCCAAAAAGTGATGAAAAATGGATATGGCTGTTATGAAGCGCTGTCACATCCATTTTTTTGTCATTTTTTTGCGCCATGTAAATACGAGCCATTGAGTGATCTACAGTATTTATAATCAATGATATTACCTATTGTAATTTGTTGAAAGAAGTATTTTAAGAAATAATTAATTTAGTTATTTGATACAAATACTCATTTCTTGATAATTATCTTAACACAATATATTTATTTTATCGAAGATTTTATATTGATAATTTTTTTTTTAAAAAACAAGATATTGTTTTATTTTTATTATAAATTTCTCCGAACTCTATTTTAAGAAGAAGTATGATTATAGTATGATGTATACTTCTTATGGTATCTTTATAACTTCAGAAATCTGGTCTGATGGTGATTTGACTTTTTCTAATTTTTCTGTGTGGTTTCTCTAAAAAAAAAAAACATTGAATAAGAAGAAGACAGCTAGAAATTTGAGCGTCTGAGCTCACTTAAATATTTTTATTCTTACATAATATATTCTTATTTTTTTTTTTATATAGCTAATGCCTCCCTTAGTTGCTACATCAAAAACGCTAGCAGTATCTCCAAAAAATGTCACTGCATCTCCAACAAATGTTACTGCTTCTCCCAAAAAAGTTACTGCATCTCCAAAAAAAGTTACTGCATCTCCAAAGACTGTTACTGCTACAAAGTCTTTGAATCATATCAACATTGGCATTACTCCTACTACTATAGATCTAACAGGAAATGATGATGTAATTGAAGAATCAAATATAATCAATTTGGAGGATTCAATTTCACCTATCAAAATTCCTCGCCGAATTTCACCGTCGCTTTTACCAGCAGGGACATTGATGGTACGTAACTAATTTAATATTAAATAATTAAATATATTATTTTAAAATAAAAAATATGATTGACAACTATACAATTTCTAGAATAAGTCTCTAGCACCTATAGAACAAGACTGTCACAACTTAAGGGAGCTGGAGCATAATCCATTCTAAGGAGTACAAACTAGGCATTTTATATTTCAGTTAATCTGGGTCTTGTGAATGTGTTGAAAGTAAATGAACATTAGTGTGTGTAATTCGTAGTACTGATCACGTTGTATAGGGGAATCATAGTGACCAGATATGTACGTCTGTCATTTTACTTGTGTGCATGCACGTGTCACCACTATTACTTTATAAAATTATAAACATTTTTTTACAAAAAATACTGCCAGTGACTTCAACCACTATGCTCTATAGGATGTTCCGATTTAAATTTTGAAAGCAGATTTGAATTCTCTAAATTTACTATGCTTTAACTATTGTTCATTCTTCATGTTCTATATCAATGTATTTAAATTTTTATTATGAATATGATATATTTTTACTCTTTTTGTTAGTAAATTTCTAAGTAAATAAAAATAAAAATCAGAAAAATGAAATTGTCAACGCATAGATAATTTAGTGACAAATTCAAATCTGCTTTCAAAATTAATATCAAAACATTATATTGGACGTAGTGATTGAAGTTGTGAGCTATGTATTCGACCGAAAATGAATCACGCTCCAGCCTCCTTAAAATATATAGTTTTGAGAAAAAGCGATTTGAAGTTTGAATCTAAGAGATATTAAAGAGTTATACCTATAGCTATGTATATACTTATGCGTTTGAAACAAAAAACTTAAATACTTTCAAACATGCTTTACAATATGACTTTTTTAAAATATTATGAAATACTCTCTTAAACCCAAAAAGTTAGACTTGTGGCCTATTACAACTTTTTAAGCAAACGCAAGACCTGCCTTATTTTGAGATGTGGCTGTATTGCATACAGAAATTTATTTGATGACTGATTGAATTTTCTATTGTGGCTGCTATATCACAAATTATAAAATGCAATACCACCACAACCCTAAATATTGCATTTTTCAATCAACATATCACACAATAATTTGTTTTTATTTAGTTCAAGAACACAAATCGAAATAAGGCAGTCTTGAATTTTGACTTCGGTGATTAATTAAATAAATTAAAATGCGTATACTGCCATAAAATATATATGGCTCTCTTGCTTTGAAAATAAGCTAAAAATTATAATATAATTCAATACTGTATCATATTTTTAGCGATTAAATTAAAAATGATATGTGGCGGTCTTGCATTATTTTTTTACTATTCAAAAATATAACTTAAAATTGATGAATATTGAGTTATGGGAGACTTGTTCTAGAGGTGTGAATTTAATGTAGATTAATTTTTAGTTAATTATTCAAGGCATGTTTAGAATCAAGACTAAACTTATCTATAGTGACTTAAAAATTAAAAATGTCCTTAACACGTTGACTGCCACAAGCCCGCCGGCGACCCAAGTGATGTCTTTGATTGTGAAGCTATTTGGGTCGCCGGCGACCTAAATCCTATTATTAATGTGACGCCACTTGGGTCGCCGGCTGCCAAATTTAACATCAACATTAAATGTATCTAATTCTTTATGGCTTGGAGAGAACAATATTTAGATTGGACCATGGCGTAGACAAGACGATTTTGATCATTTTTAAAAAAAAAAAACAATAAAATCCGTCAACTTTAATACATTTATATTTTATACAAAAAAATGTAATATTTGAATATATAAATGCATAGTAAATAGTAGTATAAAACGTTAAAATTAAAATTTTAAAAAATAAAGAGGTACCCTAGAGAAATTGATAAAAAAAAATTCACTTTAAATTACTTAAAAATAAAAATATATACAAAAAAGTAACAAAATTGTATTCATACATTCTGTTTTTTTAAATGGTCTTGAAAACATTGTATGCAAACCGATGGTTTTGATGGGCAAAGACTGCAAAAGGTTGTTACTTTCTTAGCCTTGTTCAAAGCTTCCCAAGAAATAATAAATTAAAAATCAAAAATTCATATTAATTTAAAAAAAATTAATTTAAACTCACTTGTATCCTAGTTCTTTCGAAAATTTTGTATAGCATTCAGTACACCTTTTTCTTTTTTTTCTGTTTCTTGAACATTTTTCTTCTGTCTCCTCGAGTTTATGTTTTATTATTTGTCGTCTTTGAAATCTATTTTCAAGAGGTTGTTCAGAATTTGAAACACGTAAAGATGTAGGTTTTAATTCAAGGAGTTTATCTACAAGCACTTCACGAAATTTATGTATGGTGAGTTTGTTTCGAAAATGTTGTTCATTATACATAATTTGAGAATTTACAACAAATGTATTTAAAATTATCTCTGTTGCTACCTTGTGATACCACCGAACACTCTTTCTCATAGGAGTGCAGTACGACGCTAACTGATCCGATAAATCTATGCCTGCTTTTCCAGCATTATAGAATAATATGCTGTCTGGTTTAAATATATCTTCATGATTCCTATTTTTCTTACCAGTGTTTGTCATATTTAATTGATGTCGCGTTGAAAGTAAGTGAATGTCGCGTTTATCTTTAAATTTAGATACTACTATACCAGAATCGTTTTCCAGACCGACAATTTCCCCTTTTTTCAATTTTTTTTCTATCACTGTTTTTGGTAAAAAACGTCTATTTTTTCTAAGAGTTCCAACCAAATGAGTGTTTTGCCTTAAAAGTGTTTCCGCTAGTGGAACAGACGTATAAAAATTATCAGTGACAATAGTACGCCCTTCGTTCAGATAATTTTCACACAAAGAAGTTACTATTGTTTCACTCAACGCTTCTCCGGGTTTAGATTGTTTTCCTTCGTATATAATAATTTTATACGTGTAACCATTAGTCCCACATACTTTGAAAAATTTTACGCCATATTTATGTGTTTTATTTGGGATATACTGCCGAAATTTCAGTCTTCCTCGAAAAGGTATCATAGATTCATCCACTGCAATTATTTCTCCAGGTTTCTGTATATTTTTTACTAATTCGTTTGCCATATTAAGTAATTTTCTTACTTTGTATAAGCGATCGGCTTTGTCAGCAGTCTCATTGTCCTCAAAATGCCAAAACCTAAGAATGAGTTCAAACTTATTCCGACTCATTGTTTTTGGTGCAACACCATTTTTATAACGTTCAGCTTTGCTCCAATAATCAGCTATCGAAGTCATTTTTACGAGTCCCATCCACATCAAAAGTCCCATAAATTTTTCCATATCATTTTGGTTTATTGATTGCCAAAATGAAAATCTACTACCACGTGTAATTTGTTGAGTATTTAAAAATTGTTGAGCGTTTCTATTTGTTTCAATGACCATTAACTCAATTATTTCGTCGGTACAAAATAATTTAAAATAATCCATAGGTCCCATATCCTCGTCTAAAATGACTAATGGCCCCGAATTTCCCATAAAGTTAAACATTTTTTGATTCGCACCTGTTACAGTTTTCCAATTTGATTGGCTATTGTTAGGTGTTGATAAAATTAGATCCTCAATTTGATTATCACCAATCTCATCATCTGACGACTCTTGAGAATCACTATTATTTTCACTTTCAACACAATATATTGGATCACTATCACTATCGTCAAAACTGTCACTAGAAAAAATGTCAGCATCATCTAATGCATTATTAATCATGCGTTCATCCATTATAATATTATATTAACAATTTTTACGTAAAATAAAGTAAAAATAATAATACAATTCAGAACTTGATAACCACGAGATGTTCACACTTCTTGTTCAACGTGAATACTAAAAGATAATTGACGTATTGACAAATGTGTAATAAATAAATATTATTATTATCTTGCACGAGACAGCGGGCGACCCAAGTGGCTTGTACGAAATATTACTTTTTTAGCAGGCCACTTGCCAGCCGGCGACCCAAGACTTTTCTTTTTTTCATGATATTATCTACAATTAACTGTTTCTAAAAATATCAATTTTATTAAAATCCAACAACTAGATCTATTTTTATAAATGTAAACATTTACGACATACGATGTAAAAATAGTATGGCCTGACACGCGCTGATACGACTTGGGTCGCCGGCGGGCTTGTGGCAGTCAACGTGTTAAACAGGGTGTCTCATGAAGATATACCCATTAGCTGTAAAGGAGGATTCGTAGCCCGGATAAAAATTGGTTTTTAAGTCAATATGCTGAAATAATAAAACCTTTAAATATGTAGTAATATGCAACAAAATAATTGCCATTAGCTGCAAACTATTAGAATTTGTAAAGATTACTGACATTAACCCTAAAAATATGCAATTGCATTAAAATTTGCGCTCTACTTATGAGTTGTAATATTTGTTATAATTTATATATTTATACACAACATGTTTGGTGATTTTTTAGTTGGTATAAACATTTAGTTGATTATTGTTTCAGAGCGGCAATTCGGGGAAAACTATTACTTATTTAGAGTTATCTAAGAATCCATCATCATCTTCCTCAAGTTTTATAACAGGAACAGCTTCAGTAAGTTAATAAAAAATGTATAATTTTTTCTTTTCTTTGATTATTATAATTATTATTTATTGTAGCGCTCTCCTCAACGAACAATTGTTTATAAAGATACCATAAATACAAGTCCAAAATCCAAAAATCTTAAACCAATTTTAATCGAAGGTAAGTTTTTAAATTTTAACTGAATTTTAAATATTTATTGTATATTATAGATATCTCGGTGTTTCAATTTATTAGATTATTGGAATTATTTTTATAAAGTGTCACATATGTCATAGGATACAAACTGAGCAATACTTAGAACGGTTATGGTCAGAGATTATAACATGTGGTGATAATAAAGTTTTCATTTGTTGGGTATAATCAGTTAAAAGTGCTAAAAATAATTTCTTTATGAATATTTTTATTTTCTATATTCTTCCATATTCCAGATCAATTGTTGACAGTAATAATTTAGCTGCAATAAAAGTGAATCATAATAATATTTATCTGATTAAATTACCAGAAATATTTAAGACAATTTGTATTTTATTTTAATCATGATTTTTTAAACCAGTTTTACCTAAATATAAATATTTTACTACCGACCTTAAAATAAAATAAAATAAAATAATTAATAATGTTGTTGAATCAACAACCGATTATGTTCGGATTATATGTCAAACCGATTATAAAATCTTAGTCATAATAGTTACTTCACTGTCATTCAGCTCTATCTGTTCTTGTATATTTTGTTTTGTTAGGTATATCTTAAACTTTGAAAAAAGTACCAATTATAAGGACTACTTTTTGATTTTTGTACATAATATCAATTTACATTTTTATAAGATACAAATTTCATTTAATATCTACCTTAATTTTATAACACCCATTTATATCTTTTACAAAAAACGTTTGTACTCAGTAATATAGTTTTTGAAGCCTCTTCTTTATTATTTCTTGGTTTAAAATATTGCGTGGTAAAATACCATTAATTATTATAGTTGTATATTTTTTTATTCATATGAATTAAAACAAATTAACATTATTCCAGTAGTATAAATAATGATATAAATTATTAATGGTTATAAAATATATATTAATATGTATATGTATCAGCACATAGTAATAATGGTAATGCAAATTTATAAATAGGTTTATAAACACACGTTTAAACCCTTGATCCATTCCACTGCCTCTAGTATTATTGCATAAATTCCTTCAATTCCCTGACTACTTTCCTGCCTGACATTCCATTAAGTAAGCTTACGTTTTTGTAATTATGTACTTGGTATGTTGAGCATCCATCAGTGGCTATGTGGTGTTATTTGTTATGCTATTGTGATTGCTTCTGTTAGTTAGGACTTCAGCGTGTACAATAGCATATGCAGGGCACAAGCAGGTTACCACTTTCCTTCTCCCGGCAATCTATTTTAATATAATTTATGGTTTGTCATTTGTTGCTACAATCATACGCTCAACTATCTTTCAGTCCCCATTTATGCATTATGTATCCATAACGACTATGGCCAGTCTGTAGTTGATTTTGTACAGACTACAGCCTGGGCAATTCCATTCCTATTTGGGATCCATCACTAAATTTTTGTTTACTATAGAAAAGTTTGTCCATTCATCATACCGATCTGAAACATTATTCTCATAATTTCTTAAAAAGATGCCTATGAATGAGTTCTTGATATCAATCTGAATATGATTACGTACATCCTTGAATGTTGTCCATAAACAATTTTTACGCTACATCTCATTTAAATGCTCCATACCTAGAGAACCTCACACATCTTACAATCCATTCCTATCTTTATTAAATCTCCAGACGTTGGAACACAGACGTATAAGTCTTGACTTATGTTTCCTGTATAAGCTTTTATTTGGTAATGTAGACTGTCCAGATTTTTTAAGCCGTTTAACCTTTTATTATACTCTCACTTTTTTAACACTTGATCGACAAACTCTTTTTGTTTAAGCATACAAGTTACTAACTTTGCAAATAACACTCCCTGCAATAGATTAATGCAAATTGTTAATAAATTTAAAATTGATGTGTTCAGCTAACCAAATTTAGACTCATTCAAATTGTATTGTAATTATTTAATTCTTAACACTTAAAAACGCTATGTTTATTTCAATAATTATTGTACATTGTTTATTATTTTTACCAATTTCCATAGACATATTTACTTATATGTCTATGATTAATACTATTAATACTATTATTATTATTATTATTATTATCATTAATTTTATATTCCTATTTTGTTATACATTATCATAATGATTGTAATGTTGTTGTCTATTGTAACAGGGCTTTGCCCGTTTAATACTTAATAAATAAATAATACTGACCCCTCATGTCCTGTGTATTTTTGTGATTAGTTTTTATTTCCTTCATATTTTGTGTGTTTGGTAATATGTTTGTTAACATATATAGTCATTACAATGTAGTAAATTTTACTGTTAAATTTTACACCGTTGAAGCATCATCCCCTTTTCTGGCCAACTTCTGCATCAGATTAATTTGTGATCTTAATGACTTAATTCCTTCCTTACATAAGGTATTTGCTCTTAAATGTAAGAGTGGTGTCCAATGTTTTTCCTAGATACTTAGGTGTGAAGTTGTGTTTAATTTGTACTCCTTTAAATAGGTAATACTTTTAATTTTGCATGCCTATCTATTGCTCAGATGAAATTTACATACCTCCAATGAGGATTTGCAGGATTTGGCTTTAAATGCTGTTTATAGAAGTATTAATATATTGTATTCGAGTCATCTGTTAGCATCATCTAGAACAGTGTTTCTCAACCTTTTTACTGTGGCGACCCCTTTTTTAAATTTAAATTTATTAGCGATCCCTACATATATATTTTGTACATACTCGCTTAGATTATCATTATAAATAATCTAGACTCTAGATTCTAGAGTCTATAGTTACTACAAGTACTGTACACGAGAAATATAAAAGATACATATTATAATATTATATTTATTTAAAATTAAAAAAAACGTACATTAAATATTTCATTTTATTATATAAATATATTTTTAAATTAAGATTTTTAATGGCTTGGTTGTTGCTGTTCATGTGATATTATTTCGTCAATTCTTGGTTTAATTGACTTCGTCAAGCTAATTCTCATAGCCGATGAAATTTCCAGACAGTTTCTAGTTTTATTTTTTATTGTTGTTAATGTGGAAAAACCATTTTCACACAAATATGTAGTAGAAAATGGAATAAATAATTTTAATGCTTCTTCAGCCAAACTAGGATATTGATTTTGAACCTTTATCCAAAATCGACCTATATTTTTGTTGCTTCTGAAAATCTCGTGTAAGCCCACATCTGCACTTAATTCAATCAACTTTTCTTCATTTGTTAATGATAGTATATTTTGATCAGATTGTACGAATGGATTTATTACCCAATTACAATTTTTACGAATGTCTTGTGGGGTCGAAATATTTGGACATTTTTTCTCTTAATCTACCTAAGTGTTCTTCGATGATAATACTCATTTCATTAATTTCATTTTTTGTCAATATATTTTCCTGAGTAATGTTAAAAAAATTTGGAAACATCAAATGTGTAGGTTTTTACTCGATTTGTCCATAGTCCTATTTTTTTTAGGAATGCGTCAATTTTGTTGTACGATATAAAAAGATTAGTATGTGGACCTTGCATACTTAAATTTAATTCATTAAGAATTAAAAATATATCGGAAAGATATGCAAGTTTGACTAACCACACATTATTTTCGAAATATTTACTAAGTGGTGATTTTTTGTCTCTCAAAAATATTTCTACTTTCGTTTTCAGTTACGTGTTCATTTGCGACTGTTTACTCATATTAGAAATATTTTATAATAATAAATAAAGTCAAATAAAGATAAAGTGTATAAAAATGTGAAAAACAATATATCTATATTCGACGTTTATTATAGATTCTTTAATAGACGTCATAGAGTAATATCGCTTTAAAAATGATAATAGTGTGTTTTCCATTTTAATATAAATAATCTATACTCTTAATAGGTATGTAATATAATAATATTTTATTGATTTTATTTTTATTATTTGAGCTTTTAATTTTCACATTGATTTCAATCATTCGATTGCGCGACCCTAAATAATAAGTTGGCGACCCCCAGGTTGAGAAACACTGATCTAGAACCCTGCTCTGGCATGGAATTGCAATCAATCGAAACCCAAACCCTTTATTTTATAAAATTGTGTATATTATACTAGTTAAATAGAATGGGGTCTAGAACTGATTCTTATGGTGAGTCCATTCTTGAGTGTGTACCAGTTGCTTCCTTTTTGCACAGAAATACTTGACAATACAGTGGTTTATGATCATCTTATCTATGATTGTTATTAATTTTTTGTATGGAATGACTAGTAATTAATTCATAAGACTGTGAATCCAGGCGGTGTTATATGCTGCACTTATTTTAAGTCTCTTTTACAATTCTAATACTATTAAGGCTGTAAGTACAAGTACTTGTTCTTTGTATCCTCTGTGGTGATCCTTGAATCCATTTATAGTACCCAGAAAATCATTATAGAACAGTTAACTAGATACAAATTCTTGTTCTTGCAAATATAAGAAACTATCAATGATATGGTCTTTGAGTATATTGTATATCCCATCTGCGGGGGGAATCCTTGTTGGTTTTCTTTATTATATTATACAATAGACATACACCTCATTACACCTAACCTTAGTACTGGGTTCATTCCAACATTTTTTTTTGGTATTTAAATTCTGTTGATAAAATACCAATGTTATTAAAAATTAAAATATTGTTATTAGACAACTTAATTTTGAATATCACAGTGGATTTACACTAGTCACTCGATAATTCGAAAAACTCCATAAATCGAACTAAACGCTAAGTCCCCTGAGAAAACCTCTATAATTAGAAAAAATACATGTATTCCGGTCCCCTCGATAATTCGAAATGTCTGTCGGTGAGGCACACTCTACAATTCAAATTTTTTTGTCACGAATCTCCATAATTCGAATTTCTATGTACATATAGTTCATATGTACATATAAGGATTATGATAGTTAAATATTATCGTAGTTTAATGTTATCGTATCTTACCTACCTAATCTATTCCAAAATAAACCTCTGTTATGGGTAAACCGTTATTGAAATTGAACAAACGTAGTCAGTCGCAATATGGGTCCCGTATACTTAGGTATCACAAATTTTCAAGCTAGTGAGGGTTGGTTAGAAAAATTTAAAAAACGTCATGATTTAACTTTCAAAAAAGTATGTGGAGAGAGTGCAAGTGTTGACCCGTGCATTTCACAAGATTGGAAAAATGAGTTAATCCATCTATTGGTTGATTATGATGCTAGGGATATTTTTAATGCCGATGAGACCGGACTTTTTTACAAATGTTTACCAGATCGCACTTTGACATTTAAAAACGAAAAATGTCATGGTGGTAAAAATAGTAAAAATATAAAAATTCATTTTTTACCTCCCAACACTACATCAACTCTCCAACATCTAGACCAGGGAATAATAAAAAATTTTAAAACGATGTATCGGAAGGAAATTGTTCAAGAAGTGTTGGCGTGCATTGGTGAAGTTCCGTGTAAAATTTCTATACTCACTGCTATGGAAATGGTACACAAAGCATGGGAAAATGTTAGTGCACAAACCATCGCGAATTGCTTCAGAACTTGTGGTTTTATTAAGGACGGACAGACAATTGGTGAAGGTATTCCTGTTCAATGTGAGGAAGTTGAAAGCACATGGAACAGACTAGAAGTTCCTGTATCATTTGAAGAATTTGTTCACTTTGACGATAATGTCGCAACTGCTGGTACTTTTACTGACGAGGAAATTATTCAATCTACTTTAGCCAATCAGCACAATTCTGACAATGATGACGAGGAAGAGGAGGCGGAGGCGGAGGCTCCTGTCATATCGTTAAAAGAAGCAAAATTTTTTATGTCAGGATTACGTAAATTTTTTGAGCAATCTGAAATGGACGAAAAAAGATGCGATACAATTTTCAATGCTATCAGTAAGTTAGACAACGCTATGGACCAGATTGTGACCAACAATTTTTCACAAAAAAAAAATAACAGATTTCTTTAAAATGTAGGTAATAATATTTAAAATAAATGTAAAATATAATAATATGTATGTATAATAAATAAATATCTATTAATAGTTTTAAAATATACATTGTAATAATATTTATAATAAGTAAATGTAAAAATAAACGTAATACATACATACATTAATGTACAATTTTCCACCTCTCTTTAATTTGAATTAATTTTTTTTCCCTCGATAATTCGAACACTCGGTAAATCGAAAACCTCTATAAATCGAATTTTTAACTCGGTCCCCTGAATTTCGAATTATCGAGTGACTACTGTTGTATTAACTATACCAGTGGAATTTATTAATTTTATTAGTTATTATTCTGAATAAATAGGGCTAGATACTAGATGTCTTAGATTACAAGACAACTATTTTAATACATTGTGTGCTGTACCAGAATATTAAATAATTAATAATGTTATTTTAGTGTCACGTGTTGATCCTGTACTAGTTCAGCCTTGTACCGTTACTTATACTGGACATTGTGTTCCAGTATCTGGAACATTACAACCAATGTCAACAGCCTCTTATACACCACGCAAAATAACAGTGTCTCAACTTTCTGCATCATTAAAAACACTAACTCCAAGTTATACAACATGCCAAATACCAGCATCTCGTATATCTGCATCAATGCCTGGTATTGCCTTACCAATATCATTACATACAATACATCATACAGGATCTCAATCGACAAGAAAACCACCACCTCCTGCGATACCACTTTTAGAAGTATGGCAATTCTGTTATTATTTTTATTTATACTATAAAAAGAAAAAAATAATCTAAATTTATATTATACATGTATAACTAGGGCCCGGATTTCAATGCAAAGTGCATATTTTTTTGGTTGATCATACACAATGCTTTCTAAGTACATAGTTTGTTTGATGTAACAAGGTCTAACGAGGGTTTGAAAGCTACACATTTTATTTTGCATTTTTTTTGCATATTTCGACATTTTTTCATTTTTAGAGCATTTTTAGCATTATTGGGTCATTTTGTTGGTTTTTGTATATTTGTTCAATATAGATATAAAATTTAGCCTATTCAAAATATTATCTAAAGATAAATTATTTTTTTAATATTTAAGAAGGTTTATCGGGTTTTTCCATACACATTGTCAATTTTTTTTGATTCAGTTTTTTTTAATGCAATGCTCAAAATGTAGTTAGTACAATAGGCTTACCTACTTAAAATGTTAATTTTACATACATTTTAATATATATTTTGGTATGTTTAGAATGAATAATATTTCCCCAAAAACAGCCAAAACATATGCGTGTCAACACCATAGCAGTCAATATTTCAAATTTTCAGTTTTTTTTAATAAAATAATAAATTAATAAATAACAATTATATATTATATATCATTTATAAATTACAATTTGTATAAAAAAATATATATGGCATTTTAAAGGTCATTTTTGTGGTAAAATGCATTTTTGGCTATTTTTTAGAGCATATTTGTATGGTTTTAAATGCATTTAAATCCGGGCCCTAATAATAACATATTTTTTTGAACTTCCAGCATCCTTCTCCAGTACCCGGAATTCCAAATCAAAAGAATCTTCCTACATGGAAAAGATTACCTCCCGCACCTAATTTGACCATTTCCAAATCAGCAGTAGTGCAAAATACTCCCCAAGGTAGTAATATTAAATAACAATATTACCAAACTCATAGATTTCTTATATTTTCTACTTTTATTTCATAGCATTAGTGCTCTCCTGGACTATGGATGTTGATAAAACAATTGCAGAAGTAATAAGTTATCAGATATTTGCTTATCAAGAGACCCCTGATCAACCACCTAACATTGACCTATGGAAGAAAATTGGTAATGTAAATGCTCTTCCTCTACCAATGGCTTGCTCACTTACTCATGTAAATATATTTAAATGATTTTTTTGTTTTTTGAGGATTCAATCTTATATTTTTAATTTAAATTTATTTTTATAGTTTTCAAATGGTCAAAAATATCATTTTTTAGTAAGAGCTGTTGATGTTTACACTCGTGTTGGGCCATTTAGTTCACCGAAAAGTATGTATTTGAAATCAATTTAATATTAGACATTAGCAAGTTAAATATTAATATTCTGGTATATTTTTTCTTAGGTATATTATGAATGATTTTAAATGTTTGACATTAAGAAGTTAATCTCCTACCATAATGTTTCTTACATCATGAGGTTATTAGGTATTTGGCTTATTTCCGTGCTAAATAACTTAATAATTATTTAAGCTTTAAAAATGATTATTATTTTTTTATTTTTGTGATCCATTCATAGTGTGTTAATTTTTCTTTAAAACTCTATTATTTTTTGTATATAAAATAAATTTAAAAAAATATAATATGACTTCCGCTATTATAATTGATTTATTTAAATTTTTATTTGAAGATACACAGTAAATACAAATTGTAGTAATATGTTTTGATATGTAACTATTATTATTTTAATTTAAGCCAATTTAAATATTTTTTAAATATTAACTATGTAAAAAAATAATAAATAACCATGCATATTTTAGAAATATTTTATATATATAATAATTTTATCAACAGTTTTATGGCAGTTTAATTTGGATTAAAAAATAATAATTTAATAAACAAGTTATTGGGTGTTTCTGAAATAGTATTTTAGTATAATATATTGTTATTAATTAATGATAGTTTATGGCTATTAAAGGAACACCCATTTTTTTTTATCTCAAACAAATTAAACATTCTGTGTGTGAAATTCTATAGAACAGTTGATAAATATATTATTTATTACAGACCATTTTGTTCATAATGTTTGACTGGTTCAAAAACATGTACACATTTTTTATAATGAAAGTTTTTTATTTCATAAAATGTAGCTATTTGTTTATACGATTGGTTAAAACACAGACATATTTTTATTCTTATCAATTAGTTTATGTTTTTTTAATTATACACTGTTGTTTTTTTTCTCAACAAAATAAATTTTCATATTATTTTATGCCAATGATGTAATTTGAAATGTATTTAGTATAAAATTAAATTATTATTAAGTTTTTCTTTTATTTTTTCTGTACATACCTAAAAGCTCACAGTAAACTCATGTCACTAATATGGCCATATAGGAATATTAATATTAATTAATACAAAAACAAAAACCATTACTAAAGAAACATGTATCTGATTTTACATTCAGAGCGTAGTAATGAATGTATTGATTTTACGATGATGTGTGTTTTTTTATTACTGTGTCTGACACACTTTCTAGTAGAAAAATTGGGTGTTTCTGCTATCAAATTTCATCTAGATTGTAATTTTGTGAGGAAGAAATGAAAAATGGTTGGTCCTTTATTTTATTCATTTTTTTTTATTTTTATTTTGAAAATTCTTCAATCTGTACATACCTATGGTATAATATGTGGTATCTATCTACAACTAGTATGAGTGATAATATTATTTTTATATAACAACTGAAAATAAATGAAAAAAAAATAATTTTGAAGGCAGAGACCGATTTTCCTTTGATATCCATATTGTAAATATTTTTGATGTTAAATGGTATTCAATGATTATTTTTTTTATTATTTATATAGGTTATAACTTTTTATCAGTAATAAATTTGTTTATACGGTCAAACCTTGTTTAAAATAAACTTGGAACATCAATTATTGCTTGCCTTACAGTTAATATTGACAATGTAGGACCATACTAACTAAATTTAGTTATGTGAAGGAGAGATGTTAAAATATGGAATCAAGTACACTGTGAAAAATGTTCTGTGTAAATTTACTCAAAATGTGTGGCAACACATTAATAACACCATGTGTGTAAATTTACGACATACAACTTGTAAATTTACATTCTTCTAAAGTTGAAATTTATCCATACTATTTTGTAAATTTAACAATTAATATTGGTTGAAATTAACCAACCTATTTGACTTGTAAGTACATATTGGAGTTGAAATTTATACGATAACAAATGGTAAATAACAAAAGAAAAACGAAAAATAAAAAAGAAACTCCGGCGGCAGCATCGATCCTCCATCAGCGGTCATCCGTACTGCCGCCTTACCTACCTACCTACCTACCTACCTATCGAATTGAGGACTGAAGTCAAATCTATGACTCTTAAACCGTTTTGCCGTCCCGGCGATTTCAGAAAGAGCTCTCGACGTCCGACCGCGTCGGATAGCGGACGACGTGCTCAGCCTCCCTCGGACGTCGAATATGCGAAATTCGCGAAAAAAATCGAACCCTCCGACGCATATAATCAAGCCTGTATATTATGTATTATGTAGCATATACAGTAAAACCTCTAAATATCGGACACTAGAGTGCTGTCATTTTGTCCACTATTTGGAGGTGTCCGCTATTTAGAGATTTTGTTAGGTGAGGTTTCACTGTATTTCAGAAGTTAAAATTTACATAGAAGTCTGTAAACATTATTTACTCATATATAGTTATGATAAATTTACTAATGTTTTTACGTATAAATAATTTACATTTATTAGTTATTACCTGTGTATATTTAATGGCACTTCTAGTTGAAATTTACACAAAAATGTATGCAAACATCATTTACATATTATGTAGTTGTAACAAATTTACTAATATTTTACACTCAGAATGAATTTATTTTGATAACCCCTGTATATTTACATAACACTTTCAATCGAAATTTACACAGAAATGAGCGTGAATATTATGTACTTCAATACTTGTGATAAATTTACCAACTTTTATATGCAAAATGAATTAACTTACAAATCATGGGTAAATTTACATGGTGACGTTATTTAAAATTTAACAACATTTTTTACAGTGTAGAAATACATCATAATAAAAAAAAAGATTTATTTTAATTTAAAAAATAATTTAGTCATAGATAAATTACATTTATATGTACAATTTTCATTTCTCTTAATGAGATTCTGATAAAAAAAATAAACTGAATTTACTGTACCTATTGAATTCCATGCACCATACTTTCATCAATATATTATAAATCAATGTATAAAATGACTTCCGTAATGGTTGTATATTACTGTAGTTACACAGATAGAAAAATGTATTTAATTTTGCACGAATTGGTGTTAAAATAACTAAGATGGCGTGTAGATTTTAACTTACTAGAAGCTTGGCGTTGATACCACATTAACGTATAGTCAAAATAAGTTCTTTCAAAGGTAAAAATTGTTAATTATTGTGGAGTTCATTCAACATCTATAATTATTGTTTTACCATTAGGTACACTAATTATAGATTATTCTAATTCCACTTATTGTCAAAATAACATGTAATATACAAATATATAAATATTATATTGGGTTTAAAATAACTTGTATGTGATCAATAGTAGTCAATCGGAGTGTTGAATTAACAAAAAGCAATCTTAAAAAATATTGTAATTCTTTAGAAAGAGTTTTGAGCCCGTGAGTCGTGACCATCATCTATATTAATTGCCTACCTAACAAATATCCTACCTACATTCGTACGCGTTTAATCATTAGATTACCTATCGAGGCTATGGTACCTACGTACGTAGGCGGATATTGGGTGGGAGGGCTAAGCCCCCCCCCTGAATGTAACAAACCACACTAGATGTCAAAATAAATTGTGTATTTTAATATACCTATATACTTGTTACCTCTGCTAGAATAAAGTAGGAGTACTGAGTAGCCACTAGTTAGTAGGTTGAAGCGTTTAAAAATGTATGTTTACGCATTACGCTAATGGATAAGACAAAAATGTTAAGCCCCCCACGGATGTGACCAAATATCCGCCTATGTCTACGTATGAAAAATAGGGGAGTGGTAAACTCCTACAAATGTAGGTAATCTCCTATACATAGACATAGTGTTAACTCCTACAAAAGATAGTGTTAACTCCTCCAAACGGTAGTGTTAACCCCTACAAACGAAAATAAAATAATAATTTTTACAAAAAAGTAAAATTCATTTTTAAAAAGATGGACAAGTGGGTACCGCTTGTACCGCTGTTCTGTCATCCTAGCTTGCTTATATAAATTATCAAATTTGATAATTTCCTCTAGTTTAAATCGTTTAATTTTCATACGTTATTTAATATTAAAAACCAAATGACTTAGGTATATAGGTAAAAAAATCAAAATTATGTTAAAAAAGAAATCAGTAGAAAAAAATATGTCTTCGTATTTTTGACATTAAAAATAAAATATCTGTCTTGCAATACCTACATTAATACATATTATACATTAATTCAAAAATCAATCCTATTAAAAACTTAAATAATAATCGTATTAAAATAAATCATTAACCAAGTATTTGTATTTATATTTATCATTTTCAAATTATTAATTTTTAGCTTTTAAAGCTTTTCAATTCCAAAATCGTGTATTCAATTAAAATGTTGGAGTGTAGGATATTACCCTATTTTTTTCAGGTAAAATTGCATGTACTGTAGGAGATAGCAGTATCTTTGATTTTCAGGTAACAAGGTTATTTATGTAGGAGTTTACATCTGGCCGAAAAATATTGGGAAGACAGATTAACACCGGGAGCGCTGTCGACGCCTATCGTACTGATGGTTAGGTTGGTTCCCCCCTACGTGGAGTCGGGAGATTGTATGTATTTTCCCGAAATTTTGCATATATTTTCCTTTAAGTGAAGTGTATTTGAATGGATAATATTAATAGAAATTGTACTTACCAACGTATACAGTTAGCTATAAAAGCGTAGGTATAAAGTTTCGATACCAAAATGCATTTATTATAAAAAGTAAAATAACCAATACAAAACTACATCTATACACCCCGAATCGGAAGGTACTAATTGTTTCCACCAGAGCGCGTTTTGTAAATCTGTTTCCCCAACACTATTTACACAAGTCGTCATGGGTAATGGATTGTAATTTGTATTTCATTAGGTAGGATTGGAAGTTTTGTCAGGCTCGCTGTAAATACCTACACTGTTTCGCATTGTCGCGCATTCCCATTTTGCTATACAATAACTAATAATGATTTTACCTACATATTATATTGTATGCATATGAAGGGTGATTCTTTAGTTATTACTCATTATTACTACACATTATAGTACTCATTATTTCAAAAAGTATTAATATTTTTGAAAATACTTTTTTACGTAGTTTCAAGTCGTTACAAAACAACGTTTTTATTAAAAAAAATATATTTTTAAATATTTTTTATCCTTATAATTTCTTAAGTTTTTTATTTATTGAATGGCAACGTAGTTTTAATTTCATATTTCAAAGCAGAATATTTTTTACAGATTTTGATACATAAAAATCGAATTTAGGGCGAGTAGTTTATGAGTTATAAGTAGTGTTCGGATTAGATAAGTAGTTTTTTTTATCTAGATATAGATAAAGATAATGCAACTTTAATGTATCTTTTTTATAGATAGAGATAAAAGATAACTTAACTCGTATTTATCTAGATAAAATAAAGATACAATTGTTTTTAAATGGGTTTTAAATTTAGGTATATTTTAGTTGGGCACTAGGAACATAATAATAATAATGATGATATAAATAAAAATAATTACATTATTTATAAACCATAAACTTGGTTTGAGAATCTGTATAAATATTTAAATGCGTTTGTACAATTTCACGATTTTTATCAATAAAAAATATATCTAGATGAATTCATTAAGATGAGTAAAAAAATTATCTAAGATGAACGTTTAGATACCTTGTAATTATTTATCTAGATAAGATAAAAGATGAACAAATAATTATCTAGATATTCATCTAGATAAATTTATCTAGATAAGCCCGAACACTGGTTATATGTTATAACTTATATTTTATAAGTACCTATTTAATGTTTTGATGAGCGGAGTATAGTGGACAATCATTTTGTGAGGTAACCCCTTACCACTACACTCCGCTCATATATACTTTAAAATATTAAATTCATAACTTAATAAAATTAAAACTCTACGTTGTCATTCAAAAAAGTAAAAAACTTAAAAACTTTAGGGAGAAAAAATATAATTTTTTAATAAAAACGTTGATTTTTAACGACTTGAAACTATGTACAAAAATATTTTCAAAAAAATGTACACTTTTTTAATAATGAGTGTTCAATGATAAAAGAATCGCTCTGTATATGTATATTATATTATAATATTTTTATTTTCCTACGTGGGTAGTGATGTATTTACTATGCTCCAAGATTATTGGACCTTTTAAAGTCATGTACCTACTATATAATATGTATTGCGTATTTCTCCAGTTATTATTAATTCAAAAGTCTCAAATGCATTCTGAATTTATATTAATGCTAAAATAACTATAGGAGGTACTTACTTAAAATTTTTAAACGATAATTGTTTAATTTAACAGACAACCTCATAATTCAAAATCACATTATGTAGCATTTGTTATTTGTAGTATAGTTAGTAGTAAATCTTAAAATTAAAAATTACAAAAAATCTGTTGTTATTCCAACAACAAAAAATATTATATTATTCAACATTTTTGTAGAGTAAAATTGACATTTCTATGATTACCTATATTAACAAGAACTGTCGGTTATATTAAAATGACCAAAAGAAACACGGAATCGTTAAGTTATTAATGAATATAATTTTAAAGTTACATAACAAAAACTTAATTTAATCGTTCATATACTTAAAATATAGCATAATATGGTTAACAATAAATATAGGTACATAGGTAATAGGTGTTCTAACTATATACGTAGTGTAGGACTTCAACATTTAATACAACACCCCGTGGTCGTTATTTAATATACCTACAAATTACAGCTAGTTAATTTAACATCTAGGCACTTACCAATTGAAACTGAATTTAACTCCAATATTTCTATGTGTGTAGGTATATCGTATATTATTCAATCATCTCATTATTTAACCTCATATATTACAATTTACCGCAAACATAGTCCAGTCGACACAATTTATACCGATTTTTCAAAAGCATTTTTTCCAGTAGGTAGATCATTGCCTATATCTTATTGAAATCCTTAACCTCGTTAGTGCAGTCGTACAGATGGTTCTTAATTCGTTTACAGGTGACGGCCGTATCATGTTGATCGGTCCATTTAAGTCCTTGTATCGTTCTTTTCAATTTTTTTTTACACCAACGTCACTGTGTTTTTCATTAAGGAGTTATGTAAGATGCTCCTCTCCTGTTTTCTCCTCTCATAAATTCTGTCTCATTAGTGCTGGGTCATGCTAAGCCAACAATTTTTGACAACGACATCTCATAAAATTAACTGCGCGTAGCCTCTATTTCCGACTGTTACCTTCTTGACTATGGACCTTCATAGATTGGTTTCTTGGGTTGAGTCTCTAAGATTTATTTTAAACATCCTCAAATGTTGTGTATTCAAATTTACCCGCATACGTTCACCTATATAACTTTTTCGTTCCATATAAAAAGTATTCCACTAAACCCGCAGATGACTGTAACCTATGTATGGATAATTAATGTGATTTATCCAAAAGTTTGAATGCCTTTCAATATAGGGCCTCGGTGTGGACTTTACTCTTATCCGTAACACTTCACCTATAAGGTTTCAAAGCATACACCGAGGCACTATATTGCAAGGCGCTCAAACTTTTGGGCTTCATCTTTCATAACTCGCATTGTTTCCATGTGGTAACGCCTCAAAATACACTATACTGCACGCCTGAAAGCCTTGGATTCAAGATGCCCAACTGCATTTATTAGTGTTGTGGTTGAAAAAGTCCCTCGCAATGCAGATTCCTGCGTTTGTCATCTTCTAAGACTCAACATACCTTGTTTTCCCCACGATTATACCTCTATCAAATTCCTGCTAAATATTTCAAGTCTTGCTAACTTTATACTCGTTTCTAAATATGCTGCTATAATCTTCCATTGTTATTCAATTCAATATTTCCTATAGTAAAATCGATTCTTTTATGGTTTTACCCATTGTTGCTCGTAACTAGTTGCACCACCACTCGTCCACCTGTTTCTTTCCATATATCCTTTATTATTCTCCAACAAACTCTTTTGATAATTACCCTATTATTCGGCTGATTTAAGTTGTAAAAAGCAACCACACATTTTCCCTCAATTTAAGATAAACCTGTATGTTTTGTAGCGATAGTATGATATATGTCTGTGGATCTTTCTTGAATTGGTCGGTGGTGCAATTTTGTTCGATCATTTAAACCTAATATTGAATTAAATTCAGCTAGCTAATTTTGTTTAATCATTTAAACCTAATATTAAAAACACAGCTAGCTATAAAATACAGTGTAAAAATAATACTATTTATTATGGATTTTAGAAAGATGAGGGGATCTGACGTAGGTACCTACCTATATCTCTTACGACGGGTCATCTCAATCACGCGATCGTACATTTTTCAACCCTGCATGGTTTAGCATTATTTCATATTTGGAATACGCAAATATTATTTTTTTATAGTATGAACTCTCATTTCGTTATTATTGTCTAACGCACACAAATACACAATGCAGTACAACTCGTTTCACGTCGATATGACACTATAGGAATTATTAGGATAGTAGTATAGTGCTAATTATTACTAACGCAATCTGCGAAAGGTTAGTCGTACGAAGACATCGCATGATAATTAATAAAGTGTCACATTTATAATAACGTGTTGTGCAGCAGCGCGTATAGGTAATTATTATAAGGCTTGGGTGTGGGCGTGGGTGTAATTTTTCGTCATAATATACACGATACATTGTTTCCGAGTTTTAACACTATCTACAACCTAGCTATGATAAGTACCATGTAGTATTGTAGTAAAATAGTATATAGGTACCAATCGAACATTTGGAAGATAGGTACTAATTATACCAATAATTATATAATACCAATAGATTTATAGATCTACTTGATGTAGTTTTAATCACACTTATATGTATGTCCACATCATTAGCTATTAGGTATTATATTATGTATTTCTGTGAAATTAAATTAAATTAAATCGGTCACTCATAATTTTTAGATTCTGAGCTGAGTGATGAATGTGTATAGATTTTACAATGATGTGTTTTTTTTTGTATCAGTCGTCAACTTTTGGGGCAGCAAAAATTGCTTCGATATTTTACATCAGCATCTTTTCGGGTAAAAAAGTGAATGTATAGTTGGTAACGTTGAGGGGTCAAAGGTAAAAAATTCACAGCCGTAAAAAGCGTCGGAAAAACAAAAATAAAATTAAGAAAAAACGAGGATTTTTATACGCGCAACAAGTTTTCGACAAAAACCGATTTAGTTTTTTTGGTGTAACTCAAAAACCCATAACCGTAAATACTTTTAAGTTTTAATTGTTACCAAGTGTTTATATAATAATTTTCCATACATGATAACATTTTCAAACTATTTTGACTCTTTTTGTGCTTTTTTAGGCAATTGGTTAAACAATTTAAAACAAAGGTTCCTAATTAGTTTTTAATAGTGTAGGTAATTTAAAAAAAAAGTTGAGCGTAAACTCATAATTATTTTTTATGGGCGTCTGAAGTTAGAATTTTTTCAATATTGGATATTCAGCCGTAAACTATCGATTTCTCCTGAAACGATTTTCTTATTTTGTTGTAATTCAATAACGAATAACTAGTCTGTAGATACTTGAAATGTCTACCGAATGTTTATTCTACCTGCATTTTTTATAAACATTTAAGCACCAATTTTTTTACTGTTTTTGAGTTATTTTGCTCTTATTATATTTAGCTACCTATTAAAAAATGTTGATTTTTTTTTTTAGTTTTTGTATAGAAAATCTTTACGCTTTGTCATAAAATTTGAAACTTGAATACAAGGTTCTACATAAGTTGTTATAGTAGCAATGTAACGAAAGTAAAGAAGGTTTATCATGAGTAGTTCATAAAAAAATATTTAAATACAGATTTTTTTATAGACATTTTAATTTCAAATTTGGAAAGAATTAACAAAAAGTACCGATTTTAGTTATTTTTTTGAAATTTAAAAATATTATTCGTGGTTAGGTACTTGACATTTTTAAATTATATAATTATATTTTATACAGACAGTGATATTTTCAAAGGCAACAATTTGTTCAACCTACTGTATTAGGTATTAACGAGTAGGCAATGTCATGTAGTAAAACGAATTACCTACTTTATTCACAATAATATCATAAAATACATTTAGTAATATTGGTCGATGCATCTTGTCTTCACTTGGGATCGTTTTTCGCGTATAATGATTTTATATCATTGAATTCAAATTTAGCACAATGTGTCATTACTGCAACAGTGACCTGCACGACAACCAGCAATGTACATTGTACAACGCCACACTCTTTTAATTTTATGCCGTCATGGATCCAACGGTCAAATTATTTTATAATTTTATTCGAAAAATTAAAAAATGCTCATCAATTAGGTATCCTAAAATTCAATATCTCTTATATTCTAACATCGTGCGTTATATAATATATATATATATTTTTAGTTCAAAATCAAGATGGAAAAATCTAGTATAGGATTAAATCGAAACAAAATTTTTACTAAGCATGTAGTACCTACCTACCTACCTATCAATGTATCGAGTTTTCAAGTACCTATATTAATATCAATTATCAATGTATCGAGTATTCAAATACCAGCTATATCAATATCAATTAATCTGCTATAGGTACCTACCTACTGTATACAATTTATGTTTAAGCTATAAATACCATAAAGTACATTCGATAGGTAATCCAGCTTGTTTGAACTTTGAAATGTACTTGATGTACTACAGGGATAAATTAAATATTTTGAATTTTCTCTTGGACGAGCAACATATAGATAGAAAATAGCTTCGTAATTTTATATTTCAAATAAAAGCGGAGGAAGCTATATTGATTTTACGATGGTGTGTATTTTTACTGGACACCATTTATAGGCTGCAGGAAAAAGTACTTTAAAGTGTCATAATAATATAATTCCATTACAATTTAGTAAAACATATTTTACATTTCTAATACCGCTACCTACTTGTAATAGTATAATATCCAATGTAGGGTATAGTTGCGGTGTTATTTTGTAAGTCATTTAGAAAAAATCATTTATTTCAGAACTGTGCTCGTATTATTAATATATATATGTATAAAATATGACAGTAATCGCTTATAAATGTATAAAGTGGCTTTGCGACTCCTCTAGCCACTCTCCGAAATTGCGCTTCACTAGATCGCCGAGAACAAAACTATATTAAATATTAAAATATAACGAACAATAATAATAATTACTATAACATCACGCGTAAGCATCGCGCATATGATGGTATTATATATAATAATATGGACGTAGGTGTTCTAGTTTTTCGCACTGTCGCACATATAAAAACAATTTCATGAGGAAAAAAAAACACGAGTGGTTATAAAATATATTTTCGATGAAAAAGTCCAATAAGTCAATAACGTCGCCATATAATACATTATTTAGTATATATATATTATATATATATATACACTGTACCGCGTGGGTTGGTCGTCTCTGACGTGCAGTTCCTCCCCACGTTCTTTTTATCTAACCTCGTTTATTATCATCACATCACTTAATTTATATGCTTTATTGAACTCAGTTTAAGTGACTAGAAAAATGTCTAACTGTATATATATATATATATGTATTATGTATGTGCCTATCTTATTTTTATTCGGTAAACTGCACGATAGGCGCACAATGATAAATGGTCGATGGTTTTGGTGTGTGTAACGACTTTAGGTATCGAATAATGTTCGTCTAATTTAGTTTAGATAATAATATAGTGTTGTGATTATGATAATTTTCCGCACAGCGTAAAAGTTATTTATCAGTCGGTTTCTATTGAAATAATCTCAACGTTAAGTATCTTTACGGAAGTTTGAGGTTTTAAGAATCGCGTACCTATATCGTATATATCGTATTCATACAATGGTTTGTCACAGGGTGTGACAGGAAGACCTGACAAATAAAATAACATTTATTTCTTATCAACAATTTTTTTATATATAAGTAACAAGTATATAACTTATTGAAGTTTGCTCCACATCTATAATAATATAAGAATTATTTTTAAAATAAGAAAATAAAAAAATTTAAGTAGGATTTATTTATTTTTTTTGAATAATTCAAAATAGCCAATTTGTAAGCCTGTTTTTTCGAAAAATGTTGACTCTAAGTCGAGTAGTTTATTTTTTATGATTGTTTAGAATGTCAACAGTTTTTGAAGTAAATCTCATTAGAAAATAATAACTTTTTTAAAAAAAATTCTCATAAAATATTTCATAAAAAGTTTATACTTTTGAATTTAAAATGTTTTTACGACTGGACCAACTTTATTTTACAAAAATAATGAGATTTCAAAAATTTTAAAAACTACATGCCTAAATAAATGTTTTTACAATAAATGTTTTTATAAAACCAAATTTACAAATTGGCTATTTTGAATTTTTCAAAAAAATTTATATCACATTTTAAATTGTTTATTTTCAGTATAAAAATCAAAATCAAGAATGTTATATTATGCGTTATGTATCCCAAGAGTCAATAAATTAAAAAAAATCAAAAATATTGATTAGAACTACAGTAGTTATTTGTCAAACTAGCGGGTCACAATATCGTACACACGATAGTCCATGTAATTATAGATATCTAAATAGTTTATAAATAATTAAAATATTATCTATATTAGTAATTTTAATTTTAAATACTACGCATTGTCCTGCAACACTCAAAATATATATAATAGGCTTTAGGGTTTCATGATATGTATTTGGAAATAAACTAACTTTAAGGTGGCTGTAGTTTTTTTTAAAGAGCGCCTGTGTCATAAAAAAATGCAATTTATTATTATGGTATACCCCTATTTGCCATTATACAGCGTTATACGTATAGCGCCAGAGATGTAGATGATATTCAAAATTTTCACGGCCTGGTGGCTGGTGATATAGTTTTTTTTTTTGTCACCACGATCCCCATCCTTATATATCAATGTCAATATTTGACACTAACAATTAATTTTAAACACATTGTAATACTGAATAGAAATAAAAATTCAATAAAAAAAAAAAAAAAACATGACCACAGCTGTTATATGACAGTGTTTTTTAGTTCGTTGTTTTACATTATGGTCAATTCGACGATGCATAATAACGAGATTAAAAAAAAATAAGTTTTCCAACAAAATTACAATAGTTGTTACAAAAAATTATAAACACAAATACGGTCATAATACAAAAAGTGCAACCCAGTGCGATCGCCCTTTACTACAACCCCCTATAAGTGCGTTCCCAATGTTTGATACTTACAAAAGTGAATAATTCAAGCACGCTCAGCCCATTGCTCTTATGTTTTATTTTTATATGCGTTAATTCAAATTGTGATTTGTGGAAGGACTATGCTATTTTTTTCATTTAGAAAAAAAGTATTCATTGAGTTTGGTTAGAAAGAAAAATCCCAAGCAGTGTACAAAAATTGTTTGAAATATATTATGAGTAATGCACGAGGCGCAGTGACGTCATCCCAGTATTTTGCTAGCATCTGTAAAAAACTTTTAAGCTTTCGACAAATCTCATATATTTTATTTTTCTGACGTCATTTTCGCTATACGTTTATACAAAGATAAATATCGTAGTACCTACCTAAACTCCATTCGCGTTTAGAAGAAACCTCGGCGGCCGAATTCTGGGCATTTGCTTGGCTTGACCACACATATGGTTGATTCGTTGAGGAAAACTGGTCGTCGCTGAGGTTCCTTCTTAACTTTAATGGATAGTATAATAGGTACATCGTTTTGAACTGCGTCCAACCTGCACTGAATTCATTGACACATAAAGTAATATATTCAATAGTAGGTAAAGTGTATTCTGGGGCCAGGATTTATATGCAATAAACAATTGTAAAATATTATGCATTTTATTCACCGAAATATGCAAAAACAATTATTTTTCATTTGTACCTACATAACATTTAATATTTTTTTACATAAAAATCAGAAACTGCCTAATTGAAACAGAAACTACTAATTAATAATTATTTATTATTTATATAGAATTATTATTTATTGCAAGCAGTTATTATTGCATTTAATACCGTGGACTCATCTGATAACCAATGAATTTTGCACTCAAGGAAAAAAACATAGAAATCATAGCCCTAATATTAGTATAGCATTTATAACAAACATGATGGTAGGTATATTATATTTCATATTTGAGACCTCATCATTTGTGGTCCGACGAAACGGAGGTCTCGGGGATTACGATTTACGATCCGAGGACGCGCCGTCAAGGTAAGACGCAAATTGTAATGTACAGTGAAACCTCACTCACCTTCAGTGTCCTTTTCCACGAGCGTTTTTAAACGCGCGAACACGCATGCGTTTAGACGCTCGTTTGTTGAAATGCATTGGAATAAATACAAGCGTGTCTTCCATTTAAACGCGTGTGAGTTTAGACGCTCGTTTATTGAAATGCATTAGAAGTAATACAATGAGCGTGTCTTCCATTTAAACGTGCGCGAGTTTAGTCACTCGTTTATTGAAATGCATTAGAAGTAATACAATGAGCGTGTCTTCCATTTAAACGTGCGCGAGTTTTTAACGCGCGTCTTGCCTCTACGCGCGTTGTTCTTAAAACTCGCGTTCGAAAGCGATCAAATTGCAGATACCTAGTTAGGACGTTTCCACTGGAAGAAAAACGCGCGTTTACCAACTATCGTATAATTTATGCAAAAAGCGTTTAATATCAATCAGTTGGTATAATTGACAAAATATCGCGAAAACCATGACTGTCGAATCTCGACGAACGCTATAATATTTTGTTTTATTACGAAAATACAATTAATATAGAATACTGTACATTGTTTTTATTCTTTTCTTAGTTTTCTTAATTTCTTTACCGACTACGGGGACTCGAGAAACGAATGTATTGACACCGAATTATTAATAAGCGCTATTGAAAATGAGAATGCAATGTGGAACACTCGAACGGCTGAATGTAGCCAGAGATATGCCAAGTCAAAGGCCTGGGAAAATATAGGTAAAATATTTTACGAACATTTTGACGATACACAGATATAGCAGATAAAAATAACATTGGTAAGTACACCGCACATAAACTATACTTATTACAAGTACATTTAAAAAAATAATTAATACTTAATAGTAGCAGTATGTATTTAATATTAATTAATTAATTTCGATGCAATTGGTTTTTTATATTTCTTATAATTCAATTTACACGTAGTGTTTAGTTGTATAATAATACCTACATGAATAATTAATATTCGTTATTACTTTATCAACAATCCATTCATGGTTTATGGTTAAGTACTATATCTATCGAAAAAAATTATTTTAATATTTAAACATTATTGAATGTCTTATATTTTGTCAATACTGTCATAATATTATCGAATACGATTGAAGAGTAAAAAATTAAATGTTTAAAGTGCAAATTGAAATAATGTTTTACCTATAACTATTCATATCTTATGGAGCAATATTATTTTCAAGTAAACAGAAATATATTTTTTAACGGACACTTCCCAATAGCAGACGTTTTCTTGGGAACCAACTAAAAACTTTCTACAATCTGAATCCTCTGAATAGCGGACACCTCCGAATAGCGGATAACGTTTCAGCGACCGAGTGTCCGGCGTTTAGAGGTTTCACCGTATTGTCACATTTCAACAGGCTCATTGTAAGTTTGTTTGGATAGGCTCTAGGCAGTTAAGTGTTAGTTTTTTATAACACCATAGGTGTTATTTAAAATCGTAGTTATCGGTTCTGCATACTATAGTTGCCTCCAAAAATATACGAATACACTATAGGTATAGATGCTTCCGACGATCAGGTAATTAATAATTATTAATTATACGTACGAGTTGCCTCCCAAGAATTTTCACACTATAGTGACCTCTCTAATAGAACTTAGTTATTGTTCATACATTTCACTATAATACACCATGTAAGTACACACATGTGTTATACTTATAACGCATATGATAAATAACTAGATAAAGTTGTAAAATCCAAGTTAAACCTTGGTAAAATATTTTTTTTTAAATGCTTCACATCGCCTGAGAATTTGTATATCCTCATAACATTTACATTAGTGTTTATTAAAACAATTCAAATTCAAAAAAGTTAGACTGTGACGAGTGTGGTGGTCCAAGACTTAAGAGGGTACTGCTCTGCTGTACAGTAGGACGTGTCTTGTGATTCACTGCAGTGATGGATGCTGTTAAATTTGAATTAAATAATATAAAATCATTGTATACGAAAACGACTTTGAGCGAAGACGGTCTGTCAGCCTATATTACTAATAGTTTATTTTATGATATTATTTCAGCTATTAAAGTAATATATTTTACTAGGTATAGTAGTAATGCAGTAGGTTGAATCATTATTTTCCAAAAACATTGCATTTGAAAATGTCATTGTGTGTATCGAATATATAACAATATACGGATATTTACTTTAAAACTTAAAAGTACTTCAAGTACCCATAAAAATATTTTTAAATTACAACAAAACAGTGACGTACTAACGGGGGCGGGTCGGCGGGATAACACCCACCAACGTTTTGCGGGAAGAATTAATTTCTTCTGAGATGTATTTATATGGTCGATAATGACGGAAAACTAATATATATTGAACCCTCCCTAAAAAATTTTATCGCATAAATATTTGGCGAACATTTAGAGTATTATGGTTATTTATTTTTGAGTTACAACAAAAGAACAAAATCGATTTGGCCAAAAACTAGTATAGTGTAAAAATTACCATTTTTTTCTCAATTTCTTTTGTTTTCCCGGCTTTTTGAAAACTTCTGGGAAGTTTTGATTTTGACCTCTCAAAAGTACCAGTTAGATCCAATTTTCTACAAGAAACCACTCCCAAAGTTGAAAATCGAACAACTTTTTGTGTATATACAGACACAAAATAAATTTAAAAAAAACCGACAGGCACATAATACGTATAATTTTGTGTCAAAATTTTTGAATAACACAAGTGAGGAAAGGAAAAATATCAGGAAACAATATAACATATTATTTCAACAATATTTACCATGTAAAAATAAAAATCATAATTTGTGTAACGATAATCGTCACATAAAATAACAAAATCGCGTAATATTCAATAGGTATGCGAAATTAAAAATGAAAAATTGATTTAATTTTTAATTTAATTTAAATTCAAAATTGATGATAAAATTATAAAATTACTATGAATTTAATATTATTAAATAATAAAAATAGTAACTGTCTATTTTTTAAATGACTGTGATGGAAGGATTCACAAGCATATTTTGTAGTTATATTTAGATTTGCACTTTGATCAGCCCATAAATGTGGGGAGAAAGCTGCGTCATTGCTATTTGCTAATATAATTTTCAACAAGGTAATCGGAAAACTTAATTATAGTATGGTCGGATGGCATGGTTGCTTCTAAAGTAAATACAAATACATCAGAAACTTTTTCGGGAGGTAAATACAATATTCCGAAACATAGAAGCCACTTACTTATTTCCGATTCACTTTTATATTCAATACTCAGTCCAAAGTTTTGAATTGCTCTCTATGCCATGATTGATTGAGATAAAATTGACATCACATTAAACCAATATTGGGCCATATTTATTTGCATGTATTACTATATATGAATTGCTATTATCATGTAGTTAACAACTATTTTCGTCGGACTAAAAACAACGTTTAAAAATAAATAAATAACTGATAAAAGAATTCAACAAAATAATCAAACGAGCCATCGACATAGATAATTCCTGACACACATAAACGTTTTTAATTTGTATCACACCTAATATTATGTAATGATCTCATCACTATCGCGGTTAGATTAAAATTAAATATTTTTGTCTATCTATTCGTTTTTAGTGTCATCCGATTAAGAAATAACTTCGGCTAGTGAAGTTGGAATTTATGGTAGGTACCTATTAATTATTATCTACGTGTATATTGTAAAGGTAAGTTACATATGTTTCTTTTTACCAATTCGAAATTAAATTTGTCTATAGGTTCTTATATAGTACTACTACAACTCACTTTCTTGTCCCATGCTTAATATTTTAACCATACAAAAAAATATATCGTACATTTTTTTATTTTATTAAAACAATTTTTTTAACATATTGCCTATGTGTCATTTATAGTTTATTTAATTCGGTATTTTACCCGGTTTATCGGTTCATCGCTTTTCTTTTAACAAAACTACTTAATTTCTTGTCTTTTTAGTATTCGGTTTGGAAGGCATGAAATAATGTGCGTATTACTTCACGAATTTGTCAAAGCACGGTATTATATGTTCCTTCATTTCTTAACAGTTTTAATAAATGCATCGCAATTTTCGTTATTGCATCTCCATTAATTTGTCTCACCAGACACTAGAGTACGACCAGACACGTATTTTATGTTTTTGATGTACTCACCTATATAAATATATATAATTGTTAAATAAAACTAATAAATTGCCACTTTGGCCAGTAATTAGTTTTGTTTCAGACATAATATTTCGTTAATTCAGCACGAGTATAGACGAGCAAATAAATGACTACCCATGGGCCATGACTAATAAACAGTAAACACTACTATAAGTCTAGAGCTCGGATTTAAAATATGCGCTAAAAATTAAAAAAAAACTACTTTTCAAAAAATGCTTTTATGAACTAAAAACTCAAGAAAATGCCCTAAAAATATAAAATGTCCTTTCAAAAACTACATTTAACATGTACAATTGTGTATGTAAGTTTATAAATATAAAAAAATTAGTAAAAATAAAACTTGTATTAGGTACCTACACTTTATCTACTATACACTACAATAGGTACTCCGATAAAAGTTTTATACTACAATTAAATTGGCTTGTTAGTTGGTGTGACATAGAGATACATTCATACATTTCACCCTTATTGTATAATTTAAAACCTGATTACCTGATGTTATATAGTTTAAAATGAAAATGGTTTATATTACATAATGCTATGTTTATATAACAATTAATTCAATTTTTTTTAGTCATAAATCATAATACGAGAAAAAGGTCGAAAATGTGTCAACAAATTTAAAAATTTATTAAAAAAGTAAAAAATGTCCAAAAAGTGTTGCGGTTACAACACGGTGTATTTAGAACATATTTGTAGCGTGGAAAGCATCGAGTAAGACACTAATAAAAAAAATTCAATTGCATTGAAATTCGAGCCTTAAATTTATAACAAACTACGGGAGATTATGTTCGTTAAAGTATAGGTAGTTATACCTACTGATGATAACATCATTCGTAACACTGTGGTGTTTTTAAGATATATTACGACGGTAAAATTATATTAAAAAAATTATAAATGAATCTATTCGACACATTTAATTAATAGCAATTGTGACGATCTCGACGTACGTCATCGCAACGGATGTTAACATATTATATAATGTGAGCATAAATAAAAAAAACGACTTATTGACTATTACCACTGACGGAGTTTCCATATATGTAAAGTATAGAATCGATTATCTTTGACGGGGTTGATCTCCGGACACTACTGGTTCGATTTACATGAGGGTTTTCGTACATTGAAAATCATTTCTGGTAAGTTGTAGGTAGTATATCGAACCACTACCAAATAGTATTTAGTAGGTTGTTTTTTGAGCATTATAATGTATTACGAATTGAATACTTACTAAATATCATAAATGTATAATAATATTACGGTTTCACTTATTTAATATAACAATAGTAAATATTAGTAATTAGTAAAGACTATAATGAGCGTTATTATTTCAATAGTTTATTTCAAAAAGTGCCACCCATAACCACTCTAGCTATACCTAAATAGGAATCTGTAAACAATTAGATAAGTATTAGCATTGATTATAAATGTATCTTTATAAATTTATAATCAACGGTATTAGCTAAATAATATTATACAGGCCGCACAAAAGTGTTTTTGCATTAATCTAAAATAAGCTCCTCGCGGTTTTTATTTTTAATTACATTTTTTACAGTTTTTAACAGACAATAAATTTCATATTATTTTTGGAAAACAAAATAAAATGCATTTATAATATTCATGTACAAGACGGGCCATCGTATTTTGCCGTTTATTCATAAAGGCATAAAGTTAAAATATAGAAAAACAGTTTGGAATAACTGTTACACTCGACGTCGCGCGTCGTGTCGATATGAAAAAGTAATCTTTAATCCTAATAATTAAAATAATCTCACTTTGAATGCATTTAGAAATACCTTTTATACTTAAAAGCGTTGAAGTATTTTGTTAAAACGAGAGGGACAAAAGGTTCTGTTAAAAATCCAAACATGGCATTTCAAAACTTAATTTTTCTCGAGAAGGTTTTATCAATACAAATGTTTTACAAAGAGCCATATTTTTTCTTAATTTTTTTTTCAATTTATGGTAGGTATAGTAGTATACCTACCGTACCACAATACCTGTAATATTTATAACCGAGTGATTACTATTTTGCGTAATAATACATATTATTAAAGTTAAAGTTGTGCACAGTTTATATTATTATGCTCAACCGTGTAAACGTATAGCAAACCTTGTATGCACCTTCGTTATTTATCGAAAGTTTACGGTATATGTTATCGAGTAAGAATCAAGGCCTGATTTACAGATTTCGGGGTCGGGGACCAAGCCCGGATTAAGATAATTTTGAACCCGGAGGACAAATAGTAATATATCCATTATCCATATATTATAGGAAACTTACTACCTGCCAGGCCACCACTATCCATGTATTCATTATCCATATATTATAGGAAACGTACTACCCGCCAGGCCACCACTATATTGTTCGATATCTGTTGTGGGCCCGGGGTCATGCTCTCCTCTCTTGATCTGGGGCTTGCCTGGGACTTTGATTTTAAAGAGGCCACTATCGCCGTGGGTCATAATATGACAGTAAAATCAAAATAATACAAACTGATCGACGAGTATACCACTAACACTAATACCAAAAAGTTATCACTTTTAGGTTTTTTTTGTATTATTATTATTTATTTAGTTGACGCAAAAATGTTGTCTATTGGTCTAAAAAATATATAATGAATCAAAATGGAGGCCAGGTGACTGTAGTCACCAAGGTACTTCGTTTAAATCAGGGTATGGCAGAAAAATATGGTACAAAAATTAAAATTAAACAAATGTATGTATGGTATTATTACATGTCATTTATATATATAATAGGGTTGTTAATGTATAGCTGGCAATTAATGTAGTTTAAATAAATAATAATAATAAATTAAATTTTCATCTGAACAATATTATTGTTATGGTATTGAAGTATCGCGAACGTTTTAGGTTTAGAAAATATTTTTAAAGTTCTCTGGTAGGTATATCTAAGTATACATGTCGTGATGCCGTTGAATATTTTATTGGAACTACTTATAAAACTAAGTGTGTATAATATTTGACATAAATCTACTATTGAAATGTATTTTTTCTTTACACAATACATTAAATTGTCCAAAACTCTTTACTTGTCATCCATGACAAGTTAAGTTAGGTAACTAGTTAGGTTCCATGTTCTACTACATCTAAATACGAAAAATAATTTCTTTTCAAAGTCTCATATTTCACACTTACACACACACACTTTTGTGTTTATTATATTATGGCTGTGATGCGAGTATCGTACGATATTTATATTTTAACTGTTACAGTGTTTCGTATGATATTATATTCAAGTAGGTACCTATCAAAGTCTTCGTATAAATAATTTCTCCAGTCTGTAATTAGGTTTAGAGATCATCAATAATATATTATATATTGGGGCCTGGTGTGACTCGGTGGTTTTGAGGTCAAGCATCGCGGCCGACGTCGCTAGTTCCCGGATGGGTGATCACCACCCGGATTTATAGTGACGAATCCTCGCCCCACATGCACGTGTTCCTCAACCAGCCGTTAATAAATATGCTTCGGTAGGTACCGACACATAATAAGCAAATTTGTCGAAATACGTTTTATAATTGAATTTCATGTTGTGAGGACATGTATAATAATATATTTAATACATAACTGTAGCCTTTAGGTAGATAAAATGTTAAAAATATTAAAAAAAAAAAAATTACTTTCCTAAAAAAAATATTAAACTATACAACTTAATATAATGTATAATATCTAATGTAAATAATATCACTCCATATATCTAAATAATCTAAGTTTACTTATAACAGTTTAATAATTGTAAACTAATGACCTATTGTAATTGATGCTCAAAAAACCAAAAAAAAACATAGATTCTACTAGGTATAAAACTTCAATTTATTTTTTATTTGTAATATTATAGACTACTATACTTCCTCTATTATAACATGTATTATAAAATATAAGTATTGTGTGTATATTTATATAGTATATTTTATATTTTAATGTTAAAATCAGAGTTAATATTAAAGAATATTAATGTTTTGAGTTCAACAAGAATATTTTTTTCCTCACCACAGGGTGCATTAATATTTTAACTGAAAAATAAATTATTATTGCACACGAAAAACAATTAGGTGCATGTTTTGTAATTTATTATATTATTTCATCCTCATAATGCATGTTTTTAAAAGTACAAAGCTATTCGCAAATGGCTTTAGAAATTTCATTCTAACCTCATACTATTTCAGTATTTCTTATTAACTGCGGTACTATTATAGAAGTAGTTTAAACTACTACTTCTACACACAGTACGTACACTCAACGTTGTTATGTGTACAATTATTTAGTTATTTCCTGAATCATATATTTAGTTTTATCTTTTCTTTGACAACCCAGGTTTTGCACTTATTGCTTAAATGACTATTCTTTGTTGAGAAAAATATTAAGAAAGTCAACTTGGAGTATGGGCAGATTATCTTCAATATAGTTTATAATATTTCCTTCGTAAATGGATTTCGTTCAACAATGGGAGGATTTTTTAAATTAATTTCCCTAATAGGATTAGGTTAATAGGCAATTCCTATATTAACCTAAAATTAATACATTATAGTATTATATGGGGCTACAAATTACAGTTATAAATTATAGTGCCTAAATAGTGTCAAGCGACTACTGTTATAGTTAAGAAACATTGATAAGACTACACGACCAAAATGCGCCCACATTACCACAATGCGCTTCATACATTTCATCGTTAATAAGGAATAATACACTATATATGTACGAATTATTGTTAATAATTGGCATTTTATAGGATTATAATTTATAGGTGCCTAAAGTATTTACTCCGTATATTTTTTTAGTGTCATTGTGTTAAGTAGACAGGTGTACATGTGCAATATATTATTGATGAATATAACCTACCCAATGAATAAAATATGTATTGCATTTCAATTATAATTTCGATATCAATTTATTACTGTGGAACTATCACTTATTTGCCATAATAAGCACATAATATGATTGCAAAAAATTCAGTGACCTTCAGGTATTCGCGTATCACATAATATTTACCTAGGTACCGTTTAAAAGCTACGTCATATTATAATAATTATATTATTATATATTTATATTATATGTTAAAATAAAAATAAAGGTAAGTACCGACATTTAATATAATAAATAATTATACAATTGTTTCGATTAAAATCGTATTCGCATAATTAAAATATGGATACAATATGGTGGTTTACGCACTCTATACGGATTGTCGATTATTTACGAATCGACATGTCACTATTATAATTTATATTTATGTAGCTTAATACTTTTATACAGTGTAAAATTTGTAAACAATACATTTGCAGTATAAAGCATAAAAAAAAATAGATAGGTAGGTGTAGTTAACTATATATAGCTGGTAACATATTGCCTAAACCAATAATTTATGAATAAAAAAATGTATAGATAAAAGTTAATATGTTTCAAATAGAAAAAAGACAGTTAAAATTGTATTGTCATTTATTCATTTATAGTAAATAATAATATTATGTATGTTGAGTTCAAATTTGTGTGTATTGTAATAATTATAATAATTATCTTATCGTAAACCATTCGTAAAATATATATTACCAATTAAACAGTATTGCAAAACAATTGGGTACCTAAATGTTATACTGTGTTATGTTTCAGACTATTGATTAATTGAAAATTCCCTCCGAGCATAACAGAATTATGTTAGGTAAAATTAAATAGTAAATATTTACTTTGCTGGGGGGTAAATACTATTAGTTTATTATGGTTAATATGTACAGGAGATTAAATTAGGTGTTATGTATTCAGTATTCATAAATGAGACTATAAATATGGCTAATTTAGTAAAATATTTAAATATTTTTATATTGATGTCTCTTTGACTCTGTATGACTATATAAATCTTCCAAAATCGTGCAAACATGATCATTTTTAAAAACTAATTTAATATTTAATGTAACTAAAAAACTTCTAAGATATTTAATTTTTTTATATTATATATTTTCTAATATTATGGTTAATAGTCATCTCGATGCAGCTCATAAATCATTCTGCGGACCTCAATTAATAAAAATTATAATATTACGGTACACAAATTTAGATTGTTGTAATTAGTAGTTAAAATTCTTCGTGACAACAAAATAATATCGATTAGAAAACAGATATACTTCCCGTAGAGTAAACTATTAAAATATAATGTACGATTTTCGTTAAAAATTAATTTTTTTCCCATTTGCCATTTTCCTTTTTAGTCGGAGACAAAATAATAATATGTAAAATAAATAACTTTATAATTTAGTGAACGGCTTAATGGGTCTGTGTATATTATTTCGTTTGGTGTGTATTAAAAAAATAAAAATAAAATAAAAACAACAATATCGTCACGTAACATAATATTATATGTTTCATCGGGCCGGAACAATAATTATTGAATACCTATATAGTAATAATTATTATTATTTATAATCCGCAGTCACCCTCGTCAAACAATCGGCGGCGAATCGTAAACTATTTTATCGAATAAACATAATATTATGAAATATAAATTGTACACAGAGCATTAGAAAGTCTATAGTATAGGTACTCGGTATATTATATGGAATACGGCTCAAAACATTATTGGTGTGCGGTGCAGCGTTGAAGTTGACGAATGTTTGACGACTCATCACACAGACACCACTCCTTATGGTTTATAATAATATACTGCAGAGAAGGGCTATTATACACACACCATTATAAATCGGGTACGATGAGGTTTTATCGGCGGTAACTCGTAAGTGTGTCGGAAAATTGATAAATCGATGAACCAAAAAAAAAAAAAAAAAGGAAATCGCGTATATTGCACAGCCGGCCGTCCGTTTTCATCACACTCGCGTGTATTTTATATATTATATATTATTATTATTATTATTATTATATAAATCCGGCGGCGGCGGCGGCGGAGGTCACGTCGTATATATAGATCGTCGTTGCGGTCATGATGTCTACGTACGCGCTTGTAACAATATATAGGTAGGTAGGTACATAATGTTATGACAATGCACGGAGATATGACTTATCCTTATCACCGGTGGGGCATAATAGCTGTCTTACGGCGAAGGGACGATTGGGGATGAGTGGGCACTGGCGGGGGACGAGTCGGTGAGAAGGGTGGGGGAGGGCCGGCGGTTGGTCATCAGTGGCGACGACCGTACGCCGTGCACGGCGGTGGCAGAAGAATGCGGGAGAGCAGAGAGTTTCGTCTAAACGAACACTGACGCGCGGTGGTATGATATCGCGGCGACGGTGGCCGCGGAGTCGCCAGAGAACGTGTGGCGCGGGGAGAAGAAGAAGTAGTAGCAGAAGACGAAGAAGTAGTAGAGGAAGAAGTAGGAGAATAAGAAGAATAAGAAGAAGAACAGGACGCGGTGTCGGTTTCGGTGGCGGTGTCACTGTCTGCGCGTTTACGACGTATCATATATAGAGGTATACGCGTAATACATACTATCGTATAATACATGTACATATGAATACGTGTGTACCGCACGTTATCACGCGACATGCGGGCGAATACGACTTTGATGCGCGCGCATTCGACAGGGGTGGCGGTGGCGGGGATGGCGGTGGCGATGACGGCCTCTTCACTACCACCCTTCTGGCCGGCGCCCGCGTGACAGGGTGCGATACGCTCGACTCAGCTGACTGTGCGCGCGGGACGTGCACGCCGAGCGGTGGCGTACATATATCTATACACGCGCATTCTGTATCGCTATGACGTAGTCGTACACACGCGTACAACACACCGTGCTACCAACTTTGCGGCGCGCCGGCCGATATACTTTTTCGTGCCCGTCAGTGGCGATGCCGCAGCCGTTCGGAGCTTTATTATCGCCGCCGCCGCCGTCGTTACGGCGCACCCGTATCGCAGCTTTCGCCGCTGCCGTCTCGTGTCGCCGCCTACGTCCGTCGTCGATGCCGCCGTCCGACGGCAGCAGCACCAACAACAACAACAACAACAACGCGTCCGACACCGCCGGCCCTTATCGCTGCCGCTGACTCCGCCGCGCTCGCAGTGGTCAGTCGCACCGCCGAGTGCACGTTCGCCCCGCACGGCCGTCGCCGTCGCCGTCGTCGTAGCCGTTTTCGTCGTCGTCGTCGTCCCGATCGCTGCCGTTTTCGTCGCCGTCGCCGTTATCGCCGCGCCGCCGTCATTTTCCACTGCCGTCGCAGTCGCCGTCGCCGCTTTTGCGTTATCGAACGGCGGCCGCACCTCACCACGCTCGCAAAGCTATTATCACTCAGGTACATCAGCCGCTGCTATTATCAACTGTCTCGTCGAAATACGAGATTCCCGTAATATAAGCACCGACACCGCCACCGCCACTACCGGCACCGCCTCCACAACTACCGCTAGCACGACCTCCACCGCCGCCACCTCAGCCGCCTCAGCCACCTCCGGCTGTAGTCGTACAACCGCTGCGATACTACTACTATATTACTACGACTCGCCACGCGTCGCCGTAAGTACACGTCACGATGCGTTCCTCACCCCGTCTGCACGCCCCCTAAAGGAAAACCGCGCGCACCAAACGATCGCCGGCGTAAATTTTTGCAATTTTTTTCCACTCCCGGGGGTCGCTATATATGCGGTTTTTATCATCCCCGCGGTGCACCACTGCTCGCCGGTTTTGTTCATCCGCCGTTTTACGCGGTGCGTCTCTCTCTCCGCCGCCGCCGCCGCGGGAAAAAGTCGTCTGCAAAACTAATTAGGCGCGTTGCCAATTTCTTTCACAATGGAACTGGGCCACCGCCGCCACTGCCGCCGCCGCCGAAATGTGTGTGTGTATATATATATATATATATTTAGAGTTATTGGACCTTTTGGATAAAAACTCGCCGAAAAGAAACCACTCTATTGCCAATACGGTCGGGCGCCCGCACGCTATAAAATTTATATATATATTATATAGGTACATTATCAGCCCCCAACTTTTCTAATTTCCGGAAAATCGTTTGAAGAGACCGCGAAAAACGAGCATTGCCTATATTATTATACCTACCCATCATCGTCATAATTTTCTTGTGCTCTCAGGTATAAATTACTCGGCCGGCGGCGCACACCTTTGATCGCGTCTCGTGGCACGTGTATAAACGGATTAAAAACTTTAACCGCGATTATGTTATTATTGCATTATGATATACCTAGGTGGTATATATAGTACGAGACGCAAAGGAAATTCGCGTCGTTGAAATCGAACGTATAACGACGATGATGACGCTGTACGGTATATAATTATAATAATATTTGTTAAGCATAATAATATTATAATATAATATAAGCACAATTCTGCGGCGGTATCCCACCGACCCTTTATTATCGAGAGTCGCCGCTGACTCTTTGTAAAATAATAAAAAAATATCGTTGCGGCATTCGCGCGATTCTCGCCGCAAACTTTTGAAGAGTTCACTGTATACCATTGTTACCAGGTATTATAATACTATTACGATGGTTATTCGTGACAATCCAAATACTATAATATACTACGTGGATTTTGACAATCTCATTACGCGACCCGTTGCCCGAGGTAAGGAACCGTGGACGAGGACACGGCGTATAGTTGGCGAGGATGGCGAGGTTTGGAGTAGGGCGCGGGGAAAAAATTGTTTTCAACAAAATTTACGAGAAAAATCGAGTTTCTACTCGGCGACCGATGACGCCACCCTCGTACACATCGTGACGTCACGCTGGTATTATATATGAACTAGATTTTCTTCCTGCCGAATGCGAACTCGTTTTTTTTCTTTCCTTTTGGCCGTTAAAAACCGACAATATTGATCAAGTGTCGTATGAAACGTAATTTATATATTATATTATTATTATATTATACAACAATATATTATTATTATTATCATTATTGCGTACGGCGTAACGCCACTGCAGTGATAATACATTAATACTTATTTTAATTTTCAATGTGATAATATTAATAATATGTATATCATAATTACGATAGTACATGACTTTTCGCCATCACTCGTATATTATAATAATATGCGAGGGTAGGCTGCAGGTATGTCATATTATATAACATAATATATATGTAGGTTACTTTTATATCTCTGGACACACATCGCATCCGAACTATATTATGCTCTCTCACGCGTCATATCACATTATTATATAGTAATGTACGCGGTTATCAGTCGTGTACCGAATTTAACGGAAATGTCATTTCTCCGCACCACGCGACCGTTTTATTTCACGCGTAGACACGACTGTGCGCACGAGATCGATTTGCCGAGCTTCCTATGTATATATATATTATATATATATATGTGTATAGACCTACCGCACTCGTGTCGGGTATCAATGAAAACGTGTCCACCGCTAACCATTATACGCGAGACACGCACGCACGCACGCACGCACACCCACACACCCCACACACACCCACATACCCACACGCGCGCACGCGAGCTCACTATTGTTTCGTTCACCGTTTCGTATAAAATATACGCGATCGCAGACACTTACGCCCGGTACACTTTTGGCGTGTCTCCGCCTCGCGTATACGCATTCGGCATTATAATATCGATATGTATAGGTACTGTATAATATAATATTGAATGTACGGATAGCGATAGCTGCAGTGTACGATATAATATTATACGGAAATGCCAAACATTTCAACCGAGAGACCGATGATTATATTGTTATTGTGACACGAAGAGTTTCGTCGGTATCGGTTTTGATAATATAACTCGGTGGGTGGGTATAATAGGTATGCGTAGGCACTGTATATATATACGTGCGCTGCAGAGTTTGAAGTCGGGTGCAGCGAACATATTATAATATTACATTCTTTCACTACCGTATTTTAGTTAACGTTTTTAAATCTCAACTCATTATCCTTTGTTGATATCTCGTCTACGATATTACAATATATATAGGTACTGTGGTCTGTGTTAAAGATATATAGTGACCTATTATGCACAGAAAAGAATATAGCTCGGTATAATTCAACACTGCACTCAGGGTCGTCCTGACGACTTGCGGGGCTCAGGGCAAAGTAAAATTGCGGGGCCAAAAATGTCATTTTTATATGTGCTATATAGGTAAAAATGGGCAAGGGCGCAAATAGACTTAAAAATATAGTAACTTTTGGCTTGTACTTACAACAATACGAATGATTCAATAAATTAATCACGCAACACGTCATATTATACTTAAATTGAATACAATAATATTGATAAATTAATAAGTCAATAAATATAGCGGATACCTAGGTCAGTTTAAAAATGTATCATAAACTATTAACCTTCCTACTTTTTAAAATCAGTAAATGTGTCAATAACATCATTATATTATAATAGTTGGTCAGAAATTTCTTTTTCAATAGATATTATAGCTAAATTGGTAACTTTTCGTGGGACAAGGTGCTTCGAATATGGTGTTTTTTATAATTTTCAGCTTTGAAAATTGAATTCTAATCATTATCTAGCTCGTTTAAAATTTCATACATTAATTTGACGTCAACTATAATATATAGATATAGTGGTAGTAAAAATTACAAAAATTGAACGTATAAATTATAAAATATAAATGATACATTTTTTTTGCTCATCAACTTGATTTTTTTTTATAGTATCTATAAAAGCGGGGCCTGTCCAACATTTGGGAAAAATGATTCCGCTCGCCCTGCCCCGAAGGAGGCGGCCCTGACTGCACGTATTGTTTGGATAACTAACTGATTTTGTATCAAGTATTATTATACGGTGGCCCAGTTCGGCCCTTATACAGATATATTATTCAAACCGTTCGGGGGCGGCAAGAGCACACCCTACAGGATACGCACCCCTATATGGCAGGTCGTAGATGGGTAGGTATACCGACTTTTATATTATATTCACTTCTGCCGGTTGCAAGGATATCAAAAAAGCAACAAATATCACGACGTGTGTACGCGGGTGGTATGTGCACACAGCAGACAACAGACAGGAAGAAGGCACACAGCGTAGAGATCTTTTGAATTCCAGTGTAATATACTGTCTGTAATCATTATTAGTGGACCGTTTCCGAATATCTGCGGACTATGCGGATGTCGGCGTCCCCGTAACGTCCCCTCTCCGTGCCACAATGCGTGCGTTTTCCTCGAGTCGATAACCACGGTATAATACGAGTGCACAGTGTGTGTGTTATCAATATTTCAAACGCTATATAACGCCGAAAGAATATAATAATATTATAATATACGAAACGATTCCATTCTGCCAACCGATAAAATTATGTAGGAATCGTCGCGCGAACGCGGTCGACAACATGCGATTTATCGGTCTAAAAAATAATGTTTTAAATAAATAAGAGATAATAAAGAACATAAAGTATAATTATGCGTGTTTAATAATATATTATAGAAATACCGACTTTTTTAGTTTTATCGAACTACCTCATTTGGTCTGTTTTGACATTTAACGTAATATATTTTTTTCTCGATTTGAAAATATAATAATTTTTAACATTATATAGGTATTGAAAAGTGACAACCACATTATTTTTTAACACACAAATGATCGATTAATAATTAATGGGGTTTCATATTAATTAATATATATATTTGAATTTGGTTCAACGTGGGATTTTACTTGAGGCGTTATTATTACTGTTTAACCAAAGCAACTTTATACAAAATTAAAAGTATTTTTTAATTTTAAATCAAATATCATCTTTAAATTTCTTTGTATCCATTACATTTGAATTGACGTTATTAAATCATAGACTTAATATATTAAACCAAGTATTTTATTTTATAATGAACAAAATGACTCATAGTGCTACTACACAAGGTTTGTGGTAAACAATTAGATTTACGGTATCTATAATTATTATGTAACACCCACCGTGTGACCTAGTATGGGCTATCAAAGTGTGTAAAAAAGTTTTAGGATTTAACTTTTCAAAAAGTTCTGGTGAACTTCATTTTACGCCAATATAATCTCTCGACAATTAGTTTTGTTACACAATAAATAACATTATATTATTAATCGTTGAAATTCAATAGGCGTTTACGGTAACACGGTTTTTGATGACAGACATAAAAAAAAAAAAAAAACAATGACATAGGTTTAGGTGGAATAAATTGAATGTAAAAAAAATAAAAACGATCGCTGTTGCGGGCACCTAGTATTGAGCGAACAGACTACTAATTTCGAACGTTCAGTGAAATATGTGCGGTAAACTTTACGGTTTTATTTGCAAACGGTGTGAATTGTTTGGTATTGCTGGTTTAAGTAAATCTTAGACGAAATTTCGCTTCATTGAATAGGATTAGAAGTTATTGACTGATACTAATGGAAAAGTTAACAACATAGTATTAGTTACAATTTTTGACAATGCGTATTTAGTACCTATATCAACGGTAACATTTTGTAGGTATTTAATAAAAATAAAATCCAAACTAGATAGTTACCTAATTATGTTATGGCGTTGCGTATTATATCCAATCTTTTAAAAACTTATAATTGGGTTGTCTTTGTTATGAAACAATTAAGTTTTTCGTACGAAAAATAACAGTTACATTAATCAATTTACGAGATTAGGTGTTCTTTTAAGTTACTGCAGATATAATCATATTTCATAATAAAATAATAATATTTGTTATTAATTATTACCTAGTTTCATATTAAATAATACATTATTCAATGCACACTGCCACACTGGATGGGCATTTGAGATTTATAACAGAAGAGTTTTTAAGGTTTATCAAGTAATTTGAACCAAGTTAAATTTGATTTTAAACTTAATGTCATAAGCTAATGATAAAACTATTTAAATCTTCTACTAGAAAAACATATTATGAACATACAGCTTAGGCATTTGTAAATATTTAAACAAAATAAACTCTAAATAAATATTAATGACATTATTTTTAATACTATTATTGGTATTCTAATAGAGTTCAATTTGATAATATTATACCCAGTGAAATTAAAAAAATAACTTTTGATAAGGGTTGTGAGGAAACGTTGGCCCTAAAAAATATAGACCAAGGTAACAAATACGTCATATTTTAGACGTTCAAATGGGAAACAGGATATTTTTATGTTATAATTAATTTTTTTTATGTTAAGTACAAAAATAAAATAAAATTCATGATTTTATGAGGTAATTTGGACTGAAGAAAAAACCGTGATAGTATTTAACTATATTTATCAGTAGGAAATTGAAAGTCACGATGTAAAAATCCCTTATTCTCAACATCTCATTTAAAATTCGTATGATATATGAATAATAACCAAAAATGAATAGTCACGATTGATCGTTTCCGAAAATAAGATACTGTAAATATTTTTGAAGTATTATCGAAGCATAAGAATATCGATAGTAGACAAACAATTATATGAAAAGTGTGGGATTGATACAATCTGTGAAATAAAGAAAAAGTATATTTCTATTGTACTAAAATACATTTTGTATTGAGGATATTGGAGATGGCCCGAGAAATATTTCGAATGAAAGCCGGATGGGTGAATGTAATATAACAACTATAGGGTGGCTATAATATAAGAGATAAGGATTATTGAAGTGTAGAAAAGAAATGTCGAGTATGTTGTATTTATAAAAATAATAATTAAAGTAGATGTGGGATTTATATTTAACTTTGATGTTCAACGAAATCTATGTTTTGACATGCTGACACGTAATTTCTAATTCACCCATAGCGACACAGCTAGGATTAAACACGGAACTAACATAAACAAAATAATACAATATTCTTTAGTATATTATGTATGTAAACATTCGTTAATAGAGTTAAGCTAGATCCAAATATGTTTATAAATTAAAACAGAGAACCAAGTATAAGTTTGAGTGAAAACGTTTTATTACTTTAAATTGCAAATATTTAATCAGTGATGCTAATAGTGATAATTTATAGAGGACATTTGTTCAGTATCTATATTATCTTGTAAGTTATTTTTTTCATGAGGGTTTAAATGCTTAAAAATATACCATTACTCAACACATTAAAAGATCATAATGTCACGAATATAATAAATTATCTGAAAATTATTTTTAAGAGCGTTGCTTTTAAAATTTTAATTTTCAAAGTTTACAAATTTACAAACATCCTAAAATCAAATAAAATCTGTATTCAGTTTTTTGTGTTATCTCGCGAATTATTTGTTTGAAGTCTTAGTATTGTTTTTGTTTTTTTTCTCAATAATATGCTCCGGGTATTATACAATATTAATTATACCTTATAAATTAGAATCATCTCTGTTTTAAGTTGTTTCTGTTCGAACAAACAATATTTTCGATAAAAATTGTTTTTTGTAAGATTCCACGTGTTAATTCAACTGCTAAATACTATTGCAACTTAAGAACATTTGGTTCTATAATACGTTGGCATGTGGCCTACTCGAATCACTGGCGTGACTGATCAATACTACCAACTCATACCTAACAATGGGTTGTTCACTTGTTCGTCTTTTACTTTCTCGTAGTTTTTATGTTCATTAAATTTATAATACTCATCATATTTTAGTAGGTATCGTGCTAAATTTGATATTAAATATGAAGTGATTGTTTATTTTAATATTATAATTTACTAAACTTTGGTATTTAATAATTTTGGAAATAGTTACCCACACGGTGTTTTATATTTTATGCAAATTATATGATACACAAATATTTTGCCACTTATGTTATGTATACAAATTATATTCTACTACTTATGTGAAGTTACGTCTTATGTACAAATTAAATTAAGTTTTGAATATATTATTTAGTTATTTTAAAATATATTTTTAACAAATTTGGGTATCTAACTGTGTACAATAACATATGAAGTAAACAAAAACAATTAATATATAACAATATTTATACATGTTATAAGATAGAAAAATAACAAAATATAATACACATATAATATTAGGTATTGAAATATTTTAAAATAATGTAAATTTTATATTGCATTGTAGAGATATAATATGAAACGTTGTTGATATTGTGTCAGAGTGTATTTTTATTCTCCACCTGACTAGATTTGTTGGCTGATGGCAATTCAACGTCACATCGAAAGTGTAAAACAAACTTCAGCGGTTTAATGACAAGTATTTTTCTTCCTTATTCCTCTTATCCCTGTTCTGCTATCTTTCAACAACTTTATAGTTTGAGAATTGTCGAGGTCTAACGTGTATAACCAATAGTTTCGGGTATTTCTAATTTGAAACTAAGACAAACTCATGTCGTTCCATAAAACAAATCGTTTCTTGTATTGGCTTGTATAGCGATGGGTATTGTTTTTGCAAACAATACCTATGTATTTATGGTTGGTCAGCACGCACGACCGTTTATGCATTGTTTTCGACGGTGGAATTCATTATTTCGTTGGTTATTAATTATTTTAGAATTTAAACGCATTTAAAAATTCACAGGTATATTTTTATACTTTATGATTAAATTACTTTTACTCCGTACACAAAATAAGCGGTAAATGAGAAAGATAAATAAAAATAATTACTTAACCGAATTTTGTCAACTGGAAAATCATTAATCTGAGTAGTTTTTTGATGTAAAATACCTCAAAATGTCATAATGCTTAGTTCGTCGTCTAATGATTATTTTTAAAATACAATGTTGGATATTTTAATGACATTTTTCGTTTGGTTAACATCTGGTTTAATATAAAATCAAATAATATAGATTATATTTTAAGTTGAGGTACTTCGTTTTTAAGATGTTATACTCTGAACCAATTTTATTGAAAATGTAATATACATTTCTAATAACGTTTTAAGTAAACTTCATATTTTCGTTTTCATATCGATAATTTTAAAATCTTTGATATGGTTTGATATGATATACCTACAAATATATTATTTATTTTCGAGTGGGAGTATCTTATTTCAGTAATTATCATTCAGTTAAAATTAACTTTTCGATAAAATTAAACGTCTGATAATAAATATTAAATACTTAGATTTAGATAGTAAGAATGATCATCGTATTCCTTTTCCTGATTGCAATAACCGTTTCAGATAACTTTGATCAAACTTTAGCGGAACTAGTTGAGAGAGGTTCATTAATTTTGTAATTCCCATAAACCCCAAAATGAATGATTAATTAAAGATGTAAAATTATTTAAGACGTATAAACTGTTTTAATAGTGATTTATATACAAAGTGGTATTTTCTTCGATTAACATTATATTGTTGTTAAATCTCGTACTATAATATATTGTTATCAATATTAGATGGATAAGCTGTAATCGCTTACAGAATAAATATATATTTATGTTATAAACTTATGACTACCTATAACTTGTTTCAATGTCAAATAAATAAATTAGGTAAATATAACATAATATAAATATAAATTACTTTTAAAAAAAAATTCTCTTGCTCTAGTGGCCCATCTAATTTCCGTATCCGGAATATTTTTATTATTATTTTTTGTAACAACACATGTGCATTTGTATTGGTTTTGTTGCATAGTATTATTTATATGACATTAATTCGTATGTATTATATATTTATATTAGGTACCTAGGTACCTATTATTTTTCTAACTATTGTAGAATGCGTGCGTGTTGTAAACTAAATGAATTAACTTAGTACCTATCGTTTTATACCTCGTTTCAAAAGAAAGTGAATGTTTGATATTATTTATGCTTTATAGGGTTATGTATTTATTTACAATGTATGAGTAAAAGTTAATTTATTTTATACTATGCACACACATATATATATTATATTATACTATACAGTGAGGTAGGTTTTATTTATTTAAAATTGAAAAACCTCACACTGGCGTATAGGTTTTAAATCGTGGTGATTCAGTAACTATCATAAATGTTAATAACGTTTTACAGTTATATTAATTATTGTTATCTAAACGATCGTTTTAAATATAACATTTTATAATAATGTTATAAATTCGAACGGTTTAAAAAAAAAAATTTAAGTGTATTGAATTTATAATTAAATTGAATTCTGAAAGACACGTCATAATTTACTCACGCTCGAGAAAGCATAATAATTATTAACTACCTACCCATTCCGTAATGTTTTGCTCCCAGTGGACATTTGTTGAGAGTTGGAAACTCCATTAAATCAATATGGGTGGTTTTATATTTTAATTTAATAAGATAATGAAATTTTCGTGTTTAATTTCAAAGGGTATAGTTTATCGGAATTTCCACACGAGCTGCACCGGCACATCAGCCGTCCGTAGTTTCATCGTTCAGTCACATGATGATGATGATGATGATGCGGGTTGCTAGTCATGGCCACAGCCCACCATGCGTGAGGTCAAACGTGTGGCAGTGGTATCGGCGGTAGGTGGTAGGTGACCGACAATTTATAAAGACCTATAAAGAGTTATTAAAAAAGAAAAACGGGCTCCCGGTCGGACGGTAACGCACATGCATGTACATAATAATAATAATAATAATAATAATATAGTAATTATTACGGTCAGGCCCCGTGTGTTTACACCTCATCATAGTAAAACATTCTATGCACATTTAACCCCCCAGATCATCCTTGCGTGCGTATGACGTCATATTATCGTGCGGCCCTAATACTACACATCACACTACGAGTGGTTAGCGGTGCGCGCACTTGAAAGACGCGAACGAACGTTATAGGAAACACTGCAGTGTTTTAATGTTATTAAAAAATAATAATCATAAAAATTGTAGAACATTTTTTATCGCACACAAAGAATGATGATGAAAAAAAGGGGAAAAAAATACAAAATAAAAGATTGATTGATCGGTTGGTTAATTTGCAGGCGCGTGGGGGTTACACGCGGAGAGTATCGAACCCTCCAGGGTGCCACCGCCTCACAAATAGTGTATTGGATGTGAGTTTTATGGGTTGCCGTATCCCCGTACATGTATATAATATTATATGTGTTCGTGTAAAAATGAAAATTTCATTTTACAGTCGACGTTTGCTCGGGGCGGTAATAGTAAAAAATAAATTAGACCGGCTATGGAGAACCTAACCCCGGCTAACCTAAAGAGAGGGGTACGGGAAGGAGAGAGAGGGAGAGAGAGAGAAAGAGAGAGAGAGAGAGAGAGAGTGAGAGAGAGAGAGTTGGATCCATAGAGTAAACAATTATGTTACATGTACAGTGTATAGTATAATTTACCTACTTATATACATTTAAATAATAATACGAAAGAAAAAAATAGTTCGCGACACGAACGAAACCGTCACCGAGGCGTTTGTGTAATAGTGCGATATGGTTAATATGATATTATTATATTATGCGGTTTGCACAGATGCGCCGCGAACGTCATATTATTATTATTATTATATGTATAGTATAGCCACTGCGGTCGGCCGCCGCCAGTTTATTATCAATAAAACAATATAATATATTATATAATATGAAACGCGCGTAGGTAGGTATAATATGACAAACGACAATTATATACAAAACAATATTAAAACAATATTTGCGTGCGTCTGGCGTATATATCATATAATACCTATGTGTGCGATATAATATACTATTATACTATATATTATATATTTCACGTCCAAGTAATAAACGCGCTCTCGCACATAAACAATATACAATATATATGTATATAATATATATATATATATACATACATAATAATAATAATAATAATAACGCGGTTAACAATATAAAACGCAACCTCGTTGTACGCGCGTGTATCGTGTTTTAAATCATTATAATATATTACTTATAATATAATATATCATACTAGCAGTTTATCGTAGTCGCAGTCGTTGTATATTATGTGCGATCGAGTTTTCACACACGCGACTCTTTTTGCTGGCGTCACTTGTTGGTTCAGGTGGTGTCGCGCGCGCGCTCCATACGTTATACACACACTGCACAGGTACTATAATATGTTATACATATATGTATATTATATGTTATACATATATGTATATAATATAATAATATATTATATAGGTACGAAATACAAATATATAATACAGTACGGTTTCACTGGAAGTTGATGTTTTTCCACATCACAAAGTCTCGCGGGCAACAAAAAAAAAATTCGTACTATAGAGAAATCCGTTAAATATGATTAAATAAATTTGGGTTCTAATTTAGTTTGGTTTTCGAAATTTATTAAATTACTGACAGTGGCGCCGAAGTAGTCCACGATAAAGTCAGGCCATGGCCGGACCTGTTTTTTGAAAATTGTGGCTGAACGGCCACATTTTATTTACATCACAGCTGTATTATGATTAAGAGTATATTTAAGCCATAATTATGAACAAATGTGTATTAGGGCGCACCTATATATTAAATATTTAAGATGTTGAGGCCGCAAAGCTTTGTAATTGCCCGACCACATTTTAAAAAACTTCACCGTCTCACTCGAAAATATTTAACTAAACAGAAAATGTCGTTAAATCTTAAATGCAAGTTTGATATAATAATATTGAATTTTTACTGTACAATAACATATATACCTACAATAGCTGTACGATGCAGTGCGTTACTAGAGTCAAAATATTTTGGGTAGCGAAAAATAATTATCTACAAAAAATTTCTCATTTAGTTAGTTTTTTTCTAACAAAGTATTTTTCCCGGGAAGTAAAAGTAACCCTCGATATAGGAGTCACTATAAGGGGTCATCCCTTATAGTGGCTCCTTTATGTAACCGCGTGTGTTGCCCAGCGGTACTGCTCGGGGTTAAACGAAACCGAACGAAGACAGACAATCCTGTACTTTTGCCGGATAGCAAATATAATACAGTGGACTCGCGTCACAGCGGCGGCTTAAATTTTTTTCCTTGACTCACATTTAATATTTTTACACTACCCACCCATAATATTTTTTTGCTGCTCTCAAAAAAGTGAATTCATATCCTAATGGTTAAATAACACTAAAAAGTTGTTTAAACTACCTTTGCCAATCATAGCTGGACACTCATCCATTAATATTTATGATCACTTGATTCAAATATATACCTCCTTGCAATGTAACAAAGCTATCGATATAATGAAAATCTCGATACGACGAATGAATAAATTTCGTTCCCTAAAAATCTCGTAATGTAACTAAAAACTAAATGTTTTTTGTCCCCTCGATATGACGAAGTCTTTTTTGGTCAAAGTTCTCGCGATGTAATGAATTTGTACGATTTTGGAATATTGTCAACAGTGGGTAAGACACCCTAAAACAACAGGTTTGATCTATTATTATATAATCTGGTACTGATTTTGTTAAAGCCTCGCTCGGGCGAGTGAAAACATTACAGCCCCGCCCCTCAGGTTTGTTATCTCTCCACTATACATAATAATAAACATATCGCGTTAATAATCTATAATACTAATTTGACGGGAAAAACGCACCGTTACTATTATAGGTACCTACCATAGGTATTTACTATTTATGACACACAAATTTAGAATTTTAGGAATCACGGGTAGCCTAAACATTTTTAATGAATACCGATATTATATCATACATTTTTTTTTTTATTATTATCACTTATTATAATACACTTTTATCATACATATTTAATTAAGTGCTAAAATTAGTTTTAAAAAAACTAAAAAGGTTTTTTAATTTAACCATTTTATTTTATTTTAATTAATTTAATTTACAATAATAATATTGACTCGGTTGCACGTGATATAATATAATATAATATATGGTTTACGCGGTTATCTTTTGAAAGTCAACCAAATCAAATGTCAGAAAAAGCTCTTTGTCGTGCAAAACTAGAGATCAACCTGGTTCAGAATATACCAAGTTTATCCCTGTATGTTTAGCCCCTGACAAACAGACAAGATTCGAAGTTAAATAAAAACCTTTAATAAAAATGAATTATCATAAATCGTATCTTATGACTTATTTGTTACGATTGTTATTATTTTGGACATTTTTTCCGATGTAAGTACCTATTTATTAATATGGATTGCAGGGCTGTAAAGTTTTCGCTCACTCGGGCAGGACCATAACAAATCAGTACCTATAATCTATTATCTATTATTGTATAAGTTTTCTTCTTTGAAGTGATCAAGATCGGTCGAGTATTATTTATTTGATTCCATAAGCTTTTTGGTGCCAGCTGGTCAAAAACTGTGGACTTGCATATGCGTAATTTATATAATATAACCCGAATAATAATATGTTTGCATTAGCTGATTACCTATATATTATAATATTCAAATCTATCCATCTAAATTGTTTCTATTTTTCTTCTGGTCAAATATTCTCCATTGTTTTTTTGTCAAAATCGGTCGACTATTTTTTAGTAAATGAACCTCAATCATAAATTTAGTATCTTTTATATAATTATATATAATGTATAATAGCTGTTATACTCAATTTTACAACTACATAGAATAGCTTTATAAGCCTAAATGAAAAATGTATAATACAATACAGAAAATTATATCAAATCATATTAAATATTTTATTATCTGTAATCAGTGACAAACCTATATGCATGATTATATAAACAAAATTACATTTGATTTTCGTGAGTCGAAACAAAATGCATGTGTGAGCATGATTATTATAGCGAACCTATATTTAGATTTTAAAACGAAGCTACTAATCCAGAGTCTCAAGGTATCTATCGATATAGGTACAGCACTTTTATTGAAGACTTTCCAGTAGTTTTTGAATCTATAGAGGACAAATAAAGAAAGATTTATTAAAATACAGGGTGATTCACGGTGAAATCATGCCCACCACCATTTTTCTTATAATGATGAACATTTTCAAATTCTGATTTTTGGAATTTTTAAATATACTCAATACTCATATACTCACGGACTATTTTTTTAAATTTATGAATTTGTTTGTACTAGCTTAAGGAATTTTTTGTCACAACTCAAACTTATGTTTTCTAAATGATAATCCCCTTTTCGATTGTAAATTATTTACCGGATAACTTTTATGAACATTTTGAGCTACCAGAATCAAAATTTGAGCTTGTGGTTTTTGAGTTATTTAACTATGTGTACTTACTAAGGATAATAGGTCCATGATAACGGGTTTGGAAGATATGGGGGCTATGATGATTTAAAAATGTTTGTTATTAACATTAATCTATCAACATTTGTAAAAAAAAAAAGGACTACTATCCTTAGAATTGACATCTTAACAACTGAGAAATTACTTGTTCAAATTTTAAATTAGGGACCTATATCAAAATTTTCAAAAAAAATATTCACTAAATAATTTACAGTAAAATACCATAGGATATCTTAAGGGTTTTCGGTTTTTCAATTTTTTTGTAAATTTATAAAATTTGAAAATTATATTTAATATTTTAGTTATCACCTTAATTATAACATTTTTCCACTAATCTACTGCCCCATACCTATTTGGGGGGGGGGGGGGGCGTTGATAGGGTATATTATATCGACATAAGATGACTTCACATTAAAAATTCTCAGGCCTTGTAGAATTGTTGGTTTTTGATAACTATTTTTGTATCTGGAAGAAGAAGACTTCCTACAGGCCGCATTAAACTCCAATTTTTTATTTTATTTCAAATAATGGTATGCAATAATTTGTAAGAAAGTATAAAATAGTCTTATTTTTAAAGACATATTATTAAGGTTGAGATTAAAATATTTAAAAACGGAGTTCAATGTGGCCTAAAGGACATTACTTTCTATAGTTTTATTAGTTAAAAAAATTATCGAATTTGTTTGATTATATAGAAGAGGATCATATTATTCTCGTAGAGCGTATTTTTGGGGACAAAATTGCATTGGTATTGGATGCCTAAAGTAGTACCTACAAAGGAATTCAAGAATATAAAAACAGAATTTGAATAAATCAATTATTAAAAGAAACAATGAGGGCATGCTTGATGAATCGCCATGTACATATAAAATTTATATATATAAACAGACACGTATACTGGAACAGATTTTGTGTGGAGAGTAGGGGGAGGGATTATAAGAAAAAAAATTAAACATTTTATCGTTAATAAACAGAATATTGTTAATTCATATTTCATCGTTACGCCATCGCCATCAACATAAAATATTTGTACGATTTCATTCTCTATACAAATCACGAAGGTCCATATGTGGATAGTCATCTATGTTTTTCTGAAAAAAATTTTTCGGGGGCTTTAACCCCCCCCCCCCCCCCCCCCCTCCCTACCTAAAAAAAAACTCACTTCGTCTACGTGTGATTATATAGTATGTAATTATATATTATGATGTACTTACGCTATTCTTATTATATATATACGTCGTTGCGGTAGGTAGGTATGTATATGTAATAAAGGCTTGCGTCGTGTATTAGTGCGTGTTACATAGTTCAAGTACTATTGTTGTTGTTGTTGTTATAAGCGATACAGTACATGCAGTACAATACCCTAATATGCACTACTTACATCAATGTGCGTACAGAAGGTACTCGCGTCGATATAATATACGCGACGACGTTTAGGTGTACGTTATCATATTATTATTATATGGCGTATGTGCCACCGCGCGCCGGCCGCAAAACGATCGATTCGTGTTTACGCGCGCACACACGACAGTCGGCCGCGTGCACACATTATTACTATAATATCCGACGTAGGTATATATAGTGTCAAATTATTATTAAAATACATACAACGACGATTCTACATATTATTATATTGGTCGCGTACGATATTATAGTATTATATTATATAATATTATGTCATGCGCGAGTGTGTATATTATACGACAACGGCAATAATAATAATAATAATAATAATAATAATATAATACTCGCGCGTATGACCCGGAATATATTTAAATATAGGTACATGACGCGTACATAATATTGTGTACGACATAGGACTATAATATTATTATAAGCTTGTACAATTTCGGTGTGTGTGTGTGTGGGACATGGCGTGTCATGACGACGTGTATGGTCCGTCCGTCCGTGACCGGTTACCGCGAGCGGTCGCGTGTCATCGGCCGTTGATTTTCATTTCTATTTTAGTCGCTGTCGCGCGAGACCGTTATGAGGGAGGTATGTACACCCCTACCGCACACGCGTATAAAATAATATATAAGTAATATAATAAACGGGTACGTACGATTTCGCTCACTCATTTATTCATTTTTTTTCTCGACCTTTTTCCGCTGTGTATACATACACACGGGAAAGGTACAAGGAAGTATATATACCAACCCGCCTGCAGCTACACACAAGCGCGCATGCGCACACGCACACCCATAACATATTATAAACCTTCAGCGTATATACCTATTATATAATATATATATATATATATATATATATATACATAATATGTAATACCGATTTCGCATTCGACGCGTTTCTGACCCTCGCCACACCGAAAACATCTTAATTTTCGCGTGACGCGCAAAAATCGTTTACGCGATCACGCCGTGGTTCACGCTGCACGACGGTTTTATATACGAGACTTAAAGCCCGCAAAGTTCACGCGTGTTTTTATTATTATTATCATCGTCATTATAACACACAGCGGTGGGGTGCACGTTAAGGGTTGTGTGTGCGCGCGCGCGCGCGCGTGTGGGTGTGGGTGGCGTGTACGAGTGTATGACACGGTAATCGCACGTGTTTTATTTATACTATACTTATCAACGGCAGTCAAACGCTGCCGGCCGGCTGGCCTGTGGTGCGGTGGCGTGGGGGGGGGGGGGGGTGCTCTCTTATCATCCGGATCGGGCCGCAAACGCACAACAACGACGACGACGTCTGTGTGTAATATTATTATGTACCTAACCCCCAACAACTATTCGCATTAAAATTAGAACACTGAGCGGCCGACGTCACCGCTCCACCCGCGTGTTCTACGTAGGTTTGGTTTTTAAACTATATATATTCGTCCATTCTCCACCCACGCGACCGACCCGCCCCCCCTCGCGATTTTCCAGACTGTACAGTTGAGGTTCAGCCGCGGTATACTCGCGGTATACTCGACGAAGCAGCTCATTTTGTACGTTGCACAATAAGTGTATACCGCGATGTAATCTAACAGGAATGATAATAATTGCGAAAATAAAATATAGTAATGATGGAAGTTTACTGAATCCGTTAATTATAATTAACAACTACGAAACAGCAACGACAATCACATATTATTATAATATAATATTACATTGTTCACAAGACATAAACAATATTTTATCGAGAATTGAACGTACCTGTATAGAAGCGAGCATGATTCGCAGATTACGTCATTATATCCACACTGTATTAAAAACAATTGCATATTTTATAGTTCTCTGGTGCTGTGTGATAAATAAATACGTAGGTACACGTTTTGTTTATTTAAACGTTACGAGTTTGAGCGAGTTTTCATACAATTGCTATTTACACGAGTCCGTGTATCCATACGATAAAAAATAATATCTGTAAGCTATTGAAAATTTAATTCGCAACGTTGTTCTTAATCAGATGGTTTAAACGTGTATATTATTATGAGATATGGTATAATAATAATTATAACTACGGGGCATAATTGTTATATTTAGTCAGTATTACTTAATGGTTATTTTAATCAGTTAATATTTACTTCGTAAATTATATTATTTACTTGATTAATAATGGCATCACGACGTTGAGACGATAACACCAGTAGGCCGTCAGAATACCAGGCCGATAACGTATCTAAATTATATGTATTAATGTTTAAAAATAAAAAATCTATTACTAAATTAAAATGTATTATTCATATTTCATATCATTAATATAATCGTCTAAAAAATATTCGAATTAATATAAATCGGCCGACGGCTCACCGTCCTAGTCCCATTAATAATACACCCAAGTAGTATGCAGATTATGTACATTCTATAACTAGGTAATATCTAATTATTATATGATGTATTTTTAATATGAAAAATAACAATCTTCGCTAATTTTTTAGTGTTTCGTAGAATTCATTATAAATATTATGCAACCATAACTTATATAAAAATTATGTTCATGAATTAGTGTTATTATTAAAATTAGCATGTGCCGTCATATCCCTTCGTTAACTTTAATAACCAAGTACCTACCTAACTATATACTATCTTGTATTGTATTTATATTCATATCGTGACCCATGGATTAAACATCTTAACATAATGTGTACTAATATTTTAGGTCAAAAGAGGGAATCATATTATAAAATATTACTTCACATTTGTACGGGTTCGAATGAAAAACCATTTTTTGTTGTTGTTGTTACACTGAAAATCGAACACCATTCCATTCGAATCTTTATGGTCTATAAACCCTTCAAATGAGATAACTTTGAGATTTTCAACGCTCAGTCATTTGAATATAATAGCAGTTGGCTATTTATAATCTACCATTGGAATGACGTTCAGATATTTATGTAAAACCAAAACTTCGATAAAAATATTGATAAATGATCGTATACCTACTATGTTTTTTTATAACATTTTATATTAATATACTCGATATACTTGATTACTTGACTACTTGATTGAAAAAATTGATTGAGTAAATTTATATTTTGAAATCGTCCACAGAACCATGCTATTATTACCCTATTATATGTATTACTAGACTATACTGTTATTAAATTTGACTGAGTGAAAAACTGATAATATCAATTTAATGATGCTATTTGTAAAAATGCCATAACTATTCTGCTGTTATTTCCATAATAATATTATTTAGTAGTATTTGACTTCAACACATTTTAAAATATATACCTGTACTATTTAAATCTCATATTAGTTAACAAAATAAATAAATATGTTGTAAATTATAATTCATAATTTATGAATTTTGATGTGCGTTGCCAAGTTTACATTTTTTTGTCTACCACATGTAATTTATAATTATAAAATATGGTCTGCATTTAATGAAATATGTCATATTATGTTTGGACCGGTAATGGATTATTAAATTAGAAAGACTAGAATACTCAGCATTACACATAATATGTTTTCTATGGTAATTTAGAAAGGGAAACTCATTTACTGCTTTATATACAAGCTGTCAAAATTAAAGGTTTTCGGAACATAGATAATTAATTTTGTTTACATTTTATATGAAAAATTAATCTTATAACACACACACTTGGAAAAAGCGTAAAGAAGTTCTTATTTGAAGCCAACGAATCTCCAAAGGTTTAAAGTTAAGTTAGGTTTTACTTTTAATTTTGTCCAACTACTTTCAAATGCTTTAAAGTTTTAATGATTTTTAAGAATCTAACACATTTTGCGCATTTTTTTTTTGTATTTTTAATTTGTATACATGTAATAGCAGTTCACAAAAAAACACGTTTAATGTATATATACATACATAAATAACAAATAAATACAAACTTGTTTTTCCTTTTATTTTAGGTCCTTGTTCATAATCAGAAAACATCGTAGCTGACACAAAAATGTCCCTCCTCAACGTTAAAGGTAACGTATAGAATGTTTTTCAAACATATTTCATTTCAGTTCAGTCAATTAACCCTTAACCCTTGTCTAGCCACTCTAAGCAACAATAATCCCTCAACCATCCTATGGTGTAGCCATAATTTTAAATTCAGACCACGTATAAATTAAAATTACAAAATCTCGTTAGTCTTGATCGGCGATACGCCGTTTTGTTATCCTAGAGAAAATGCATTCTACTTAAAATTCTTTAGAGTTCCAAACTGTTTTAGATACGTTTTGAAATTGTTTTTTGTTATTATTTTTTCAGTAAAAATGGCTCGTTATGTTGGAGACCAAGGTGAGTACTATGAATATAATTTTTTTCACCTCGGCACAATTTTATTATGCTATTATTACAACGCCGTCATAGATTTTTTTCATGGACACAAAGAGATTGATGACCTGACAGCTTTGGAAGTTTGAAAATTTAGGTTCAGATGTACGGACGTTTATGATTTTTTTTTTTGTTAACTTTACGCTTTATATTGTTTACCATTATTTCGGCAAATTACCCGTACTAACTTAAAACTTTGCTGAACAGTCACGATTCATGTAAACATTTTGTTTGTTTCTTTTCTTTAATATTGTACAGTAAAACGTATACTTATGTCCACGGGAAATACAAAATGCGAATTTAATACTGACAGAATAAAATACACTTAGTTATCAATCCCTTTTTAATTTTTATTTATTAACTAATTTTTGTAATAATTACAAATGCGAATAGTAACACGGCGTTGTATATAGGCAATTTTGCTACATAAATGTGTTGCATGAGCATAATATAATAATAATTGTTATTACTTATTCCATAATACTAACAATAATGTAATATTGAACGAATAAAAATATAGATTTGGTTTGTTTTAGCGCCACAATTCAGCACATATGCCACATTAAAACTACAAAATGTTAAGTGTACTACCGTGACGGTCAAAGGAGCAAATCCTTGTTGGCAACAAGACTTTCTATTGTAAGATTTATTTTTCCCAAAAAATACATTATTTTTGGTAAAGATTTTTAGATCATAATAATGCTTATCTAAATATGTTATATCTTAATCATCTAACTTTAGTAACACTGCTATAATTTGAGCATGAGAATGTTTAAATTCAATCAATGGTTAAGTTACATTGATCGTTTGTCAGTAGGATTTCTAATCGTCTATAATATAATACTATCAGTTTAATATTTTTTTATTAAATATATCATACAGTATATTACATATTATCTAAATAATTTAAATTATAAATCTATGAATATTTTAACCAACTGAAATATTTGTTAAAAGTTTATAACACATGTTTATGAAATAAATAAATATTAAACGTACCTAATCAATAACCTTATCATTTGCTCAGGAAGGCTTTATTGAAAATAGGAAAATTACTATTTCTAAAATCTGCAACTTGGGACCTTACAATTTTCAATAATCTACCCTTGAATAACGTTTGAATATATTTTGATTAAAAAATGTTATTTATTTAATGTTTTTAGCGAGACGAACGACGTCAATACGGGTCTGTTGGTGGAAGTGTGGCGCAGAGGGTTTCTCCTGGACTACGCGATAGGATACCACATGGTCAGCTTACCAACAGTGCGCTACTCCAACGAGGTAACTGATCATTATATAAATATAAATCTAGTTAGCCAACAACTTGAAAATAATTGTCGATCAAATGGTTGTTTACATGTCATTACTGTTCAACTCTATGTACTATATTATGTACACTAAACCGAAGGAAATCGATCAAAGTTTATAATTTTATATTATGTACAGTGGATTCCGCTTAATGTGGACACGTTGGGACCAAACTCATTCGTCCACATTAAGTGGTTGCCCTTATAAACCGAAATTAGTTAGTTAGTAATTTAGTATAGGTACATTGGAATTGAGACCAGACAATTTTGGCCATTTTACACGGATGCTTACATTAGGTGGAATCCACTGTATCTTATGAATATTTAATGAAATACTTACTAAATAAAATACTGTTTGGGACATATTCTATTGTGGTTAGGGGATATGAAAAAAAAATATGATAAATAAATAAAATAGAATAAAGATGAAAATGTATATTTAGAAAAATAGTAGGTCGTAGGTATATAATATTTCGAAACGCAAGTGGTAACGTCTTGTATATATTAGGATATACATAATATTAACTTGTACAGTTCAAAAACACTTTTGTTTTGATGGTTAGACACGTTATCTAATTATTTTCACTTATATAACTTGATTATTAATCCAATAAAATTGGTTATTAGGGTGAAATTAATATGCTATTTGTGCGTTGTCACGAACATCGATGTTCAGACTTCAGCTGTAATAAAATATGGAGATATCACAATTTTGATTTTAATAGGTTTATCATGTAAACCAGTCATATCTCATGTGCATTTAATAAAAAAAAAAAGCAATACATAGTTTGTTCTGAAGTTATTTCGTATAGTATAAAGTTTCAATATTAACTATAATATCTATATAATTTAATTTCAGATTTATGAGTAACATTATCTAACATAGAACAAACAGCAGTAGTTCTTATCGCGATTATACCATTTATTTGTAACTGTACTACGTGTTATAAAAGAGATGGATAATATACAATTATGTGATATGATTTTAAAACGGGTTTTTATAATGTTATGATGGATGTCGCAAAATTCCATAAATATAATATAAGTATTCATTAATATTTATGTGGTAAACTGTATTAAAGAAATAGTTTTTTTATTATGTCAACAATACCGATGTTGGAAATTCGGTAAACATATTATATGTATATGTATAATATAAATAAATAAAAGTTTTTTATATGAATTGTTGAGTGATGTGGTTATAGTTGTGGTGTCACTTTGTTTAAAAATAGAGGTTGATAGCGCAATAATAACTATAATAATTTACAACTACACGAATACAAATATCACATCTCTCTTGAAAAATCAAAAGTATTATCTTATTATAATTCTTGTTTTCCATTAAATAAGAAAATTTATTTTATAGTTAAATACATATTTTCAATAAATTATTTTATCTGAATATCTTATACAACCATAATAAAGTGTGTGTGTGTGTGTAAGCACGCGTAGATGAAGTGTAACTTCATTCATAGTTTTTAGTGATATCTGAGGTTTTCTGAAAACGAACAATATCGTAGTCAGGACTTGCATGAACTGACAGGATTTTATGTTCAAGTTCGTGATGTATATTATGATATAGTACATATAATAATTAAATAGAATGACCATTTTGAGAAAAACAAAATTATTCTTCACATTTCGTTTGTGCCAATTTAAATTTTGTGTCGTGAGCATGAGATCGTGAGGATAATTTCGTTATACATTTTTCGGCGTTGCACCCTCCGTAAATAAGTTTTACTTCAATAAGGTGTATTTATTATTATTGAATAACATATAACAATAACTTAGGTAATATAATATATTACAATACAATTTTTGCAATTATTGATTGAAAATATTTTATTTATTGTACAGGATGGCGAAGGGGATTGGGTGTCACTAGATGCTGAACTTGAAATGAGCGACGGTGTAGTGACTGGTACCAGGTGTCCGACAGGACATTACCTGTTGATTGATGCTAGGTTCGAACTACCCTTTGGTAAGTGTACTATAAGTATTATTTTTTTTTCAAACCGAACCCATGTAACCGTACTAAAATATAGCTAATCGGGAGATGTCTACGAGTTATTATTCCAAAAAAAACGACATGGAATCTTTTAAAAAAAAAAATAAATGTAGACTCATGTGCGATATCATGATGGATTTTCAAATTTTAGGCCCTTACGATCCACCGACTGGTTGGAAAGAAATCTTAGGAGAGCTGGATAATTCCAACACAGCTCCGCCGAGCGCCAGTGCATCAGGAGGTATAATAATGAAATATACGAACACTTAAACGTTTCGCACGTCTGTCTGGGCTTTATCGAAAGCATGGTTCTTCTCTAACACTACACCTTTATTCTAAGTGACTTATGAAATATGAAATCAAATGTGTGTCGCTATTTGCTATTTATGAAAATTAATTGATTACGTACTTAATAATAATATAAACTGAATCAGCAAACATCGCAAACATGTTCAAATAAATTTAAATTATGATCATTACATAACTTTTACGTTGGTAATAATTTTATATTTTTATACGGAAAATAAATAAAAATGTATATTATAAAATACAACTTTCAGATTTTTTTTAGTTTCTTTATAAAATAAATTTCAAAAATGTTATTCAAAATTCGTGTAAGTGAAAATAAGGTTTTTAATGTTGCATAAAACGTACTCGAGGTTATTATTAAATATAAAAGAAATTAATCGATAAAACCATTCGTCTTTATTTATTACAATATATGCTTGATTTTAATTTATAAATTTATCCGCCAATAGAACTTATCTAGTTCATGGTGTAAAAAATAAATTGACAAATGACATGTAATTAAAAATACTAAACATTTGTCAATAAATTACATTGAAGTTATTTTATTATAAAACTTTAATATTATGATGTAGGAAATATTTTTGCCAAACACCAATTATAATGGATAACGAATGAAGATAATGTACCTACATTTAATTTATATGTTCTTAAGATATTTCAATACAATTTTCCGCAAAATGTTGTCTTATTTATACAGAAAAAATACTTACCAAACTTATGAATACTATTTTGATATAGATAAATATTTTAAATAATTCTTATTTTGTTGACTACAACAATTTGTATGTACAATTTAATATTACTATATTAGTTTGTTGGGTAAATAATTAAAAAAATTGTTATTTGTATTATACGTCAAGTTTAATATAAATTGTTCATTTTATATTATTTCGACTACGTTTTATTATTTGTAAAGGTTAACAAGAGGACATTTCAATTATTTTATAAAGAAACATATTATTTATTTAGCGAACTATTAAATATTACAATGATAGTAATAACGATTATGGCAATGGCGGTGACACCCATTTGACTTTGTATAAAAGTTAACTTTTGTTTTTTCGAATCTTTCATTCTTCTCGTACCAATTCAATGCTCTTTCTTCAATACATTTTATTTTATTTATTATTATTTGTTACTAATTTATTGTGTGTTACTATCAATGACCTTGAACTGGATCGTTGAGTATCTACATTGTAAATATATCATGTTGGTCAATTTCACATAATACCTGTGCCAACCGGTATGGTATTATTTTTAATTTACGAAATGTTGCTGGGGTAATATTGCTTTAAATATAATTTGTCATCCCCGTTTACCCAAACATCACCTCTCCTTGCATCTGGACCGAAATTATTTAACCTGGACCTGCTCTTATCACCCACATTTCCTCGAAACGATCAATGCTTTTGAACGATGTGCACTTTAAGTATATACATCATTGATATTGGTTGTCGAAAAACTATACTCCAATGACCAATATTATACCGTATTAACTATTAATTGTACACGGAACAATACACACAAACACACACATTACTGTAGCTCTGTCGCTTGAATTTTAATCCTATCGAGTAATACCAACACCTCATCTGCAGTATGTTATGAGTACCTACCTATAATGCTACCTACTGTATACATAATATTATTGTTCTAATATATTACATAACACATACTGTGTTATGTACTTCATTCTTATTGTTTTACATACCTACCTAATATTATCTTCAGTGCATATATCATATTAAATATACCTTCTTTTATGCTTACACACAATGAAACACATATGCACACGCATTCACAAACATATTATACCTATTATATACATATATATTATAGAATTGTGTCTGTATAGTGTACTACAATTGTCTATTGTGGTGCATTTATATCGATTATCAGGCGTCGCTGGATCAGAATAACGATACCACTAATCCAACGTACGTCTTTGCACACGCGTAAATATTGTTTTATATATACACTGTATACACTGTGTACACTGTGTGGGGATGTGAAAACGAGGATCGCGAAAGGTTCACGTGACTTTTTGCAAAAAAAAAAAAAGTATATTATACCGAAATGCTTATTCTAAATGGCTTCTAGTTTCATGGATTTTATTTTATTGTCCTTAGCACGTCATCTAATTATAATAATAATGTTACGTTACGGTACCTACCATTTCTAGAATAGGTACAATGTCATAAAATATATAGTATAATATCGTGTAATACGTAAATGATATTGGCCAAAATTCCAAACAGTTAAACTTTATAATCTTCAATTTCGAATGTCTGTTTTTTTCAAAACTAGGTACCTACTTTTTATAAAATTTAAGTGATTATTTTAGTTTTTACATTGAGATATAATAATATTATGTATTTGTTTAAGTACCATAATATATAATATACATGGTATTATTCGATGAAATCTGCCAATAATTTACATTTATATGGTGTAGTTTTTTTTAATGAAAAAGTACACATTTCTTAAGACAAAATATTAAATACAAAGTGGTTTTTACGTTTTGTAAATATTGTTTATATGCTTAGGTATATGCATATAGATAGATTAAGGGTAATATTGCATTATACATAATTAAAAATAGAAAAATATACAAATATCATAGCCGATAAAGTAATAAAACTACCGTATTTCTAATAGAATAATAAATTATCAGTAGCAATACAATAAAATATCCTTAGAAACATACGCTGACAGACCGTCTCCGCTCTGAATCGTTTTTCATTGTATACAATGATTCATCATTGAACTCAAATTTATCACATAAATTACAGTGACCTACTCAATGCGAGGCACACTTGAAAACTAGCTACTATACAGCAGAGCGACTTTCCCAGGTTTTTTTTTTTAAATTAAATACCTATATAATGGACAATTTAATATTGATTTACACGTACCTATGTAACATTGTATCATTTTCAATGGGTCTTCGTATTAATATTGGATGAGTGAATAGGCCAAGATAACTTAACTATTTTTTTAGTATTTGTCGATCCATCAAAATGTTTGCTTTTAAAGAGTTGCTCCATTATTACGATCTACTGATAGTAAAATAAACCTAGATGGAAGATGGAAAGTTTTTTTTATCCCTCGATAAATAAGGTCGTACCTGTTCTTGTCAACTCCATCATACGTGCCAGGGAAGCAAACTCGAGGGATTTCGGATATAGATCCCATGTCCACCTTTTTTTCTACGCGTGTAAATAAGTTTTGACAAATTTGATTGGAAACCTTATCGATACCCAAATTTAATGAATATTAGTTGTGACAGCTAATATTTTGGTTTTGAGAGTAAAAAGGAAAAAATGCTAAAAAGTTTTCCAATATGTTGTCCCTTATGGGTAATTCCTTGGGTTATCGGGTAAAATTATACAAAAAATAATAATATAATAATATGTCAAGCCTTATTGTGTGTAGACAATGACGAAATCTGTGATATCGTGGACTACCAGAAAAAATTCGAAATCCTGAACACTTTCGAACAGGATTCGAGGTCCGAAGACGTTTCGGCACAATTCCAATATTATGGGCAGTGTAAGTTAGCAAATTACACCATTTTGATGTATATACCGAACGAAATGCACAGTTCAATATTATGTTATTTCAGCTGCAGGTAACTCAGAAGACAGTGATTATACAAGCGATTTTAATTATCCAATATGTCAGCAACAAGCAAATTCCTCAGCCTCTCAATTTAGAAACCTTGCCGATCAATTAGAAATGAGTCCTTGCAGTAGTCCAGATCATCCAAATACAAGTATTTTAAAATTTGTTTTGTTAATATGTTTTTTCAACTTAAATAATAAATTAATGGCTATCAAACATTTAACTAGGAGGAAATCGGAAAACTTAGAAATTTAATATTTATTAATTACTGTAAAATGTAGAAAATTAATCATATTTTACGAACACCATATTATTTTCTAAACTTTAAGTGCATGCACGTTCTTTCGTTTTTTCAAGTAAATGTTTATCAAAAGACCTATGCCCGTAAATAATTTAGTTTAAAGTTTAAACAAAATGTATTATTGTTATCAGTAAACGTCCGGTTTTCTCATATTTATTCGTCGTATATTTAAATTGTATTATAGTTCTTAACTAGTTTTATAAATTTTGAAAGTATTTCATTTATATTTCTTCTAGAGAAAATATAATAATCTTGTATTCATCCAATCTTCGTGAAATTTCAAATAAAAACTTTGAATTTATATTTTATGTAAACATAACAAATATTTTTTATCAGGTTGCTTATCTAGTTCGTAAACTTATAATATTTTATTATACTTTATTTTGCATTCAACTCGATAATAGACCTGATTTATAACTCTTATAATACTTCTAAATAAACTTATTCATTTAAACATCTGCTCATATTAAATATATTTGATATACCTAACCTATTCATATCATAATAATGACTAATATTAATTAGAATAGTCTAAAAAAAAAAAACACATATTTAAAAAATATTTTGTTTTAATACAAAATGATAAAGTATAATATTGAATTATATTATGAAAATGGTACATAGTCCTATTTGAAAATAAAAACAATTATTTATTAATATATTTTTTATAATTTTAGAAAGCTCAGCGGGTAGTCAACATTTATATGACTCCCAAAGGTATGAAGAAAGGAGGGTACCAGAGGATGATCTATATTATAATAGTAGGCCAAACAATTATAAAGACCTCAAAAGGTAATAAAATTTAATTGTCTAAGGATGTTTAATATTTTATTGATAATGAACAACAATGATGTGCAGGCGAAAAAATGACTATAAAATAGGAACCAGTGAATGGTATGATGAAGGGTCTTCAACAACATTCCTCGATCAAGAACAATTTCCCACTTCTTCCAGACATTCTTGTAAAAAGCATATTTCTAAATACCACCAACGAAAGTCAAATAAAAGTATGTTTAAACTTCATTTTTATTGTACATTAGGTGTTTTATTTTTTTTATATACTTTTAGATCGGAGGTCAAGTTTGGAAAGACAATCATCTTTGTACCGACCGACTTACTACGAAGAATATTATGATAATGGGGACCAATTTGAACCTTATGACAATAAACAGTGAGTTATATTTTGTTACACTAATTATTTTTAAGAATTATTATTAATTTTTTTTTTTAAACAGATTTTTATCTTGAAAAATATTTCCTGTTTTTTTTTTATTATTTAGACATATTTAGTAACATAATATACAAATTCAAAATGATTTCATATTTACTATAAAAGTATCGATCTTGAAGTTATAAATAGTTATTATTAAGTTATAATTGTATACATTAAAAAGATAATATTTTTCTGAAAATGCTGTTATGCATCATCGGAGGTGTGAAAAATAGTAGTTTAAATATTATTTTTTTTTTTTATTTTATTAGAGAATATACAATCTATACCCATAGGCATAATGAGAATATGTGCTACATTATATTAAAAAAGACATGAATAGGGTGAGGGAAGAAACCATCCAGTGATAGCACTTCCCAATTTGTGTAACTAAATATTTTTTTAATTATTATTGCATTTTTTTTTTTTTATATAAATTTTTTTCTCCGTTATTCATTAAGCAGATCTCTACACCAGTTTCTTTTTAGACGCCGTGGAGGGTTTCCAGGAATCGTGTGAGAGGCTAGACCGGATATTAGAGGATTTGAGTGAGCAGACAGTTTGTTGAAAAAACGTTTGTAATACGTTTTGGCTTCTTCGTGTATAGTTTTCATTGTTAAGTCAGAGTGGAGAGTAAAATTTGAAACGTAAGGAGGAGCATTGGTGATGGAGCGCAAGATTTTGTTTTGTACGGTTTGTACTTTGTTGAGATTGGATTTTTTGGCATTGCCCCATAGTTGGAGCCCATATGTCCATTTAGGCTTAATTAAGGATTTGTAAATAAGCAGTTTGATATTTAATTTAGTGTGTTTGTTAGTTAATAGTGTTTTGAGCAACCGGATGCGTGCATTTAGGGTGAGTTTTTTTTCCCTTACATGTTGCACCCAGGTGAGGCGACGATCAATGGTTAGTCCTAAGTACTTAACAGATTGAGATGAAGGTATAGGTATGTCAGCTAAGGAAACTTCAGGGCAGGGAGCAATGCGAAGAGTAGTCTAAATATTATAAGAAATAAATATCCTTTCCTATAATTTTAGTCACAACTTAAAAACCGTTATAATTTATAAGCCATTGGTCCAATATATATATTGTATACATTTATGTATTCAACAATACTCTGTTGGGGAACCAACTCAAATTATTTGTTTCCATTTAAAATCCAGAATTATGAATACTTTTTTAAACAAAATATTCAATATACTATTATTACCTATATAATATAATAGTGAATTAATATATTTGATGGGACGAGAAATTTTTTAATTTTAAATAATGAATTGATATTATATTATAATAGGTATATCAATATTATATACCATACGATAGGTTTTTAAATCTATACAATAAATACAGTTTATTTATTTTTAATTATAATATTTATTTTCTAGAAATTGCGAACAAGTGATTCCATATGGACCAGAAAAATATTACAATGATGGACCCAATGAAGAAATTTACAACTATGATAATAGGTAAGCAACTGTCAAATATTGCTAGTCAACTTAAGTAGAACTTATGATAAAACTTTTGTGTGTGTAGTTATAGTTATGCGGACCAAAAGGAGGAAGATAGTCAATGGGATGGTGGGGGTGTTGGAGAGTACTACTATTCGCCTGGGTCGAGTAGTGACACTCAACAGCTAAAAACCACTTACCCCGTTCAGCAAGAAGTCGATGAAGAAACCGAAGAGGTAGTAAAATCAATAAAAAATATTATTGGAAACTGGCAAACTACTATTTTTTGCCCATTTGCTAAAAAAGCAATTGAATATAGGTTTTTCGTTTATGTTTATTGTTAGTTTTAGAAGTAGGAAAAATGAGTAAGGTGTGATGTTAAATTTTATTTTGTTGACTTTTGAGTAACCAATAAAAATACGCTTCACACATATTTGCTCAATTGTATTTGTTTACAGACGGATAAGGGTAGGTAGGTCACTGCAGGTATATTGATTATAATTTATAATAACTTGTACATTCAACAAAACTAATATAAATATCAGCATTTACCTAATAATAATTAAAAATAATATCGTCATTGTTGTTAACATACCTATCTACTTATATAAAAGTAATATTTTAAAAATATGTAAAAGTAACTATTTTACATTTAAGGTCGCTTATATATTCTTTATTAACCATGAACGATTTTTTTTTCGAATTAAATCTTTACAATAATAATATTATGATAAAAAATTCTTAAATCTATTTCGAATGCTTTAAATTTTTTAATATTTAATCTTTGAAAAATTAAATTGAAATATTTTACTACACATAATTTAATCATTGTTTCTCATCTATACAATTTGGATTTATATTGTATTTCAATAATGATTAGGTACCTATTTATTTAATTTAAATTAAAAAATACAGAAGAACACTATCAATCTTTTGTGAAACTTTTTAATGGAGATATAGACAATTTAATGTAAATCATTATATTTTAAATTTTTAAACAATGAACAATGGAGTATTAAAGAAAAAATAATGAAATAGTAGGTTTCATACAAATTTGTTAATTGGTATTGTTCATAATTGATTTTTAAGAAACTTAATATCTATTTAATTAAATTTTGAAATAGTCTATTGCACTTATTTCTTTTGACCTTTGAAGTGTGAAAACATAATATATAGTTTAAATTATAAAAATTAACCTTATTTTAGTTTTGATGTTTATAAAAATTATAACTTAAACTGGTACAACAATAACGCAAGTTATGATAAAAATAATATTTCTACTCTATTATTACATTAAAACTAGGTATCAACTCTTAACTCTCAATAAAAAAAAAACAACCGAATACAAATTATTAGTTTTTATGATATTTCTATGTTTTAGATAATTAGTCAGAATACAATAGACGTTTCACTTTTCAACCAATTATGATTTATAATTATGTACAATTTGTTTTTTAGGTATATTTTTCACCGAACCAAAGTTATGAAGATCGTCATTACAACGAAACTCCATACGAAGTGTCACCACCAGCGGTACCGGCTCAAAGGCATAAACAACTTCCCGAAATACCCACTAAAAAGACGCCGTATATGGAATACTACTCAAATTCTTATTATAACGAACAGGTATCGAGTACCAAAAAGATGTTACCTCAAATACCTCACTCGCGGATCAAGCAATCGCCTTCGTTGCCACAAACGTATCAAAAAATTCAGCGAAGAGCCAGCACTGACCAGAGGTCCAGTTCGTTGGACCATAAAGACGGTGAAGACTATACATATACCGAGACGAATGTTAAGGGGCAATTCGAAGAGTACGACGACGGCTATTATAACGACAACGTTAGTTTACAACAAGAAAAACAGTACGCACAAAATAATACGATAAGTTCGACTAACGCGAACAACGAATATGAAAGCCAAAGAGATAGCATGGACGATAAAAAAGAAGAGACCGAGGGATTTAACCGCAGGGATACGTTCATGAAGTTTTATCAAAGAACTGTGAAGCATTTAGAGAATCCCCGAAGTTTTTTTCAACAACACAACGATTCAGCAGAATCACAAGAAGAACATAAAGAGGTGATCGACGCGTCTTATTTAATTATTAAGTATAATAAGTCTTGAAAGGTATTTAGGTATTATAATACACCTTATGTAGTGTTAGATTCGTTCATGTTAATTTGTTTATAATCTATAAATAACTGGAAATGATAGCATGACTCTAAAAATATATATGTGAATTGACTCTTTTAATACGAGAACAAAATATGATATTTTTGAAAGACATTTTTTTAGACAGTACAATAATTATAAACATGGTAGATTACGAAAAAAATATTTTTCAGTTTATTTAAGTTACTAGGTAGCTAGGTAGGTAACTATTAATTGTCGGTAATGCGTTTGTAAAATATAATCTGTGATCACTCAATTTCGATATATTTAATAGAAAATAATATGATACAACTATTATAATATAGTTGGTATAGTAGTTTCACACTTTGATTTTCCAGTAATTTTTTATAAAATCTAATATTTTTTTTCAAGTTATTATTTGGTAAACAAGCTTGCAGTTTTTGCTCAAACAATTAATAAATGGTTAAGTTTAATCCGAAAAATGTATTTGGGTGGTTTAAACATTTTAATGTATATGGTATTTGGATATTAAAGGATTACATTTATTTTAAATCTTTAAAGTGATAGTTGTATCACAGATTATATAAAACATTATTATTCTATACAATCTGTGGCTGTATCGTGTGCATATTATAAAAACAGACTAGATGTATATTTGATAATGTTATCTGATCAGATCAACTAAAGTTATTTAAGTTTTTATAAGCAAACTATAATGATGGAAATGATGATTTATGTTATAAGACATCAAAAACAATTACTATGAAAAAATATTTGTTCAATGTATATAACTTTTAAATTAAGTAAAGACTGAAAGTTTATTCAAAGTTTTAATTACTTAGGAACTTATTTATATTCATGTAAATTTGAATTTTTAGAACGTATAATATTCAATAAACATTTAAATTGATGCAAAACAAGTATTATACATTAAATAGACAGTTTTCACATTTATTTTAATAGATATTTTCTTTTCCACACCATTTTTCAGTGGCTTTAAATATTTTGTAACTTGATCTTATGCAATACTTGATTTATCCATGAGCATTTTTTTTCACAATATTTTCTGATAATATTTGTTAAACTATAAATCGACAATTTTATTGTAATATTATGATAAAATGCTTACTATCTATGCTTACAATCTTATGTTTAGAGAAAGTGAGACCATTATTCAGAGGATATTTTAATACTTAAAATTTTCAAAACTTGATGATTGAATTTTTTGTAGTTAAATATTAACTATTATGTGTTAATTTACATTTTTTTCCAAAACTCATTTCGAATTTTCTTGATATTATTAATTTAAGGTCTATATAACGAGTAGCCGTATTTAAAATCCGTTGATATTTTTAGGTGGTTTTAAAATTATTTACAGATACTTAGGAAACTATATTATATTTTTCATTAAAAAATGACTTTCTTTGATTAATTGGAAGATAAAATAAACATATTTCTAAATGTCAAAATTCCTAAAAACCAAATTCTTTAAAATATTAACAATAGCTAATATAACTATAGTATAACAAAGATGTTTCGTATGATGCACGACGGTGTAGGTACACTAAAGATTATGATTTATGAGTTACTATAATAATCGTTTATTTAGTTAGTTGATTTTATAGGTACGTTTTAACATTGAAAGACGAAAACTTGTATTAATTAAAATACACGAAATCAAATATTAAGTTACATTTTGTTTTAATGTTTAAATATATATTATATATAATTGTATGTACTCAATTTCAAGTCATATATCCGTCATTTCCGTTCAAGTTTTAATGTAATTTGTTATTCATATTACGCATACTACAGTACAATTTGGATTTAATGTTCCCGTAAAATATAATACATATTCAGAGTAGGTTTATTCTTAATATTTATATACAGAATGATAACCAGTTCATTAAACATACTTACTATTTTGTAGTGGTGTAAATAAGTTAAATTGCTACTCTCCATAATCTTTTATGTTTTAGTACCCTACCTTTTATAATTATCATTATTTTGCTTCCAATTAATTGTTTTTATAATTTCTTATAACTGATTAAATCTGTTAGAATGACGTCAAACATTTAAGTAGCCTAATTGGGTACCAAATGTCACCATAATTGATTTTCTCGATATTTTTTTTGATTTTATTAATACCAACACAGAAATAAATTAACACCGTTAAAGAAAATGTTTACAGTATTGACTTTGATTCACAATAATATATAATTCATATTGTGATTGTCATTTGAAACGTTTTATTTTATTTACAAATTACAATTTAATAAAATATAAATAATATTTATTCGAACGATCTAATGATATGGTCTTTCAAATCAAAAATCTAAAAATAAAAATATGTTTTCTTATTGCACTGGTTTGGAAGAAAAGCTCTCCATCAAACCAATTGAAATCCAGCAATTTAAAATTACACAGATAATTAGCAATTGTAAAAATGAATAATTAAATTGTATAAAACATGAATTAATAAACATTTAAGATTACTTGTGTTCAATTTAGTTGTTTCCTATTGTTTTGAATTCATTAAATACAAAATGCCTGGTATAAATAAGTTGGTTTACATAATTTCTTGATGAATATAAAATATAATTATTAGTCCACCCTGCTTCTTGTGTTAAAGTGCTCGTGTTATTAATAATATAGTTAATAGTTTAAAATTAAAGTTTTTGTAACAAAAATAAATATGACAAATTGTTATAATATTGTGGACAATTTAAGTATACAATTTGATTTTAAACATATCAGAAATATTATGCACATTACATAATTTATTGCTTTTACAAAACAAAGAAAATCTCTTGGATAGGTTGGGCAAAAATATTTTTAATTCCATTGTTATTTCAACTAACATTTTTATATCAATTGAAAGTTTATAAAATTAGATATTACTATGAATGTAAAGTTTTTATTTAGAAATAAACGTTACACATTTTAAGAATAAACTATAATTTTATTAGTTTTTTTACGTTTTTTTTTTAAGTTGATTCGACATATTTTCTGTAAATACCTAAATTAATTATATTATCTTAGGTAATGACTAATAATACCACTTTATGCTATTTATATTTTCCATAAAAGTTAAAAGTTGCATATAATTAGATGTTAAAAAACAAGTTTATACATTCATAATTTGCTTCAAATATTGTGATAATAGGTCAAAATGTATTCTAATTTTTAAGTTTTAATTTTGAAATTATTTAAAATATTGCATTATTATACTTAAGGATCCTAATTCAAAGATACATTTGAAAATGACATGAATGATAAGTTCATATTAATTTTAAATAAACTAATACTAATTTTTCTTACCTTAGGAATCTTTTGAAACTGCCGTGTCGTCAGTAAGTACGTCTAACCGACGTTGGATACAAGAAGTGTCTTCATCGAAAACCAACAGTTATGAACAGTATAAACCTAAAGAGGACACATCGTCTTCTGTAGGCTATACATTAAGGCCACAGGAATCCACTGAAAGTTATCAAGATGAATTACTACCAGCGGATGACCACAACGACGAACCGGAATCACCCAGGGTATTACCAGAAGTTCCCACTTCCACTGGTTCTGTTGATTTGTTCTCTAGTCCCGTAAAGCACTTCCCGCCCTCTATATCACAACAGCAGCAACAAATTCAACTGCAACAGTTACAACAACAACAACAGATACAACAACAGCAGCTACAGCAACAACAACAAGATAGTATTGAAGAACACGATGATGATGATCAACTGGATTTGGAAGAAGAAAAAGAGCTGTCAGTTGAAGAACCTAGGCTTCCAGAACAAACGGCTCCAGAAGAGAAAAGTAACTTGGCAAGAATGCGATGGCACAAGGCGTATAACAAGATCGTCCATCAGCTAAATGTGAGTACATTTTTTTTATATTTTTTTTTTTGCTTATTTTGGTAATTATCGATAGTAGAAATATTAAAAAGCCTACTAACTGATTAGTCTATTTTTAATTTTATTTGGAAATAATTAAGTGACGGAATAAGCTGATAATCTGACGTTTATACTTAAGACTTAATCTTTAAAAGTAAAAATACACAAATGTATTATGTTTTTATTTTGACAAGTAGTTACTATTACAGGTGCAGTATTGAATAATTAAAAGTTAAAACTAATTGTATTACAATACTTTGAGAATTAAATAATAGTATATTACTTACCTATATTAAGTATAATATTATACAGTTGAAATTAATCTAAGTTTAAGTTCAGTAACATGACATGCTTAATGCTTATATTATGTATATCTGCATTTCTATATTATTACAGACTACGTACAATATCTTTATTTTAGATGTATAAAATAAAAATAAATATTTGTATGAATTTTGGTTATTGTATAATTTTGAAGGTATTTAAATTTTAAAGTACTGGCCGAAACTATAGAAATGATGAATTATATCTAGTATTTAATAAAATTCCAAAAAATAAATAATTTTAATTGAATCCAAAATAAAATTAAAACACAACAATTAATATCGCTGAAATTGTTTGTCCCTCTATTTATGCGTAAACTTTTAATATTCTTGTCATACATGGACATACAATTTTTATACAACCCTAAGCTGCAACCATGAAGATATAAATATAAAACAAAATTAATTTTATTTGTTTATTTAATACATGAAATAAATATAAACTTACCTAATATTTGTTTTTGTCTGATACTATTGAAAAATATATTTGGTTCTACAAACAGTCAATATGGCTGTTGAAATGAAATGAATAAATTCCCCACGAACCCGCGGACTTCATCGTAGAACAAAAAAAAAGTATTAAAAATAAACAAATATAGGTAGATCGTTAAAAGTACTTTCGATTTTTTTTTTACAACGGAGCAATATGTTGATATAGAAATTCAAACTATGACGTTTATGCTTTACAGAAAAAACAGTATTGGAAACCTTTTTATTGTTTGAGACGTTCTAAACAATAAACATCGATGTTTACAAATAATAATATCATGACATATTTCATAATCTAAATAATAATAATATTTTATATCATCAGAAAATCATTTAACTGAAATATTGAACACATCACAATCGTCTGTACATTTCTCAACATAATATCCATTACCATCATGATGTGTTATTTTGTCTTAATGTATGCTTTTTATCCTGTCCGTTGCTTAGTGCAGCGCACGTACCTACCTATAAATATGTGTGTCACGCATACATCGAAGGAAATTAAGTGTATTGGAAATTCGAAACTGTTCATAAATCATCGAGATTTTGCTTTTGTTGTGTTTTCGTGGTTATCCGTCGGCATTTTCGGTATTGCTTGTGTTGAATATTAAACTACAGCAAATTCAAATTTACATATTCCAACAAGTAATTATCGATACAACGTCATAACTATTATAGTACTTAACTTATAGTTTACCACCAATAACCACGTTAAACAGCTTGGTAGCTCAGTGTTACAATATTAATTTGTACGATTATTGACCAAGTTAATACCAGATTAGTTGATCCGCAGTCATTAATCTAGTACCTACCTAACTTTGTTTGTTTGTTTATTTTTTTTTATTATTATTATTTGTATTTAACTACCTACGAACCATTATTATAATGAAAAAAAGACGTATTATGGTTTTCCATTTATTTTACGGTGCTATTGACACTTTCGGTAATCTGGTTGTTATGGTATAAAATGATATTCCATTATTATGAATAAAATCATTAAAAACGAGGGGATAAAATGTGATATTTTATTATTTATTTACTACCGTGTATAATGTGTATACTAAAGAATTATTCAGATTTTAAAATTGATGGGTAAATTTGTGGTATATAAAAAAAATGGTATGTCAAAGCAGAACGTTTTTTTGCACTCCATCAATCCTTGTGCCTCTCCATTTAAACCATAATACACTGTAGGAAAACATTCCCGATTATAGAACACGCAAAGTAACGTCGCGCGCTGTGGTTAATTTTCCGTATAATAAGTTGAATTTATTATTTTGAATAATATCCAAGCAAATACTATATAATTGTATGGGTAATTCGTATTTTTGTATTTTATATAAATTAAATATACATTTGAAGTATGAAAACCGCTTTGAAATCGTTGATCACACGGAAACATGAATTATCATTTCTAAATCTAAAAAAATTAGTAAGTAGTTAGATTTATACTTTTACACATAAAAATACTTTTTGGGTGTCTTTTTTTTGGACAAATTTTCTAAAAATTAACATTTCAAATTTCTGATAAACTATTAGACACTGTTTGGAGTATTAAGTTTGTATTTTGAAATAATATTGTGGACGATTGTCTATAGGTACCTATATAGTAACATAGCCGTATAATAAGTTCTTAATACTACTTGAAAACATGGATTAAAAATAAGTTATACAACTAGTTGTAAAACCCGATGTAATCACTGCAGGTTGAGAACTTATAAGGGTATTACGTACCTAGGTATTATCTGGTGTTTTCCGGCATTCGTTTTTACTATAATACCTACTGTGTTGTATTGGATTTACAATATTAATTTTCTGTGGTTAAGAAAATAGTTAGGTACTATTATGCTATATAATGTTTTACCTATAAAAGCAACGGATTTATGAAAAAAAAAATGGTAAATATATAACATTATTAGCTCAAGTTCGTGAATTATTTATTGTATATTTAGGTTTTTCACTATATGTCATATATTTTTATGTAAATGCAAAAATATAGCTGAATAGGTTTTGTAGATTTATGCTTTGGGCAAAGAAATATACATAAATAATGTCTATCCTTTTTAAGACTTTCACCTGATCGAATTTTTTAACTTTTGGTGATTTATGAATTTAAATATAACATTCACTTATCAAGTTTCCTGTATTTTCTATTTTCTTGAATATCTTTTAAAATATTAAATTTTTTAATGGTTTACTTACAGAAATAATTCTTAATGGATCTACCTTTGTTGTGTACACCTCTCGTTGGAAGAAATTAACGCATTGTTATAAAAATGCTGTGTGCAAATCTGAGAATAGAAAACTATAACAAAAACGGAGCTTTTTAACTTTGATATATTCGTATTGGTAAATTTATAAACAACAATTCTTTGTTTCAGTACCTAGGTAGTATTAGGTATATGCATAACTCTCTAAGTGCGCGAAGAAAAATATTATAATGTTTTACTAAAATGTATGAATATTTTTTATTTATTATTAATCTACAAATTTAAATCATTTATGTCTCATATATAGGTACTTTGTACTATATATTTGTATCCCATCATAAATCGTAATCGGTATTATATTTTTTTCGTCGTCCATGTAGAAGTAAATAAATAATATATTTCTAAATTTCTAATATTTTAATCGGTTTTAGGTGTAAGTTATAGACTACTAGCAAAGTGCCGTTTAATCGATTTATGAGATTTAATTTCATTAGCCTCGAAGCAAAAACGCTTATACTTTTGCTGCTATAAAATATAATTTGTCTAGCTATGAGATAGGTAGGTAGTACACAAAATATTCCATTGTATACACGTAGATAATGTCTTGACAAAGTATAGTTGGAAACTCCGATAAAGGGCACGAGACGATAAACAAATTTAAATATTTTACATATTTTGTAATAAAATATTGTTAGAAATCATATTTTGATTCGTGGCTATGCGTCGGATATTTCTGTATCTTAATTTATAATAATACTATATCCTGTATTGATTCGATAACTGAAATTATAATTGACTGAATAATCAGTGAATTCTGGGAAACTATAGTGAAGTTTTTTATTTGCATAATAATGATGGAAAAAAAACTGTACAGCTGAAAACTTCTTTCGACATCAATCAAAATGTATGTGTACTCAATCATTTATAACGACAGGACTTCGCGCGCGTTAGAAAGCAACGGGTAAATGCAATAAGAGTGAAAAAAAAAATTAAACTTTAGCTTGATTGCATGCGATTTAAAGGATTGCGTTCTAATTTGGGATTGTTAATGAGTGTATACCATATATATATATATATATATGTATATTTTAAGTGTACACTCATAATGTCCATTATTTTGTATCATATATATATATTATATAAATCCGTCTACTTTGTTTGAGTATAATTTACATAATTTGGACTGATATTTTAGAACTCGTCGAACATAAGTAATACGCGAATCTATAATAACCTTTTAGTCTCCGACTTACTCGGAGTTGATTATTATCACTGCACCTGTCGTATTAGTCGTTAATACAGAATTATTTTTGATGACGAAATCGGATGATTGAGAATTGAAAACATACTATACTATACTTACTCACCTAATGTAATTACTGTCAATACATTGATATGATATAATATAATTGGTAAATAAACATAATACCGACTTGAGCTTTGAAAATATTTTAAAACAATTATTCGTACAAACAACTGAGATTTGGTTATATATAGGTAAAACTTTACTACAACATATTCACCGAAAATCGTAATGTACAGGTATCCAGTTGTTTACAAAATTGATCGATTATTTAAAATAATATATATATATATTATGCGTTAGAGAGCAGGGCGTTTAGTCGAATCATTATATAGGACATAGAAGTTAGGAACGAACGGAATTGGATTAATGAAGCAATCGGCTATATATTATTATTAGTAATATTGATGATAACAATAATTTAATAACGATGGGGTAATCTGCATAGTCAGGACCACTAATATAATAATAATGTGACCAGTAGTTGTTCATCAAACCAAAAACGCGGTATCATCGCCGCGATAACGAATACAATACAATTATTATTAATTACACTTATTACTTTTTGGCAATAACGGAGAATGTTTTATCGTGCCAAACCAACGTGCGGTGGTGGAATATTTTCCAAGTGCACGACGTTCTGGTCAAACGTGAATGATAATAATAATAATGTGCTCTTTGCGAACCCCGCGCAGACGGACTATGATTACATTTTCTAGATTTATGTTTGCGGAGATCAATTTCGTTGAAATTTGGTCGCGCGCGTTTCGTTTGGTTTGCCGGCGACGGTGGGGCGGTGCGGTGGGCGGCGCGCGAGTTTATGCGTTTAACCATCCGGAAATCATCGAGCACTTGACCCATTTAGGAAGGGAAAATTGAACGTTTTCTAGCACACGCGCCGCTATATTTATTATGTGCAGCGCGTGTGTATATTATTACATAATAATATTATATGCGCCGGTCGCTTTATATAATATATATATATATATATAGTGAGAGAGGGAGATGAGCTGTACGATACCGAGCTGCGACGTCTTAGAAATATTTTCAAATTAAAATAATGTATGCGGTGGCGGCGGCGGCGACGGTAAAACAATAATAATATCACTCTCCGGCGGTGGCGCCGAAATTAATATTACGTCGACGCACGGTGTACAACACGCCGCGGCGAAGAGACAACAATATGTCATAATATTATAAATTATAATATTATCGTAAAAATATATTTTATGTGTGTGTGTGTGTGTGTGTGCAATGACAACTGGGCCCCAGTGTATATAATAATATCATTTAAATATCACGCGTTTACCATCTACCGAATTGGGTCGTTTGAAATGATAAAAAAAAAAACAACAACAAACAAACAAACAAACGAGACAAAAAAAAGCGGAATACGAGGGGGCCACAGAGTGTCGTACGCGTATGCGATATAATAATAATAATACTTGTATACCTATATGATGATATGGAACGAATGGCAATTATTGTACAGGGTACCGGTGTGTGCGCGCGGAAATGTGTAATGGAAATGCGGGCTAGACGCGTGGTTGACCTTAACCGTTTACAACGTCGGTTCTGACCATCCTTGTATTTAAATACGCTCACACGACAAAACGTTAAACACATAGGTACATATTATTATTATTATATTGTTATAAAAATATTGTTATGCGCTTGACGTGTAGCTGTAGTTGTACAGTGGGCCATAAATTCACGAGCCAATCGAGTATACCGTATTATATATAGATGCCAATGTATAGGTAGTGTCTACAACACTCGATGACTATATGGATAGGTACAAACTCGAGAACATGTAATATCAATATGTACGTAGGTATATAATGGTATATAATATTAGGTATATAATTTATACCTGCATAATAGGCCTCGTTTAGGAAATGTTATATTTCGGCGCGGTGTCAATAATTATTGTTATTATTTTAATTTTTTTTTACTATAAAATATGATATACAAGGCCACGACTGCATTGGTCATTGGCCGCGATTAGCGCGTTACATATTGGTTTTTTGTACATCATAAAAGTACATAGGTTTTTTTTGTCGTTTTATCGAGACAATAATTATAATATTATGTCAATAGAAAAATAATATGTAGGACTGTGCACGACTCGTGCACATTTATAATTTATGTTTTCTAAATACGAAACACTGTGTTTACAATGTAATCGATTACTATAAATTAGAGTGGTTAGGCGTATTATAATATATTGATATAGGTATCGATATTACGAATAAATATTATGTCACGATACTCGTTGAATGTAAAATAACATTTTTCTAAAATGGACTATAAAGAATGTTGTGAAATCTAAGTCATAATATTATTACTATAGAACATTATCAATTGTTTTTATTTAGTTTTAATTTAATAACAGTAATAATAACGCACATGACAATTTTCATTTATACTAGTTGGAAGTTTTGCGGTTCTTTTGATCGGAGAAAAAAATGTCTTATGGTTCACAGAATACGATTTGACCGCGCTGTAATTACTTTTAAGTTCAATATTGGTTTTTGAAGTGATAAAAAAAATAATAACTTGTGATGGATGAGCTTAGAAAATTGTTGGTAATTAAAGTGAATTGACTAATACCTTGTTGTTAGTATGGAAGACAAGATATTATATTATATTATATTAGAACTAAAAGTTATTTACAGTATGTTACTAAGTTAAGGTTTTTAAAATATGGTATTTAATTAATATGCCGCCTGGAAGTCAAAATATTCTATATTTCCCCATCCGTTTATTTAGTTGGGTACGTGTGTCGTGTATATTATAATATAAAACTTTTTTTATTTATATCATGAAATATACCATCCGTTCGTATGTATACGGAAAAAGTGCACAATAATCTCAAAGTTATATGAAGAGTGAATATAAACAGGCATGAACAATTTGAAAAAAGATGCAATAAAAATATTTATGACTAGGTACAAGCCACAAGGTAATAGGAATATTTTTTAAACTTTTATGTTAGATAGAGTAGATCATATTAATAATAAAAAAAAGATTTAGGTGAGGTATGTTTTTCTGAAATGGGTTCCTTCTGCGAAATATGCTCATTTTTCATTACACACACGGTTTTTCAGAAATAATATGTACCTCGGAGAGTGGTTTTGAAATAAGCATCGGACAATTTCAATCATACATTAGGACATTAGGTACAGTGAGCTCATTTGGATGTGAGTAGGTAGGTAGTTTTTTACTCTTCGACCGTCATCGCGTAATAATAAATTCCGAAAACCTAAATGAAAACGTTTAATAACTAATAAGCATATTATATTATTATTATTATCCGAACATGTAACGTTTACCAGATCTATAAATGAAAACAAAACATTTCGCCGGTCCAATGATTGTTTTGTCCACGAACGGTCCGTGGCCCGAAATTACTCGGGACCATTGTTGAACACGAATGTCCGAAAACGTGTTATTAATTAATACCGGGTGTCACTTGGTTATTGTGTTTAGTCGGCATATTGTGATTACTTTAATGAGTGTTTTCTATTCGTAGAGAAATCGTGTAGTTTTAAACATCTGTCGGTATTAAATTTTCGTCGGATGTAATTTTTAGTTTATCCGCGACTATTAATTATTATTTGACAGTTTTTCACTTGATTGTTTGACATAATAGTGTAGTAGTAGTAAATAATTAAATCAATCAAGTATTTAATGAAATAACGTAACTTACAATATTTCAAATATTCGAAATTTCTATTAAAAATTCAATTTGGTAGGTTTCGACATCTCATCTCCAGTCTAGAATTTCGGTATTATTTAATAACATAATATTATACTATTAGAATATTGCGTACGTCAAAATATTTTGTTTTCATCGTCTTCTTGTAGAATTGCATATATTTCATTTTTTATGTAGGCACATCAACAGTAAACATTTTTTCATTTAAAAAGTATTATGTGTTTCAACACATTTTATTGTAACTAATACATAACACAATATTACTTTTCTTATAAACATAATTTATCTTTTAAAATTATTTTATCTAAAAGGTACATATTATCTATGTATAATTAAGTGTCGATCTAAGATTAGCGCTAGTTTGAAATACGTCAAATTAAAACAATTTTATTGGTTTTTTGATTTTATACAATTTATGAACATCTGGGGGACGGAATGGCCGAGCGAATTAAGGCGTCGGTTGTGACGCACACCGACCCTGGTTCAACCCTCGGTTCACGGGTGGCATTTTTCTTCGGGCAAGTCACGGTGTCCGGAGAGAAGTGCCGCCATCCTCCACCCGGGTATGGCAGATACTTACGGGTGCCCACTAACAAAATCTGCCAAAACTACACACATGTGTTACACCTACAGTTCCCTCCTCTTCAAACAAAAACAAACAGCTAATGGACATAGTTGCCCGGCTTCACAATCAATAAAAAAAAATGTATGAACAGTTTTTTAACTATCTAAAAGAAAAATCTTATGCACACTATGTTTTTAATATATGTAATATACCTCTATAATAATTTTGTCGGTGATAATTTTTTCCTCAGATATGAATCAAGATTGATTCGTATAATTACCATCAATAATAGAAAATATTAAACAATAATTATAATATTGATTTTTAAAAGCATCGTTAACCGTAATATAGTACATTATAATAAAGGTACTAAGTAGATACTTATAACTGATTTTATTTTTTACAATCTTTTATCGAATTATGACATCTGAATATCTAGATCGCTTGGTCATCGTATCGTCGTTTGACATCTTTGTTTACGTCACAAAGGTTTATTTCTGCGATTCGCCGTTATACCTACCCATCGATAATATTATTGTGTTAGTATATGGTTGTCCTCGGCTGTATCTCATCTGAAAGGGTATACGCACGTTCGCTACAGTTAGAAGTGGATTTTTTTTGGAGATTTCATGCTGTATACTGCAGAATTTGGGGCTGTAAATCGAACCGAAAAAACGCTGCAGAGTATAACCACTAATCGGAAAGCGGACGACCCTGTACGCCGTGACGTACGCCCAGGATGGATAATAATTTAATAATGTGATATACAACCACGACGCCATCCGACAGCAATCCGATCCGAAACCGAGACGAGTAGACTCGTCGCGCATATATACCTGATATTATGATATTATTGAAATAATATTGTTATTATTATACGTTGTGTGCGCATGTAGGCGAAAACACACAGATATATGCTTAATATAGAACGCGTCGAACGGTGTCGACAAATTAGGGTTTTTTTTAATTGATTTAAATAGAATCTCGCTAAAAGCGTAGACCTTGGGGGCGTTATCATCCGCAGCATGCGGTATACACAAGATAATTGAAAGGCCATGTACGCCAGCACAGCATGTGATAACGACCTCCCACCGTCCGGTATTTTCGTGTGTATATTTTTCGGTTTTTTTTCTCCCGTGTCCGCCAACACACATAATAATATAATATACACGCACACACGCCGAACTCAAGTACACTATAGTGGCACAACTGTGACTACCGGACGACCACGACCACGACCACCACTACGATTACGACTGCGACCAGTGACTGCGACGACATACGATATCGTTTCGCGATTGAAGTGTGACGTGTGACGTGTGTGTGCGCCCGCGAGCGCAGCTTTCGCAGTGAACACCTATATACGATCGACGATCGCCGTGCGGTTTTGACGACGATCCGGCCATGGACCCGCCGGCGGGCGGTGGAACCGGTCCGGGAAGCAGTGGAGGCGGCGGCGGAGGATTCTTGTCCAACAGACGGATCAAGCTGACGGCCGTGTTTCCGATGATCGTCGGCACGCGGCGCACCATATCCAAGTCGGACTCATCGTCGTTGGCCAAGACCGGGAACTCGGAAAGGTCGATAGCGGCAAATGCCGCCGCGGCGGTCGCGTCCGCTGCGGCGGATAGACCGCCCGTCTCGCTGCCCAGGAACAGGATGAGGCGGGGCTCGAGTTTGACGGACCTGAAAAGATCGGACTCGCTGGCAGGTACGCCATCGCATAGTTTTACCATTATATTCTGACCCGAACCCACACCACGGCTGCTGCGTCGTTCCGGTCGATTCCTCCGTGTACCTAGCGTGTTATAAGAGGGTTGTTTCCCCTCCCCACACCACTCGCCGGAATATCGCGGTTATCCAGTTATCCGGCACTAAAGCCGAAGGGCGTTCGAGTGACGGATTTCTCGAAAACTAGCTAGTGCCGGGTATAATAATATATTAATATTACATATATATATATATGCTTAACGGATATGTCTGGATCCTGAGAGTACGTATACTTGAGGAATTCATAGGTCGCGTCGGTTAGAACTTGGCTCGCACTCAAACTTTGTTCGTCGTCCTCCTTAATAACTTTTAGACGTATACGCTAAACGTTATAGAAGTGATTTATATTCACTTTCAATAACGTCGTCGACTTTTCAATCAAATTCATAAATTAATATATGTATTATGATACACTTCCTTTAAATCCGATGAGCCTGCAATAAAAGATAAAAAAGAATGCATTATTACGTCATTAAATTGGCGCGTTTTAAATAAATTTATCCGTTCAAGAAATGTACACCACCCATATAAATATAATTTATCATCCATCAAATCAAACTGTTACAACAACGTTAAATATTTATAGAAATTTCGAATAACTGTGAAACGAGTGACGTGACAATACCTACATAGAGAGAATGGTTGACAAGAAAAAAGTCAAAAACGATTTCATTAAATCATATTTTACCACATTATCCATATCAAAATATAAAAACATTATTTCCTATCAATTTGATTAGTTTAGGAATACGATGATACATTTCTATTACAATCAATTTGATTATAATCATAAAATATATATTATTATTTACTATTTCTCGTGCTCTATATAGTTTTTCAAAAGTTTTCCAATCATAGTTAGTCACCAAAGACCAAACATATGCCGTACAACTAATACACCGATTTCGTGTAATCAAATCATCTTCAAGATTTCCCCACAGGCGTATAGGTGCGATAAGAAAATTGAAATAAGAATTTATTTTGGATGTCGTGTGAGAGAACATAATATTATCTACCGTCTTTGAGTGTTCCTGTTATTGATTACGTTTTCTGCATAAAACTACCCAGAAGCGGTCGCCACGCCTCGTTTCGAGTTAAAACCACAACGCCGTGTGAAGTAGGCGAATACGACGTACTTGCACATGTATTCACTTGCACTCGTGAAAGAGAACAACGTGTATAAGCTGTTCAATGATAAATATATGTATTCGCTTTCAAGGGGTACGAAACACAAATAATAAAAAAAAAGTTTTTAAACACTAATAAAAATAAATGTATAAATCTAAATTGGCGAATTGTTTTTCTAATCGATTCACCTAGGTCGTGTTACCAGGTTATGTGTTAGGTTGGTTACGCATAGGGATGGGATGCACGTCTGGAGTAATCGTCTTTTCTTTGAACGGGATAAAAACGAAACAAATCACACGTGAGGGGCAAATCGCTCAGTAAAAGCACGACAATCCCGCGGTATATTGTATCTACTATACCACGGTAACGACGAGGAGTCGAGCGGAATTTCACACGCAGTCGTACAAGTCCCGAATAAAAAACAAAAATTTAAAAAAATTGCGCAAAAGCCGTTGTGGCCGCGATATAGATTGCAGCGGAACGTCGCGGCGTGCACATAGTAACGTCGTGGTCGTTGCTGCGAGTGTGTATGAAAAACTACGGTACGGGTGTTGTATTGTGTGCCCAAGGTTCAACCGGCAGCTTCGGTGACCTGATGAACCTGAAACGGTTCTACGATGACTCGTCCGTGGGCTCAGCCGAAAACCTGGTGGCCCGGGCCGTGCCACTGTCCACCGTGTTTTGCCGACAGCATCTCGGCGCCGCGTCCGAAGAATCGGTGACGGCAGCCGCGGAGGCCGCGGCCTCCGGGCCCTACCACCACCGGTCCCGCATTGACCTGCAGCAGAAACAGCTGCAACAAGCGCAACAGCAACAGCAACTGCAACTGCAGCACAGCCATCAGCAGCAGCAACAGCTTCAGCAGCAGACGCGCCGATACGCCTCCGAACTCGGGGGCGCCCGGCAACAACCACCGCAGCACCGGACCGCCGAGATGACCAGCCAACAGCGCATCGAACGCATGTCCAGAATTATGAAACAGCAAAATCATCGGCCCGAGCAGATGATGCGGTTCAGGCACACCGTGACACTAGTAAGTGGCCGCCACCATAATGTCATGATAAAATACTTTGCCTATAATAATATAACAATATACACGCTCGGAGGTCATAGGTGAAAATCGTGTTGGGGGGAGGGGGTCAGCATTTTAAATTGCCGGAATACGATGAAAAATGTTTTCTCGCTTCGCATGAAATAAACGTTATTACAATATACCTACCAAATATTTTATGTAACAGATATTGAAGATGATTTTTAAGGAGAAAACTTCGATACGACCTATAAAAGGTACTTATATCGATATAGCGCAGTAGTTACGTACCGATTAGTCTCAAGGTCCGAGTCCGATACGGGCCTGTAAACGTATCGCAGCGTAGTTGTATGATACACAATTATTATTAAAATATTATTAATATTACAATATTATAATAATATGCAACTATTCTTGAACGCTATTTTACCGATACGTATCGATTCACTCAAATTTTCTTGAAAATCTCGAGAATATGAAGTCATTACTACAACACAATAGCGCGTGTATGTGTTGCATAGTCCTATATCGTAGCAGATCGAATTTTTCCGATAGTATTTTGTATAGGCGTGTTTTTTTTAAAAATAATTCCGATGGCCTCCACCATCCACGCATGCAGTTCACGGAATAAATTATAAATTTTTTTACTCAGTAAGTATACAACATATCGTATTCACTGCACTTTTAAATAGAAAATATTCCAAGCACCTACTTTTCTATAGAGGAAAATGTTAAAGTTATATTATTTAATCTCGTGCTTATAGGGGTGCTTGGAAAACTTTTGGAGCGAGAACTCGCATTAGTCCTCACCCCACGATTTATATTTTCTCGATTAAGTCCGCACAGGTATTTGCACGTCTCCGTGACAGAATCGGGTATGACGTTGGTTATCGTACGCGAAAACGCCGAAAATCATCTGATTTAATTAAATCACGGTCTTCGTGCGGTAAACTGAACGCACAATGTCGTACGTGCTAGTAGACGTGTATGTATTGGGTATGTGGTTACGTAAATACATACACAGGCTTACGGTTACGTACGTTTCTGTATGTATGCACTATGTATGACGTATGTATATAAATGTATAATGTATGTACTGTAATATATATCTATATATATATACACACACGTATATATGTATGCGCGGATATGACATCTGGCGGGGACGTCATAAACTTAAGTGTAGAACTTGCTATATTATATTGGCGTAAAGGATGTAATATTCTCGCGAGAGAGCGCGTGCACACACACACACATACACACACACATTTCATGTTCTGCCACTGAAAAGTTTTTACGGTTTTTATCGTGAGTCGGTCAGCGCCGCGCAAGAGGCCTTAAGTGCGTCTGGACATCCATCTACCTTTTCACCATAAATCTAATATATATATATATATTATTTCTAACAATGCGTATACACACTTGCACTAACCCGGCAGACAGAGTCCACTCTATATACGCGTAATACATATACCTAATACGCCTACTAGCAACGCGAAAACATACTTTCGGCCCAGCGAGCTGCGTCGTTAAGAATATATATATATATATGTATACCATAAGCCATATACGAGCTTTTCATAACACACGATAGGTATATTATTACGGTGTCAAAATGCTATTAACGCACAAGCAATAATAATAATAATGACGTAGGTACATAAAATCGCGTAAAAATACGACGTAGCTGGTCGTATATGTTCGATATGTCTGCGACGTATTTGCCTTCGAGGTATAATGACACCGGAGACATAGGACGATGGCGAACGGCCGTCTGTAAGTCCACCACACCACCACCCTCGGCCTGTAGGTACCATAGATAATAATATATACATGGATGGCTTGGATAAATTTTAGTTAGTACTTTTTAATAAAACTTGAAACCACTGACAAAATATTGGATTAAAAATAGTAATATTAATAGTAAAAAAAAATCCTATTGCAATTAATACAAAATTCAAAAATTGGCAGCTATTGGAATGATAAAAAATTGTCTCTATCGTATATAACCAGCTTATACCTACGGGCTATGTATAACCGCGAATAATCATTTCTGTAACTAGTAGATTCTTCGCTCACAGTCAGGCCCTCACATCACATTTTGGGCCCCTGTACCAAATGTTTTTGCAGACCCTACAAATTTTCCAATAAAATACAACCCATTACAAGCAATTCGAGTGCTCCAAACACGATTTTTACAGGGTTTATAAGAATCTTCACAAGCTTTTTATTATAAAATACATAAAATATTAATTAATATAAAATAAGCATTTCTATCAAAATTTCGATGATTACAAATTTATTTCAACGGGCCTCCTAAATATCCGGGCTCCTGTACTCCAGGTCCAACAGCCCCCCTTTTGGGGGCCACCTGCTCAAAGTATACAGTGTATATTCGGTATAGGGATGTCTGTTCCATCCATGTATAATATATTACCTATACAGTATAGGTACCCTGCAGCAGCTGCGGTCGGTATATTGTTATGAACTTATGACGACGTACCAATGTATTATTAATATTGTCACAGTGGTCTGTTGTCGTTTATAATTATTGTGCACTATAATATTGTATTTTTCTCGACTCACAGGCCTACCGACCGTGGCACGTCGGTGGTGCGGGCTCACGTCGACCGTTTGTCGGGTAATAATCTATAGCTGGAGCACGCAAAGCGACTCGTAGTAATAATAATATCGTGTAGACGTCGCGGACGACCGCGCACTGTGTTTCGGCGTCGTATAATATGTTATTATACCATCGGTCTGACTGCCGCGGGCATGTATTATGCATAATATATATATTACGATAGGTAGGCATACACTTATAGTATTATAATAAAACGCATCAGAATTCCGTGCAGCTGCTCGACTACGGGGCGTTTCTGGTCGAACGCATCCGTCACACACTGTCTCCGCGCGCACCGCGATGTATACACGGTGCGCGTGCGGATTGTAATTTATTTATTTATTTTGTTTAATTTAGAGATTATTAAGAGATTACTGCGGGCCTCGCCGTGAGGAACTCGTGTGTGGAGGCCCAGGGGTGCCTAGCTGTCTCGGTTTACGAATATTCCTAAAAATATACATTTCAAAAGATAAATAATTTTATTGACAAAGGATAACAGAAATCCTTAAAAATAATATTACTATTCCGATATTCAAACTTGGTAGGTATATTATGTTTTTAGTTTTAGTTTGCATCATACGCAAATATCGAAGCCAGTGGAGAGTGTATTTTATTATCGAGGGTAATGGACGTATTGGCCACATCACTGGGCATTGAGTTTATATATGAGTAATTACTAATTGTGGCAATATAGGGTGTGCGGGGCGATCAAATTATATTATGTCCAGGGACCCTACTCTGGCAATTTATCTTAGCACCCCTAATGATAATCATCATAATATAATGGCAGTATTTCAATAAATCGATAAAGATACAATATCATACTTCCAAAATACGAATATTAAAAAATCGAACATTGGTTCTGAGACAACTGCAACAGTCAACTCTTTTGGATAATGATGTAAACATGTAGTACCGTAAATTTAAAAATGAATCGTGTTCGGTATATTAATATAATTTTAAAACACCTAGTCGGTCTACATTATTAAATACATCACTTTCAATGTTGAGAACAACCGAGTGATAAAAATCGATCTCGATTCACTGTAGTAGTAATATAATATCAGGTGTCGAGGATAATATATAAGGGATGCTAAGTATTAAATTTAGAAGTTGAGAAAAAGTTTTGAAAATTAGTTGTATAGTTTTAACACTTTTCCGAATGAAATTACTTGTTATTTTAATACAAGATTTATGCTGGTCGGCTAAACACGAACAAAATACAAATGATAACGCAGATAACAATAGCTACATACTATTTTTTTTTTTATCAAATTAAGACATGTCATATTATCTTGGAATATTGTTCATTTATAAGAATTTTGTCATTTAGGCGGACTACAATATTGCAGAGTGGTCAATACCCTCAAGCCCACCCTTAAATACACCTATACGGCTGTGTCACAATAAATATTATGGTCATGTGTAGGTTGTAGGTATTAATTATGCTTATGCCTTATCACTCACGACAAATGGTCATTAGAGTGAACGACATTATGGTAAAATGTGATAGTATAGAGTATAGAGTACCAGAAGATTCGATGGTACTTTTCGTCGTCGAAATTCAGTGGAAAAATCATTGATTGTGACCAGATAATTATATATTTTGCGTTTATACCTGTAGATAATTTTTACGTGTTATTATCATAACATTATATCAACGCTGGTGGACAACAATTAAACCGGTAGATGATTGATTTTTAAATTTCATATTATTACTGTTGTCGAGCAGCAGTCATAAACGGTAGGTAATTATTTGTTGCCAAAAGAGTATAATATAATAATATCGGGTAATTCAACGTCATTAGCTTTTTATACTTGCCAAATTAATTTTATAAACTATAGATAAACTTCATTAAAAAAATAAAAAGAAACTATCATATTTAATTATGTAAGCCGGGGTTTTTCTTCTTAAAAATGAGTTCTTTAATGTATAAAAAGATAAGACAGTTAATTTAAGTTTCATTTAGTCTGCAACCAATTAAACTACTTAACATTTATTTCTTAGGTAGAGTTGTAGGCGTTGACGTTTTTGGTTACTAAACGAATCTACTTAAATTTTGCCCAAAAACCTTGCTCATTAAAATTAATTTGTATTATTATTTTTATTTATGTGATACTTTAATTCAGTATACTAAAGGTATAATGCATGTAATAACTTTTGAAGTAATTCGTTATCTTCAAATCATGTCTTAAACAGTTTACAAAATACAATTAAGATTATTTAAAAAATGTATTTTAAAATCAAAAATAATTGACTACATAATCTTAAAAATAATATTAACTTCGAAAAATCATAAATCATATATAATGATAAATATGTAGTACATAACTATTGTAACTAATATTATTATTATATATTGTTAATCATTCGACTCATAACTGTACCCAATCTCTTTCTTTTCTTTTTTTTTATAATTATAATTTCCAATTAAAAATAATAACTACGTTATAATGATGAAATTATTAGTGCGGCTATGTCTTATTGTTTATTGTGTTTATATTTTATGACAAAACAACAATCATCTTTAAAAATAAAAAATAGAATATTTATAAATCATTTGTTAAAATGTCGATTCTATAGTGTATTATGGGTATTATTTTCTAAATTACATCAAAATAATCAAGATACATTTATTTCAAAATAGTTTTACTGAATATTTCACTACCTAGTTGTATATTCCACGTTTAAATATTTTTTCAAATTATTCCCAACTATTCGAAGTTTTAAACCGTAAAACTTCTAAAGTACTTGCAGTTTTTATAAAAAAAAAAAAGTTAAGTGATACTTTATATTTTTGGATCTCTGTTATCGACTAAAACGTATGTCCTAAAGCTGTTCTATAAATTACCCATTGAATATGTTAAACCAATTGACTTATCGTTCCTTTCAAAATCTTAAATTTGATTTATGTGATTGCGTGACATATTATGACGCATTTACGAATTTACAGTCGGCAGATGGCATCTAAAATATAATGAAATGGGTGAGTTAAATGTTTGTAATTTATTTGAATATTGAATAACATAGGTTGCTGAATAATAATTGTTCCATACATTGATTAAATATTTTTACTTTCAATTTCAAAGTGTGTAATCGAGTATTATAATTTATATCAGGTATTTCATTTAAAATAAAAATCATAATAATGACTATAACAATATAATATGATTTTTATAAGTTATATTAATTAGAAAAAAAATATTAATTGTATAACGTAAACACAACTATTACGCGTAGGTATATTATAATAATGCAGTTTTATATTATATATTTTATTAGTTTTGTACTTAGGTACAAACTGCAGTAAGTAATTTACTAGCGTTGTTTAAGAAAAAACTCAAAATATGTTATTTATTTTCGAAAAAGTTTTTGAACGAATAATTACTAAAACAAGTAGTTAAAATTCAATTAGTTTCGTTGTCAAATTATTTTCGATGAATCGCGCACGGCGATAAAATAAGCCTTTTGAAAACGACTTAATTAAAAATGGCGAACATAAAGGAATAAAGGTTGTGCGTTCATGGCGAAGCAACAGTGATTGGCAATTGTAGAGAAATATGTTTGACAAATTTATAATATGGATCGTGCTTGTCAAGAGTAAGACCATAGCCATGGTAGCAAAATAAACACACACGAACTTATGAACACGCAAACAACACACGTGAACCAACTTTATGGATCGAAACCCCACCGCCGCCGCCACCGCCCCCCCCCCCCCACGGCCATCACCTCCGTTCTGGTCACGAGGGCAAACCGTCTGCAAATACCGTACAAAACAGAAAGCCAAATAAAACGTTATCAATTCTCGTTATCAAATATAAGTGAAACTGTGAAAGTCTCCCCGACAACTTACCGTTGTTCCTACCGAATGCACTCTACGTCTCGTAATAGATGCGATTTTATTACCACAGCTATGATTCGCGAAGGTGCCTTATATTTAAGGTTAACTGCTATGTCAATTTGTGGCCGCCGATGTTTTATTTTCGTTCGCGTGAAAAATGATAGGTGCCTGTATAAGTATATTTGTATAAAATTTCCATTGTGTACATTTCGTCCATTCATCATCCGCGCGGACGTTTTCCCGATTAATACAATGCAGGTGTCAGTTGACCAAAAGTTTTCGTAATATACAATTTTCAGACCCCGGTGATACACAGTGGTGATAATGTAGGTATATATATATATATAAAGAAAACCATCTCCAATTGCCGATCCATTTAACACATTTATTTCAAAATAATTTTTGGCACGGTTTCAATACTTTGTTCTACAGATTGGATGTATTTCGAAAAATTCTTATATATTATACTATATGTGTAGGTATATACATTATATAATATATTAAGCTCCATTCAAAGCGAAAAAAGTAAAATATTTCTAATGCTCTACGTTCTATTATGTCGAATTGCTTTCAACTGCACTGAGTTTCACAAACTTTTTATTTTTTTAATGCAAAACGAAATATTAAAAAAGAAAATATTTTCATGGGAATAAATAATATTATAATATTATAATGCATTGCTATAGCCTATAGTCATATTTCTAGAAGCTTTATATTGTTAGTAATAATATTATTATGATAGGCGTAGGTACTACATAACATAAAATCCTCTGCAAGTGTTAATCAATTTATTTATTTTGAACCCAATAGACAAAAAAAATGTTCAAGTAAATAATAATTATATATATTTTAATATTTTACCGTAGGGTAGTCGTGGAAAAATCGAATTTAACAATTTACATAATTGAAATGGGTCTTAGCGTGTATCTATAGTATTAATAACAGCTTAGAAATGAAAGGATTATATCATGGAGCACCTGGTCGTATAATAATATTTAGATTAGTAGTCACGGCTATATTAATAAATCACCAGTTTTAATTAATAATTCACTTGATTGGGGGAAAGGTAGTGCAAAGTTTATGTTCGATGTGTATATATGTATAGGAATATAGTGTCTCATAGTGCCTGCGGGGTTGGAAGTATCAACTTGGCTTATTAGATAGGTATGTACTTTGTATTGGTTTGAAAAGTGGGTTATATACATTAGGGTCCTTGTAATTGAACTGTCGTGTATTGCGATACCACGTATACCCTTCGAACAATCTAATCAACTTGGTAATTAGTACCATCGATTTAAAAGCCAGACATCGGTATTTGTTGTGCTTTTTTTTTAAACAATAAGACGATTCTTCTTTCGAACCCTACGGGGAAGGTTACATATATTTTATGCGTGGCGCATTTATCGGATGAAAACGTAAGCCTCACGTTTGTGTATTCGTATATAAACGCATGCATGATGTGGCGGCGTATTTATATATGCATATGTTTGCGAGTATATTTTGATCTTTCCCTGAAGAACGATAGGCGTTTTGCACGTCGCGCAAAATTGTCCCGGCCCGTGGAAACAGAACCGTCCCAACCGTTAAGTCGTCCCATCATCGTCAAGACGTGGTTTCGAAAACGATGTCATTTTTCAAGTTTATTGGTTGTATTACCTGTCGTCCTGCCGTGCGTAGAAGCCCCGAGACATTTGGTTTTATCCTTTCCCGCTCCGTTGGCGGCACATCAGTCTTAATCAAAACGGACGCTAGATATCACTCTTGTTTCCGCTCGTCCAAAAAAAAAAAACGTGGCATAAGCCCTTACTCCCCTCCTCCAACCAGCGATGTGGTTTTATTACATATACACGTGTTTCAAAAATCGTATTTAAAGCGAACGTTTAACGATGGAATCGGAGAGTGAGTGTCTATATAGACGCCAGTGTTGCGCAACCTGGTGGTGGTGACAGTTTTTGATAGGGGTTCGCCAATAATTTAACACAAAACGAAAAATGTTTGTATGTATAATATTATATATACTTGTGTAATGTTGGTAGGGAGTCACCCAATCGAAATAAATACGTTTTGGGGCTCGTGGATCAAAAAAGGTTGTGCGCCACTGGGCGTGTAGTCCATATTATGCAGTGGGTATATACGAAAAATTAAAAGTGCCTCCAAGATCAGTGGATATCTTGCGCTAATTATTCGCGTGCTTGAACTTACTAGCGCTGTACAAGAATCGGTGCCAGGTTAGGTGAGACGGAATGCATGGCGAAGGGTGGCAGTATGCGTATCACGACTATACCGACGGAAACGGGAGAGGTCGATGATTCACCGGAGTGCATGTCATTTTCGGAAGACTAATGAGCGACAAAAACGTTGAATATTTACAACCACTCATTTGTTATTCAAAAATTAAATCAAATTTATCAGGAGGTCCCCGATTAAAATTCATAGGACAATTTCGTATAAATGCGCAATATACTTGCATATATCTTGCCTACTTGCGTGAGGTAACACACAAGATCAGTTTCCCCATAATCAGAGCACCACTACTTTGGGTTAGTCACCATGGATGCACACGAACCCGTAAAAAATAACCAAAAAAAGGGTTAGGTACTTCGAACATTAGCATGTTTTTTGGACGGTTAAATAAATATAGCCGGCCTGAATAAAAATCCTATTTGGAATATAATGAAAATGTCCTGTGCATATTTATTGAGGCATGTGGTTATTAGAGTTTGCGCATTATCTTTATCATAATAATTTACCTAGCTTCTAAAAGAGCTCTTTCTTTAAAATGTATTCTACAAAAAAATAAAAATTGTTCGTAAAAATGTAATTTAAAATTCAAATCCCCCTATTATACCGACATCGTGTGTTTTTCCCGCGATAAGCTTGGCCGCCAATGATATATTAATAGATATTTGATAGTCATTATAATATTATATTGGCTTACGATTTCGTTTTTATGAATGGATCGGATGACACTGATACGGAAGTGATATAGTTATAAAAAAAAAAGAGAGAAATTAATATAAATAAATATAAAATGAAAATTCCATTAATTCAGTCAAACATTTTTTATTTTTCAGTGTATAATCGGTGTTTTTTTGGTGCTTATCTTCCTACTTCTTTTTGTGGTTTTACAGGCTACAGCTATATACGTGATAATGGTCTTTAAGCATAACTCATTATGCACAGACTATGAGATATTAATATGTATATTTTAAAACAAATCTCGGTGCGAGTGTTGTTTACGTAGATAAATTAAAATTTTAGTATGAACATAGTATTATACTTTAGAGTCGGAACAAACGAAACGAATAATAATTATAATATGACAGTATACAGTAATATTACATACAGTGTGATTCACCAAGCATGCTCACCCCATTTTTTCTTTAATAACAGTTATTTCAAATCTGATTTTTGGAATCTTTAAATATTTTTTCAAACTAGAACCCGTTTTTTTACTGTAAATTATTTAGTGGATATTTTTTTTTGAAAATTCGGACGAGTATAGTTTCTCAGTTATTAATATGTCTATTCCAAGTACTTACAATAATAATCCATACAAGTGGTTTTACAAAAGTATAAAACAGCTGTAATAGGTATTGGATCTAGTATTTTTTATACTTGGACCATTCTTATAAACTATTAGATACATTTGATTAATTAATATTAACCACTAACATTTTTAAATCACTATAGTCCCCGTATTTTTCACACCAATTATAATGGAGATATTTTCTTTAGTAGGTAGACAAAATTAAATAACCCAAAAACTAATTGATTCGATTTTGATTTTGTTACATCAAAATGTTCAGAAAAACTATCTAATAAATAAATTACACTCAAAAAAGGTGAAAAACAAAAGTTCTGGTCACCACAGGACACTCGTTAAGTACTAAGAAAAAAATCAAGAATTTAAGAAAATGCTCTTCGAGTATATAAAAATCGGAATTTGTTTAATCCCATTATTAAAGAATAGGGGGGGGGGGGGGGTGAGAATGCTCGGTGAGCCGCTATAGTCTGCTCCTCTATCGCTGATATCCTGTGCTGCAGTCGTCGAGACCGTATCTCCGTGAATTTCGATACAATTCGAACTGTGCAGCCGCGGATAATCTATATATGAACCGTCGACCGGCCGATTTATTACTGTATGCACATCGAGTTTGCTTGTGTATATATTATGTATATATATATATATCCCGTCAGTAAAGTTGTTTGATTAACGCGGTACAACACTTTTAAAAGCATTATGTGTGTGTATATACGAAGATCGAGACACTTAGGACCGTGTGTGCATATATACAGCCGCGTGCAGGTACTACGCAAACTTGACTCGTTTTCGGCAAATACGATATAAATGAGAAACGAGTTGAAACGTCGACCGCTTGTAATGCTCGTGTAATGCCTACCTTCGACCTAAATCTATAGGTATATACTATATACGATATACTTATATTGCACGGTTTCCTCTTAAAATCCGATTCAGTAGTTATATTGACCGCAGTCCGTGGTTTCGCCTGCAGAACGACCAATACCACGGCGATTGATGCGCTGAATCTAAATTGAAAAAAAATCTGTGCCCGCCCACGATAATCTTCAGTTAAGATTTTCGGCTTAAACGGCTGGAAACCCGAGGAAAAAGTGAAAAAAGTTTTCCTGCTTTCAGAGCATTTAATATTATTTTTATTATTAAAATATTATCTTCAGACGGCGCAGTTGGTGATGAACACCACTTCGCCGTTAAACTGTCTTGGTGACGATTCGTGTGATGCATATGGATGTGACGCATGATTTTCCGTTTTAAACAGCTAATTTTAGTCGCCATAATGTTAAAATATTATATGCCTACCTTCGTATTATATTAATATATGATGTAACAAAGCTCTAATGAAAAACCAGAATATAGACCGCGTAATGCATTGTCCGAACCTGTTTGATTAAACTGACCGCGAAGCCACGAAGGGTTGTATCTGTATTCGTATTATTTTTAATATTATTTTGTTACAAAATTAATTTTACCTAACCGTTTTCACGAAGTATTTTCAATTAACTATTATTACGTGTTTTCCATAGTGTTATTATCCATATTATTATATTTCACCCTGACTTTGTAAACCGCACTATTTACCGCATTGCTTGAGAATTTCAGTCACTTCACCGCGTTGGTATATTTTCGTAAAACAATTTATGTGTGTATAGGCTTCACGCATATGTATAGGATTCCGATGTTTATTTTTAATCAATATTGTAGACAACTCGAAATTACAGTGTTCCTCAACACGTTAAAAGTGTTATCATCATTTTTATATAAATAAATACATTTGTAAGAGTTTCTTGATTAAACTTTCTTCGACAAACGATGTCAAATTGTGAAAACATGCCCAGAGTTTAACAATACTCAATGGGGAATGGTTGCATTTATTTACTTATGGTTTCGAACAGGAGTCTTGACATTTTTTTCATTAGCTTTTGAATGGCTTTTTTGCCCTTTAACTTTTTTGAACTCCCATCGTCACGACAACTATTTTTAATTACGTTTTTTTTCTTCAAATATTTTAAGACTCATTTCAAATGAGAAAAAAAAACGTTGGTTTCCCGTCGACAAGTTTTATGATGGATAGTGACATTTGTTCATTACACTCGAGCCGTTTAACAAATCGATTTACTCGGCTATTAAGAAGCGCAATTTCTAGAAAAGTTGGCAATAATATTTTTAAAGATAAAAAATGTATAAAAATGTTTCTGATAATTTGAACTCTATAATAGTCTATACGAATGTCCAAGACTCCAAGTATATCAAACTTCAGTACATGGATAATAACAACTAGCAGTCGTACAATTTATTTGTTGGAAATTCTATTATTAAATCGTGTATTTATTATTGTTATCTCCGTACAGTTATATTGTTTGATTAAACGTTCGTAAAAGTATTTCACACACATTGGTGTACACACGTTTAGTACACACAACTTTTAGTGCTGTGGAGTAATGAAGTTACTGCAGTTGTAAGCCACAACAATAGAAAGACGCACTTAACGAATCAACCTACATATAGGTTAACCTACCCACAATTGTGTATTATATTTTTTAACAGTGTTATCAATTTATTTTTAATTCTGTAATTCTGTGTACTTGGACATGTCCCAGGCATTTGACCGCGTTTGGCACCGGATAAGGACCTCTAACACGAAATGTGATTATTACCGGGTCCTTAATACCTCACGGCTCACTTTAAGCTGCTTTCCAACAAACGCTATACGTTTCGAAGAGGAACCAAATGAAAACCGCCCATGGCCGTAGTTATCCCCTCTATAGTCGTGCGTATAAGTCCTAACGTTATACACGACGTGTTATTACCGCATTACACCGCTGAAATGTTTCACTCCAATAAGTCTGTAGGCACATTATAGTCTCACACACGCACTACATGAGGATTTTTTTTGTGGGGGAGGGTGTCTCGGGCAGGTCTTAAGTCTTTCCCCGATGTTTTTAAGCCCCCTCCCCTTCTTTGGAAGGTTTTGTTAGCCTTTATCACTCGTGATGTTATTATACTATTATAAGATATTAACATGAAAATAAACATAGATTATCATTTATCACTTATTTTATTATTAATTTATTTACATTATTTACATTTATATACATATTTTTAAAATTTAGGCAGAAATTCGAATGTAGACGCCTGCTCAATTTTTGTAATGGGTAAGACTGTCGAGCCCCTAAACATTTCTGCACCAAATATTCACCAATCGCGTACACTGTACCCGTGTACGTATATAATATAGTATCTAAAATATAGCTTTACTAATTAGGTGCGAACTACATTTATGATTGGTCGGTACGAACAAACACGACGAATCGACCAGATTCACCACTTACCTTAATGAGAAATCTCTGAATGAAACTATTCCGGTCGTATCAACGTCTGCGATATAATAGTCGACCATAAATGTGGCGATTGTAAATAATTGATCTTCACATACTTCAATCTGACCAATCAATAAACCCTCGAGAAATCACGAACGCCCATTGGTTCGTTGGTAACTGTTATTATATACCGCACCATACGCCGTATCTACATCAAGACATTACAATATTATCGTCTGGGCAATAGCCGTGGCACTAAACTCATACTGAAACGGATCCCAGAAACACTACAGAAAATACTCAAAACTAACCTAATACACTTATTTTTAAGGTGGCTTTCGACACGGTACGGTCTGACGATTTCAAGAAATTCGTTAAAATAAAATAGCCCAAAAATCGCCACCGGTATTGTTGAAAATATTTTTTTTTACTAAGCTCGGTAATGGGTTTTCGAAGAGTAGGTAGGTATCTACTGACCATGCACAGTTACATTATGAATTTAATTTTTTCGTTGTAATGGTGCTTAAAATTATTATTAAATCGTTATTGAACAATGTAAATTTTTACAAAAATAAAAATAATCTGCTCAGACCGAACGCACAATTTACACAATACAATATTTGTTACTCGAGATACCCTCTCAATGTCTCGACATTAAAAGTGAATACTTATAAATTATTATGATTAATTAATTTAGACCTTGCAGTAAACCAGTCCTAAAATATTCACTGTAAATGGTATTACAGTTCATTACCTTATCAAAGCAAACGCATTATTCTACCGAATTACCGACCGTGGTTTTAACAGCTGCTATTACAATTAATATTATCTAATTATTACAGTAGATAGATAATAATAGTAAATGTATAATGTGTGTAAAATGATATCCCCCCAGGAAGGTAACAGTAAAATGTATTTGTGATTATTTCCCGTTTATTGGGACGTAGCTATATTATCATAGTAAAAGTCGATTGTAATAATCTACAACTATACGATTCGTTTTGATGGCAAAAATACAATTTTATTCGTTATTCATTAATTATCTGTTTTTTTTCATAACTTAATTTCAGCTCATACAAAAATGAAATGTAACATTAATAGTTTATAGAATAATATATTTTCTTGATGTACATACATCAGACATGATACCATATTATTCCAATTTAATTATTTGTTGCTAATTATTTGAACTACACTATATATACTTATCTAATAATATATACGAATTTACTTCTAAGGATCCGTAGCTTCTGGCTTATCTTCTCCACTGAGGTAATCATATTAAGTGCGGTTTCGAGATACACATATTAAACATATAAATTTGACTTTATTGCATTGTTATGAATACGTTCATGGAAACATTCGACCACATACGTACACACAAATATTATATAAATATATCATGTAAGTACCTACATAATATAATAACAAACTAATAATTTATAAATGTTGTTTTTATTTCAACAAAACCAAAGCTAATAAAATATTTTTAAACATAATTTGAATATTTAGATGGGTCGCGTGTCGTAGCTATTGAATTGCGATTTAATATGTACATACCTATACTATTAAGTTTAGATGTACGCGATATATCAATAAACGTCGAACAAATTGACTAGTGTAAAGTACCTACGTGTGTTAGATTTAGATAATATTATGTACAGTGTGATACACTGACCATACTCACCCCACTTTTATCCTTTAATAATGAATTTGTTTTAATTTTGATTTTTTAATTTATAAGTAGGTACCTACTGACCATATTTTAAAGTGCCTATACTATTAGATCTGTTTTACCGTATAAGGAGAATCCTGGGGGCGATAAAAACCACAATTTTTTCACTGCAAATTGTTAGTCATTTGATTTTGTTGACAAATTTGACACATCGATATCAAAATATGTACTATAGTAGTTTTTGATTCATGTATATGAGCATTTTCAAAAAAAAAAAAATCAAAAAATTAACTTTAACAACTTACAAAAGTAAGTAAAAGGTGGTCTCGTTTAAAGAAAAAAAAGTATGCTTCGCCACAGGACACTTCTTAAATTGCGTGATAAATCGAAGGGTTTGAAAATAAATATTATACGGTTCTCAAAAGTTCCAGGTATCAGAAATTTGAATAAATATTCATTATTTGAGGGGGAAAAAACCGGGAAGAGCATGCTAGGTGAATCACTATACGTAGGTACGTGTACATAAATACGATATATTATTCGTAGGTTTGAATTTGCAATAAAGTGTTCAGAAGTGGATAACGAGAACTCCGCGTAAGACGCTCACCATAAATATTGTGACGGTGTAGCTGCTGCAGCTGGCTGTCATGAGAAATACGTTTAAAATATCTTTGTTCATCTATTCACTTTGGTGCGAGCATACGCGCGGACGTCGTTGCAAGTTCTTTTTTTATTCGGCAAACCTCATTTCGTTTCGGCTTGAATATAATACACCTCGGATGAAATATTTTCCACCAACGACGGCCGTGCGTGTGATATAGGACGGGTTTTCAAGATTTTCGAATCCCGAGACGCGAACAACGGAAAGCGAAGTGTGTGATGAACTTTTAATGGCTTCAAATTGGAAACCGACGAAACGAAGTTCGAATTTGTTCGCGAGTGTTCTTTTCTTGGTTATGATTACTCCGGAATGCTTTACAATGGGCGCGAATAAATGGAATACCTACGTCATTTTCACTTATTATACCTAATATATCTTCGAAACTTTTACTTATTATTTATAATTGACAAGCCACATTTCAGGGTTTGGTAAATAATTATTATTGTTTATCGCCGTCTGCTGTGAACGCGTACAGCAGCTGTTCGAACTTAATAGCTCCCCTAAATATTGATATTTTATTAGGTTTTTGTCGTTTATAGGGATATATGAAAATTGCTTAACAAACTATAATGTACGGGAAAATAATAATTTTATGTCCATAAAATTGGCGTGCATATAGTTTTCACGCTGGCTTCATTTTTACATTTATTAATAAATTATGCGGCTCGAAACATGTCACATTCCCGTCATTTATCTTGGTGTCGCATATTAATTATGATTTGAATAACTTAAAATATCTGATGACGTAGCGAAAAAAAATTATAATACAAACTAGAAGCAAATATTGAGTTTTATGTATTATAAATAAAATAATTCGTGTACAAAATTCGTGAATTAATCGAAAGAGCACAGACAAAAATAACCATTGTCGGTATATTATCATATGACAGTATATTTCTGTTGTAACGAATGGAGGACGACGGTTTCGAAATATCCTCTCCGTGATTTTGAAATGTATAATAATCATTATTGTTGAAACGCATTAAATAATGATAACTCAGAGACACTCCATTGACGAGAGAGTATAGCTATTAAATTTGTTTCGCATTATATGATTAAACTGCAGTAAGAACTTTACGTATATTATTATATAGTAGTATATAATAATAGTAATAATAATAATATAATATAAACAGGACAAAACTAGATAAAACTTTTTGCGACTTTGTGTATTCGGAATCCGTTATAGCCGTTCGAACCCTGCAATTCCTTTGTCGAGTTTATAAAGCAATAAACAATTTGCAAAAGAAATATTCGCGAAAACCCTAACTTTTATAATTTAAATAAAAAGCCAAAAGCATAAAATGCCCTAAACATATTCATAAACGAAACACTGCATCCGACCGCCGACAAAACAGAACACCAGATTTAGTTTATTGTGCAAATGGGTAATATTTCTTATTGCTGTATACTGGTGCAAATTGCGTACATCCATTTCGCGAAGCAATTTAATACGAACTCTGCCGTTTTCGTTATTTTATGTGTCGTAAAAACGCAGCGTAAAGTGTGGCCAACAGCGTTGTAATAGGGCAAAACCCGTCCACGAGCGTTTCATAAAGCGAAAAATCACGATTTACATTTAGACCAACTTTATGTGCACAGTCGGCATTACATATATACCTATATAATAATTACCGGCATCGAGTGCAATAATAATAATTATTGTGCTCGAGCGCTCGTTTGTGGTACCTACCCAAACATTTCATTTCTATGTGTCGTGATGGCTCCACGTACGGTCATATATTTTACGAAAAAGAAAAAAAATCCTTCTATAGGTCACCTATATAATATAACTGCTGCGCTACCTTGCAGACCGCCCCGCAAACAGCTGGCATATAACGTTTCTTAATAAACTTATAACCGGTACCCGGTAGTTGATTCGCCTACTCTTCTGGCGCGATTATTAACTTTAGAGTGCTAAATAGCTCTACTCCTTTTATATCGTTCCTTGTTTAATCACTGTAACTGCCTTTATAATTACTTTCCTCTACACCGTTTTGTGACCTCGCCAATGGGGTATATATATAGCTTTAACTTTTGAGCAATTTTTTTTACATAATTGCGTTAATTAAACGAAACTTATTATGTACTTTAAGATATTTACTTGTGTTTTCGGTAAAAAAAAAAACACGGTTTTAAATATAATCAAAATAAAACAAGTACAATTATTTTTTCTTTAAAAAAAATGATTTTTGTAACATTTTGAATGGCACATCAGTGAGGTCTGGCAAACGAGTATACATACTTATACATACTTATCTATAAGTGATTATAATCACATGACCCTCAGCATTAGCTGAAAGGACACGCAAAATCGTAGAGACGAACTATAGTCACGTCCAAGATGTTAGGTATGTAGGTTATACTTTAGTCACGTGGTGAACGTGTTAAATTTTAAATAAAGATAAATAATTTAGTTACCTACAAACTTTTATTGCTCATGTGTAACATTAAGCCAATTATTTTTAATTATAATAATATGATGATACAATTTTTAATGCAATAAGTAGGGTACCTAATAGAGTTTTAAAAAAAAGTTTTTGGTAAATGTCAATCAAATAGGTACCTTAAATTTTTATATATATATATATTCTATATTTTTTTATGGTATTAGACGAATTATTTTTGATAATAATACGAATATTAATAGCTGTTTTCATACATTATATTGTATAATATTATAATAACATAATTATAATTATTTTATTATTTTATTATTATTTATTATATTACTATCATATTATCGGAACACAAGTGTACTAAAAAATCACTTTAAAATAAGCCGAACGCAATTATTTTTTACACCCTTTTTGGTGACATAACTTACCCCGGACGCGACTATTAAATTAAATTATATAATTTATTCTAAAAACCTAATTATATTAATATGTAACGTTATTATCGGCCGGTACCGTGATCGTCGATCGTTTTTCTATATTTTCTTCTTCCTTTCCATTAGTGTAAATCACGGCGCAAAGAAATCACATTTAAACGTTACAATTTGAAAAGTGCACTATATAAATTTCATCACTTTTGACCAAGAAACGCGAGTCATTATTCACCATAAACTTGCAGAATTTTGTTTGCTGGCACGTAGAAGTATACGATTCTAAATAATGATAGCCGAGAAATATGAATAAACTGTAAAGTTTACGGATATGAAAATAATACGACATACAAACGCTTAAATTAAACGAGCAATGTTTAGTCAGTGAATGATAATAATATAAATGTCATGTTTAAAAAAAAAAAAAGAAAAAAAGAAATTAGAAGTTTTAAATTTTCATTGCACTTTGCTCGCGATTGTGTCAAGAGGTAGGGTAGACCTATTAATTTATAGTTGCGGAAGAATCGTTTTCGTGTTGTTAGTTTTCGCAATAATAATTATATAAATTCACCTAAACGATATATTAATTGAAAACGATTGAACAACAAACGAGTGTTAAAGTTGTTGGGCAACTTTATGAAAAGTAAAAATTGATAAAATAATACGTGTAGCAATGAACCGAAATTAAACATTTTAGAAAACCATTTTCGCGAGTCGATACGAAATGAGTTGCGTAAAAGTTGTAAACGAAGGATATTTGCTGTACCATGTATTGTAATAATAATATGTACAAGTACAATTAATGTTGTTTTAATTGAGTAACCTATACTTAATTGTTTTCAAACGTATACTTTTGTCCATTTTCAACTGTATATTAATATATAACATCTCGCAATTCAACTATTCTCTCTCTCTCTCTCTCTCTCTCTCTCTCTCTCTCTCTGAAAATATTTTTTTCTTTCAATCTAAATAATTGACAAGAGATTTCATCCTGTACATTTCGCATTCGTTTATATTCGAAGTTTTGACGTTCAAACTTTCTGTGTCACGGCCACGTAGGATTAAACTGTTACAATATTTTAACCTAACGTACAGACCTATTGGGATGCCATGCAACGTTTGTAATACATTTTCATATAGAAATCACGGTGGACGCGTAATCGATTTCTATCTGATATATTATTCTTAAACCTGTCAAAATGTATTATATTATCTTTTTAAGAAAAAAAATTAATAATAACAATATTATCCTCGTCGATGTAATGCTGAAGAAATATATTGATTGTGTAATGTTTTTGTCGAATGCGATAAATAATAATTATTTCAATGGCAAATCGTGTATACTGTATATCGCGTAATACACTTCTGAATTGTGTCTACGACATAATTTATTCGAAAAACGGTTAAATAATATTTCGTTGCAAGCTAAATAATGCGAATTCGTGTGCCGAAGAAAAAATGAACACCGCTAAGAAGACGTATGGATTTTTTTTTATCGAATTACATATAAATATATATAAACTTTAATATATACATTACATTTAACAAATTGTCTATCCCCGGAAGGGCATAAGTCGGCAGAATATCCTTTTTCACTTAAAACCCCCAATACTATAGTCACGCCCTAAATACATTTTTATCGTGTGCGAAGCCGAAGAAATGTATTGGTTTTACAACGATGATGTATTTTGTGTGTGTGTGGGTGTGTTTCTAGTAGAAATAGTGTTCCAAAATGTCGTCTGTGTATCTATAAAGATCGTAAATTCAACAAAGCTTTGACATAAGAGAGGTTGTTTTCTGAATTTTCCAGAAGACGGATAAAAACTATCGAAAACCGTCACATTTGCGGAAAACCTGGTTTAAACGAAATCGATTTTGGTTATTTTCACTATTGTTCTGAAAAACAATATAACGAAAGTCTATTTTAGTTTTTCACTTCTCAATATTTTCCCCAACTTTATTTTGTGGACTTTATTCAATCGTAATCAACAAAATAATACTACACAGTGCTGGAGTACGACAAACGAGGCTAGTCGTGATGCCTCGTCAAGTTTTCCATCCACAACTCGAATTTTTTTTTTATACTGTAAATTTCATCTATATTTTAGTGCGATGATATAATAATATTATGTACCAATATTGTTAGATATTTATTACCTATTTGATATATTAAAGTATAGCCGATAATATTATTTTGGTATTTTGAACATTGTATATTATGAGATACATGTATGTAATATAACGTAGGCGCGAATTGGCTGGGAAAATTATTTCATCACGATACTTGTTTATTTTTCAATATTATAAATGTTGTCGTATAATTTTAAGTGTTGGTTAAACACTACACTTATGCAAACAAATCTGATCTTTTAGGTTTTTCACTTTTTTGAATAACAACACACGTTTTTCATATTATACTCAGTAGCAGAATATTTTAATGTATCTTTTCGAGTAGCTATTCAATAGTTCAAACGTTATCAAGTATCAACCCAACATTTCATGTTAATAAGAGCCCACTTATTACTGCGGATATAATTCACTACCCTCCCCTTGCCTATATAAACTTTAAAACTGACCCAACATTTTGAAAGTTGAATTCATAATGGAAATTAGTAATTGGACTTTTAAAATATTAACATAAATTAGCCCTATAATAAATTGGCCGGCCAACTCAGCAGATTTGTATGGAATAGGAAAATAAATATTTTAGTGAGCCGAGTCAATGAAAAAACACAACCAACTTAAATAATGTTAACTCTCCGAACACAGGATAGTACCTAGTTGTCCTAGATCACGTTTTGCAAATGCACATTAATAATAAAATAATAGTCGTCGGGCAAAAATACGGTTGGCTCGTGGCTGCGTATCATTATATGTGTGCATCGAAAAGTGTAAAGGCAGACAAGAAAAATCGACCGGCGTAATCGAAAAAGCTTATAACGTGAAAAAAATTCAACCTGCATGCATTTATACCTTTGTGTCCGACGGTTGTATAGATAATATAGGCGTATATACGCGCAGATATAGTGGAATAAATTTCCATACTTACATCCGAAATACGTGTTTTTATGCACACACACACGTTGTAAATAATAGTAATAAAAAAAATTTTCCCATCTGTCTGGTTTATTATCTAGAACAGCCACGAACTATGTGTGCTGCAGCGCAGCTTATAACAAGATACGATAATATAATATACATTTCACGTTTTCATAATGTTTTCCTAGTCGAACATTATAGGTGTATACATATATTATATATTATTCATAGGTACGATTAAGTGTATTTTCGCGGTGCACAATCACACTGCGACTGCAGTACAAGTATACGATATAAAACCATATTATTCTTTGCGTTGTATCGCATGTTGAAACCATAAAATCATTCGGTCATTGATCATAACGTTTCGTACATTGTTATAGTGCGCAGGTACGTGGTTTCGAGTATTTCCGTATTAAATCGACTTTGTAAAAAAATAATATAAGACGATCGAATTAGAAATAATAATAATATATATTCTTTAGTGACTGCAGGTATAGGCTGATGCGTTGTTCAATATAATATTATGATATGATATAGGCCTTATACGATGGGTCGTATTCCTATACCTACTTTAGTATATGTAGTCTTAATCGATTTCGTGCGGCTATATTTGTAATACATAGACTAGCGAAGCGAAACACTCCTGCAATATTATTCCATTCCAACTACAAATATTTTTGTCGAGTACGAAAATAATTGAATTTTTCAACGTTAAAAATATCTGTACATTATCGTATTGTGAAAATAATTATTACGGTATTAAACGTGCTCACAAAAAATCACAAGTATTCGAAAAATATAGTCGTGGATTTAAAAATTCCAAAATCCAGAATTTGAATGTACGAAAAATGTAAGCATAAAAACAGTGTGAGCATGCTTAAAAAATCACCTTGTGTACCGAGTGGTTATAACAATATAAGTGCACATCCTCGGAAATACGTTTCCAGTCAAAATTATACCCACCAGGGAAAACGTTTTTTCGGGAATTTATAATCATGATAAAATCACGATCGGAAAGCCGTCGTGTCGTGAGTTTAAAATAAAATACGATTTCCGTGGTTTTGTATTATACCGCGATTTTCCCCTCATTGTTGACAAAATGCGAGAACGTTGCTCAAGTCCAGCACACTCCGAGTGCAGCGCACGATACAATAATATATTAAAATATGTACTATATATGTACGGCGAGGGCCGATGAAAAGTATTGACTGTAAAAACATATTGACACATACATATAAAATGGCTGCACGGAGCACGCAGAAACAACGCTTAAAAGGTTTTCCAGATATGTATACGGTGCAAAAAAAAAAAAACAAATAAATAAATAAGTACAAAAGATATACGCCATTGTAAAACCAATAGCTTCCGCGCACAGCCGTGTTATTGGTATCCACGGTAAAATGTAATTTAACCCGGTACATTGTGGTGCATTCTGTACGAAAAATTTAACATAATAGTTCGAGTCTCGTTCTGAAATTTTTTTTCCCTCTTGCGATATTAATAAAACACTAAATTTAAATAAATAAAAAAAAAATGATTTATTAAAGTCAAAAGACATTACCGCCCACTCCGCAGCTATATCATAATAATATCATGTACCTACCCCCTGGTAGGTCGGTATAGGTGCGTTTATAATAATATAAATGGACATTTTGTGAAATACCTACGTGCGGTAACCGGCTAAAGTCTAATTATCATAAAATCAATAGAGCGTTACGTTCGGGAAGGCAAACGGAAACGGCGAATGTAACCAAATAAGCTGTTTATTAAAATATGAATTGAGTTTTGTTTTGTGGTTTGATTAAATATATAATAATTATAATAATAATATAAGGACAAAAAAAGGGCGAAAAAAACGGAAAATATACGAATACCGATTTTGTGCCTTTGCATTTATCACCGAGCGCGATGTGTATGTGTGTGCGCGCACGACATATAACATGGTATGCGCATTATCAGCTATGGACTTTGGGGAAAAGGTTTTATTTCGTACATTATTAGAACATCGTACGAGTGTTTGAAAACAGTAATAATAATAATTCAAAAGCTCGAAACGCGATTTTCTCGTCACTCAACTATAGTATTCTTTCTTGTATCAACAGAGGTGGGCAAGTTAATGACAAAAATTAACTCGTGTCGGTTTTATAAAGCTATATGAGAGAACGTTAAACAATAAGTTAAATAAGTTAACAAACAATATATTATTATTTAACTCTATAAGTTTAGAGTTAGTCTGGAGAAAAAATATTAACATAAGTTAGAATTAAATTAATTTGTTATTATGTATTTTAAATCATTGCATGTATATATATTATTATATACACCGTAATATTTTTAACATTCACAGGAAAAAGCTAAGTATTGTTACAAACTTTAATGGGTTATTTTATACTAGTAAAGTTATTATACCTATTAATAAAAAATTTGTTTATGTCTAATAGTCAATGCTCGCCTTTGCCATAAAGTTATATACCTATAATACATTATAATTTATAACAAAAACCATAATATTTCATTGTGGCCGAGTGGACTACATATGTTATGAAATTACTATCAATAAAAATAATAAAATGTAGGCCAAATGTGGGGCAGACTGATCGATGCTGATGGAGGGGAAACCCCTGATAACAAATATCATTTTTTTTTCAAGTGTATCGGGGCAGCGTTTAATGTTATAATAATATATTATTATGGTCGTCGCCGTCGTTGATAATAAAATATATCAAACACAATTTATATTATTACACATTTTTTTAAAGGTTTAGTACGATGTGTATATAATATATGCATTACATATTTATTATGTGTCTAAATAAATGTATATACAGTTTGTATATTCACTAAGAATTCTCACCCTTTTTTATCCTTTTTTATCCTTTAATATTGCATTTATTCAAATTCTGATTTTTTTAATTATATTTAATGGCTATATTTTCGAATGCTAAATTTTGAACCACTTAAAAATTGTCGTGTGGCGATACATACTTTATTTGTTTGCAAACGAGAAACACCCTTTGTCAAATGATTTTTATGACAATTTTGACTCATAAAAACTAAAATATGAACTAGTGATTTTTGAGTTACTAAACTTATTTCTGTACTTAAACTATACGAAGGAAAACAATCCTTATTAATAATGGTTTTACATAAAGTTCAAAATATAATAGATTGTCTAGTACCAGTCTTGTTAAGATTACTTTTCAAATATATTCAAAATATATATATTCTAATGCTTTCTTTCAAAAGAATTTGAATATAAATACAATAATATTTTTTGTTAGTTCAATAAATTTGATATTGAAATATTTGTAAGTACGTTATACACAAATAGCTAGACTCAAACTTATTAATGATTATTTAAATTAAATAGGTTATTATACCTACATACTTCATTTAGTAGATCCGGGGTCGACCCTGTTATCTTTTCCGTTATCTTACTTATTTTATGAAATCTTTCAAATAATACATTGGTAAAAAAATTTTTCAAAAGTACCAATTTGTAATACCAAAAAAGTATTCAAATACTTAAATAATATAAACAGTAGTAGGTTATTGGACACATTTTACGAAGCATAACATTTTGAACAAATTAGTTGTTATAATTTTCAAAGTATCATAATCCCACTCCTGATTTATCAATTATCTTCGTACCTACGCAACGTTCATTAACTCAATGGCTAATTAACTGTTTAATATTGATTAGTCAAAAAATCATTTGACTAAAAATTTTACCGAAAAACGTGGTTTTCATTGGCAACAAAAGAACTTGTATCGGTCGATACTGGACGATAATATATAGTCGCACAACAAATCTGAGTATTTGAAAATATTATTGCCTCAAGTGTACCTATACTTAAAAATTTCAAATTCAGTAACGAAATTAGTTCTGCGTCGAAAAAGAAAAAACATTGGGTCGAGCATGCTTGATGAATGACTGCAGCAGTATATTATTTTATATATTGTGTATTATATACATGCACGCACAATAAATTATATTATATTATTTTTTTTTTTGTGTAAAGTATTTATGATAAAAACATATCGATCGTGCGGTACGCGCGTTTGCCCCTCCCACCCGCCCGCTCGACTTTTGACAATGTACGTACAAGCACGTTACGGACAAAGTATGAAATCGGTCATTGTATAGCTACAGCGTCCAGTCATTGTACGCGGTTATGGTACAATGCTGGGTTTTAGTGGTAAAAGTAGGAAAATGTACCTGTACATTGTCCGGGCGCAATGTGCACAATGACTGAATCTCAACGGGCCCATTGTAGAACGGCGTGATTTTATCATCGGCAAAAATTTCGCAATACTATATTATGCATATACTGGCAATCGCATATTTTTATAAAGCGCCAAGAAATACGGAAGACCAAGCCAACCGTTTTGTTTAGTAGTACTGACGGCCATTTAAAATGTAGCGATGTTTTATTTCATAGTTTTTTTCATATATATATTCCGGACGGAATAATTGATGTATTTGGTTTTACAATGACGCATTTGTGTGTGTTTTTTTAAACATTTTTATTTTTCCGTCTGTCAATGTTTTTTGGAACAATATCCAAAACCTAACCTCACAATTAACGCTTCGGTCTTCTGGGCTCTTGGGCCACTCTCTCTTTAGGTCAGTTGGTAATTCATTGGATATGGGTTGGACTTTTGGAGGGTCAAGAGTAAAAAATTCCCAGTAATTTTCAAGATAATCGGAAAAGACAAAAAATAAATGAAAATTATAGCGGAGAACGGGAATGATTACGCTAAACCAGTTTTCGACACAGTTGATTTGTTTTTTTTTATGTTTTAATTCAAAAGTGAAAGATTTGAATTTTTCACCAAATATTTATAAACTTATATTTCCTAGAATTTATGATGTCATTTTCAATTTAATTTTAACACCTAAGGCTGAAATACATACGAGATTCCTCGTAAGTTTTTTTTCCATTAGAATTAAAAAAAAGTTCAGAGTGAAACCATATACAATTTTTTTTTTTTTATTGGGTAACCCGCGGCAACATAGGCCATTGGGTGTGGGGAGGGCACTGTAGGTTTTATATTGGGTAGGTTGGTACACGTGTGTGTTGTGTTTGGCAGAATTTCTAATGGGGCACCCGTAGGTTTCTGCCGTGCCCCGGGGTGGGGGGATGGCGGCACTTGTTCTCCGGACACCGTGACTTGCACGGAGAAAAATGCCGCCCAGTGGTCGAGGATCGAACTCGGACCGGCTGTGCCGAATCCGTCGCGTTAGACCACTCGGCCACCTCGTCCCCCATATACAATTTTTATTAGTGGTTGAAGTTTAGATTTTGCAGACGACATTGTATATTATTCAAACGTATAGTCACGATTTATTCGGAAATGTTTTGTGCTATTTTGTTACTATTTAAAAAAATATTATTCGTAAGCCACTCCCTTCGTACATTATTATTTACTATACAAAATATTTCAATTCATTATAAGCTATTTATACCACAAACCTATTCACACCAATACATCATAGCAAACTGCAGACTATAATATGATGGTACCTACGTCGATATTGACTTAAGTGAATAACAGATAGTAATATCATATTATATTGAATAGTATGACAGAAATTATAAATAATTTAATATGTAACTTTTTTTTTTTTGACAAAAGTTATTTCAAACCCAATGTATAGCTAAAATCGAAAAAATTATTAATACAAATATAGGTAATAATAATATAAAATATCCTTAGAAAACATACCTATAGGCTTACTTTCTCCGCTCAGAATCACTTTTCAAATACAATGATTTATCGTTGAATTCGAATCTAACACATCCACTAGATACCAGGCAGTGACCTACTTGATAACAAGGTACACCACTTACCACGGAGGTATATTATGGTTATTGAGATTTTTTGACATACAATTTTTTGTTTTATCGATACTTGTGAAACTCCCTTCCCGATTACTATATATTTTTTTGAATAATGAAGTGTCTATATGGTCGAGCTTTACGCTTTGTTCCTGAAATACTTAATATTTTTTTATTCTTGGAGACTACGATGTAATTATATAAAATAACATTATACAATAGTTAATGCAGCATAACCTGTTATTGTAATCAAATATCTATCCACTCACTAGCGCGACGTCTGCTTCTGTTAAACACAGAGATAAAACAATCGTCCTATCGTCGCATCGCGACCTCCGCCAAATGCAGTTTACATTTTGATAAATTGTTATGAAGACATGTTACAAAACATGTTGATGATACAAAGACAAAATCTCGTTTTATCTATGTTCTAAAATATGAAAAATATAATAAAAATGTGTTAGGTATTTGACCATAATTTGTATGTTTTTCGCAAGTTATGATACTCTTTTTTTTTTTTTGAACAATTTCGGTAATTATAAAATAATAATTATGCTTTAAAATGATAAACTTAAAGTTTCCAACAATGCAATGTATACTGTACAGTACTATAGTGTATATATATATTACGTATACATATATTGTATGGTATATACATATTATATATATAATAATTGTATACTGACAGCTGATCGTTTCAACCCGGTTTTCCCTCGATATATAATAATGGACAGTCAATAGTATATGTAATTAATTGTCAATACTTTTTTTTGTAAGTTGATGCTTGCCACGGACATGTTTGTTACCTATTGTGTACATGTCGAATGTATTGTTTTGTATTATAAAATATGCGCGCGCATCGACCACCGCCACACCAATCATTCGATAGAAATCGGTCGACACACCGCGACGATAATGAAATCCGTACTAAATACAATGTACAAACGATCGCTTCGCATTATACTCTTCCTGCAGGGGTCGTGTGATCATAATCTTTATAAATGCCTAAGTCGCCTAAGTCGTCCGAGGCTCGGCTCGGCTTAAAGATTCGGTGGCCCAGCGAACGATTTCAATAGCGGGATCTTAATCTTTACGAGTTTCACCCCCTACCCCCACCCGCTTCTGACTATATGACGGGAATATATTACGGACATATATTATACGTGACAAAACATATTATGGTAGTATCATCATTATAATACACACCCCAATCTGCAGCGGGTTACCCCTTGCGCACTGGGACCTCATCGGAAAACGTCGGCGGGGTGCTTTATACTCGGTCATACGAGGATGACGCAGCTCGTCCTCGACACAGTCGATATGTGTGATTTATTTTAACGGTTGAAAACACAACCGCCCTACTAAGAGTAGTAATGTCGTGTTACATAGTATTATAAAACGATTCGCGAGTAGGTATAATAATATTATTGTATTCCGGTTGCTACGAAAAAAATTCGAATCTGTTTCGATGTGTAACCGTTTTGATCATTTCTCGTGACTTCCGCCCGAGAACGTTGATCCGATGAGTCTGCGATAGTTTGATAACAATCGCGGCGTTGATAATAATTATTGTGATAGCAGCAGGTAGGTATTTAAAACACTCGAAATAATAATATGTCTATACTGGGAAAACGATAGCGTCTCGCGCTAAAGAACCACATCAGGTGTAGCGCGCATTCTCGCATACAATATATAATGCGCATTAATAATATATATAACTACTAAACTATCTACGTATACGATATTATTATACACCGTGTAAGAAAGTAAGTTTCTTGCAGCGCGGAGGTAGGTGCGAATCACCCGTGTGCCCTTCGCACCACATACACAAATGACTATACCTACAGAGCGTTTTACCATATTATATATATATATAAACAAGCTTTTGCGTATATGATTAACACACACACACACACACACACCCACACCCAAATACCCGCCTACCACTACTACCAGTGCCGCCGTGTAACAACCATTAATCTTGTCTTGTCCAAGAATTCCGGCGGCGGTGGCGTTACGCACAATGCAGCGTAAAAGGGGCCTGACGTCTGATCAATTACCCTTCCTCTCCCGCCCCTCCCCCTTCGATATTTCCCTTTCGCCGCTCGGGCACTCTGAACCGTCCCCCCCCCCCCACAGGAACCACACCACGCCCCTTCCCGCACACTCACACGCCCAATCCTCCGCACCGTATCATATACCCTCCTCCTCCTACAGTCGTTCCCGGACCGTCGTCGGAGGGCAACCCCGCGACAGCGGGGGTTGGATTTTCCTCAACAGAAATCATTTGCGACAGTGTATAACAGCAACGTGCAACAACAACGGCGGCGGCAAAGGTCATCAATCAGGAAAAAATTATTCCTACTAGGTACCTATATATACGCGTATATTATATTATTATTATGCTGCACCTATATATATGTATAATATAATGATAAAGGTATACGCGCGACGGTTCCGGTAAACGGAAACTAGCGACCGGGTATCGACGACGACGACACCGACCGATATTTATTTTTTTTCCCACCGTGTATATTATACCACCGAGATATTGCCCCATCATAATATATCGATTTCGAGCGAGAGAGGTTTTTAACTAAATTATTTTTGTACCTCGACGCCCCCCCCCCCCCTCGCACTGCAGCGTTACGCGATATTATATACGTCATGTAAATGCATTTATATATATTTTGTAATAAAATACCTGTAACATTGTTTAGAGACCGACGCGAGTACATTATTATTATATTATAAAATATGCGCGTTTAAATTTATTGCGCTTGTCGTCTGCAGCCACGAAAATGAGCTCGCCGTCAACCGATAGTCGCGAGTGCATTCCCCCCTCCCTCTCTCCCGGCTTGCAGCGATGCATTTCTCGCACTGTGCAGTATATAAACGCATAATGCATAACATTATCATGTCGTCGTGATAATATTATTACGGCTCGAGCGTGATTTTTTTCCACAGCCTACCTCAACAGTGAAAGATTTTCCGCCGACGACCGCGGCTGTCGATAAAGTTATTTGTGCACCTAATAATCGCGTGCACACATATATTATTACGGTTCACTGCAGTACCGTAATTTATATTATGCACATAAATTAGCACAAAATGGCAAAGGGTACACACTACACAGTGATCAGTATATACTGTTTAGAACGCTACACGTATAGTGCGTAAACTTAAATAATTATTCTCATTGCTTACACGTTTTAATTTTATTACGTTGTCACAAATGATGTCGGAGAGAAGGTCCTAGCTCGTGTTCACCAGTACCTGCTTCTAATCTCTGAATTAGTAACCCATAATTATTAATTTAATTTGCATACAAAATGTTCATTTTTGTTATCTAAAATTTAAACATCATATTGCAAAATATTTAATCTTAAAGATCCCGGTGCTAGTTTTTCAAATTTTCCACAATTATATAAAATTTAATTTTCAAATTTTAGTTGCAACCTCAACTATAAGACTTTTCCACTAATCTACTACCCGATACCCATGGGTGGCTTAAGCAAAAAAAATATGTTGGTTTTTGAAATAAAACAATATACATATAATAAGAAACATTAATTATATTTTAGTTAGGACGTGCATTACGAGTCATATTAGTTTTCTTAACGCACACACGTAAATTAACAAAATACAATTTAATATATTATGTAAATAATAAAATAAAATAAAATATGTATTGTACCTCTACTTATTGATTTATTAAGGGTCCCGCTGCCAGTTTTTCAAATTTTCAACAATTCAATATAATTTAAAAATTAAATTTTATATTTTAGTTGCAACCTCAATTATAAGACTTTTCCACTTATCTACTACCCGATATCTATTTAGGGGGGGGGGGTTTATAGGGTGTATTATATTGAAAAATATGACTTTACAGGAATAACTCTCAAGCTTTTTAGAATTGTCGGATTTTGATGACTATTTTTTTATCTGAAAGAAGAAAAAATGCTTTTTATCTTGTATTTTTTTAGACATATTATCAAGTTTGAGAATATAATATTGAAATACAGAGATCGACGTGGGCTGTAAAATATGCCCCTCTAAAAATTAAAAAAAAAATTATGAAATTTGGTTGATTCTACAAGGTGGTATCGTTATTTCCGCAGAGTGTATTGTTGAGGACAAAATGGCATCGGCACCGGACGCCTTCAAAAAAAATAAAACGCATATTCAGTCAAACGTGGAATGTAGTGAGATAATTAAATAAATTGAACAATAGTATATATATTTTTATGAAAAATATTTAATACAATAACTTTGGACCAAAGTCGTTGCGAAAAAATTTTATTGTATTATATTCTTAACGGAGGAAATTATTTTTCCATTCAACTTGAAAGCTTGAGTGTATATTGTACCGGCGGTGGCGTAGGATATAATAAATATACCTACAGAAGAAAACGAGCGGAGATGGGGACGCGTTTTAAGTGTGTGGTCACAAAAGAAGCGAAGGGAGTAAGTCACCTCGCCTCGCCCCAACCACCCCGCCACTTTGACCCCTGTATATATTATAGGACGCACATGGGCCCCGGCCAAAACGACGGCGAAAGACCCAAAGGCGACCGACCCCGCGAGCGATAATAATATAATATATTATTGTACATTTTTTAAAATTTTTTTTGAAACGTCGCTCGCCGCTGCCGACGGTATTTAATCTTTGTCTTCCAAAAACGGAGAGGTGAAACACTAAAAACGGTGTTTTTATAATAATATATCATTATATTGCGCCTAATTAATAGCCGGCGAACGAACGGCTGGCAACAATGTATGGCCGACTGCTGTGGCCCGTGCTCGGTGCGTGCGCTCACGCAGTTTATGGGCGATCAGTCGTATCAAGTTTTTTAAGCGGTCCTAATTAGTATACTTCGGCGAGTACGATAAATCGTATTTGTTTTTTTGTTTTGTTTTTTAGACTTGAAATATTGCTCGACATTTTGGCGTTCGGTCGGCCGTGGATAAAATAATAATAATAAGTGTATCGTATGTTTTGGTAACCGTGCAGTTTCGCGCGATCATATTATAATTTTGCAGCTAGACAAACATTTTTCGGTGTTCGCCATCACCTTCGACCCTATATTACTAAACACTATCGCGATTTTACATACTGCTTTAAAGTTGCTGATGGTCGTGATGACAATATGAATATCACTATAATAATTGCGTGCGCACGGTGTATACCGTATATCGTATGAGCAATGTCTGTACACGAAGATAAAAAATAAGTAATAACCGTTTACGGTAATATAACCGTTATATTATGTCCGCCGTTAACAGATTTAAATATCTTTTGAATTAGCTGATAAACATTTTTATTTTTTCATACCCGTAAACTATTTTACAAGTCATTTATCGAACTAGCCGACACGACTTGTATTGTGCCTCACGCCCATTGTCATTGTTATTTATAAATCGTTTTCGGTTATTTATTTTGCGTTCACCATCACGTATACACATAATACATAATATAATAATACGCACGTATTTTAACCACAAGCTTACACGCCATATTTTTGTTTGTTAAACGTCACTGCTGTTTTCTGCATTAACATAATATTATATTGTGCGATAGCGATATTATTTCAGCGCGTTATATCTCTATCCAAGTATATATTATACAATAAAATGTATAATTTGTATATATTATTATTATTATTATTGTTGTTGTTATTGCAGCTCATTAAGCATTTAAATAAATATTTTGTTCTATATCGTAATTTCGGTGAGGGCGTGTGTATGTGTGTGTGTGTGCGAGCATATTGTGTTGAGCATTTTCGCGAATAATTCCCTCGGTGGAAACTTTCGCGTGCGATTTTAGAATTGAGAAAATAAAGTTATTGACACACCCCGTAAGCTCCGGGACAAAGATCTCCGCGGGCTCAACAATAATAATATATATATATATAACACGCTCGCGAGTATCGCGCCCAGTAATTATAATCCCTCACCACATTAGTTTTGATAATGTAATGTATATAAAGACTTCCTGCTGGCATGCAAAACAGACTTGTGGTTGTGTGTGCTCGCGAGAGAAGTGGTTGTGTTTCGGCTTAGTTCGGCAAATTAATATTAACATGTTTCCCGTGCGAGTTTGGCAAATTTAAACGAGGTCGGAAAAACACACCCACACGACCACGGCCAACCGCGTTGACGCGTAAGTGCGTGCGGAATATTTGGCAGATGTCTAAAACTACCTGTACCCCCCGATGGCGCCGAATAGACGATATACACTCGTATTATACGTATTAATATAATATTATTATACCATTGATATAATCAATGATTACCTATACGTAGTTTTTAGGTATATACGGACGGCCACGGACGGAATATTATAGGTATAAAATATTTAGGGATGCCTACAATAATCGAATATAGGGTGGTTCACCGCATGCATGCTCAACCCCCGTGTTTACCTTTAATAATAATGAATTCGTTCAAACTCTGGTTTCGTCGAACTTTTAAGTAGATACACTTAAAGGCCATATTCTCGAATAATAATATTTTTTATACCTACCTATATACACCTTCCATTCTTCAGGGTGTGTTTTGTGGCGATACCGCAACTTTTTTTTTTCAAATCGCTCATTTTCCCTGTAAATTATTAAACAGATGACTTTAAAAAAAAAATGTATTTACATCGAAATTTAAACGAGTACACTTGAATAATTTATTCAACTTTGTTGGGTTAGATGTGTTCATAATAATGGGTTTGGAAGATATTATTTGAGGCTGTATAAAACCTTGAGTAATTTATATACATCTAATATCTAAATTAATTCCATAATATTTATAAAAATTATAAACTAGTATTATAAATACTAGTTCTAACTAGTATTTAAACCATTTTTAAGGACTATTATTCTAATGTAAATCTACCCGTTCAAATCTCGATTTAGAAACATTGACATTTTCAAAAAAAAACCATCTGCTTAGTAATTTAGAGTAATAAAAATTGGTTTTCATTTGAAAAAATAATTTTGAATCGGCACAGCAGGACACTCCTTACTGCTTAAATGGTATAATGAATCTAAATGATTAGAAATATTACAGAGTAGGTACACTTACCAATTCCAAAAATCAGAATTTGTATAAATGCATTATTAAAGATAAAAATGGGAGCGAGTACTATGCTGACCGAATCACCCTATATATTGTAATGACATCGGACGAAATCGCTGGTCATTCGGGGTCGTGCCAAACCGTTATAGGCATTGTAGGTCACAGCAAGATGGTTGTTTTATTATTATTTGTATACATATACGCGAACGATAAATTATAATTATTATAATATTATCTGACGTGATGTTGTCTACCGAAATAAATTACAAACGCGAAATCGTTTGCTACAGCCTATAATATACGACATTATTGTACACACAAATACAAAAAAAAAAAATATATATAATTTATATATTATAATGATGACAATGGCTTCATATAATACTATATTCGTCCCGTCACTGCGGCGAAACGCGCATTACAAAAATGTATATCAGTTTATCACTATATCATAGACTATATGCTCGTACGACGCATACCAAAACGTATACACAATACCGTGGGTGTGTATTAAAATGCAATGTATAATACTCTATATCCACATTATAATAATAATAATTATAATTATATAGCTACGTGTAAATACACTTGAAAACTGTAAAGGGTGAACGTGGTCATCATCGTTGAATATGAAATTAATATAATATACCACACTTTCACACACACACACACACACCTATATATTATTATATAATATTATGAATTTATCTCTGTGTGTGCGCGCGCGCGAATAAGTGTTTCAATGGTGTGGAATTGGTCAGTTAAAAATGACATGCTCCTCTGCGACTGGAAATATCCTCTAAATTGTTAAGAAATTACACGCCGGGTAAAATGTATTCAAATTCAGTGCTTGACAAAATTTGCGTCCCTATGGCCTATGCCCTAATTAAAATGCCGAATATAACAATATTTGTCCATTGCATACGGTTACCCTACAGATGCGACCGATCTCAATCGAATTAATTCATTATGCGTGCCATTCTCTTGGTTAAAATATTATAGCTCCTAAATATTTGAAGTTTACATTTAGGCCCATTCTCCTGCTTGCAGACCTACGTTATTATATTCGAGCTTTCTTCGATTTCTCTTAGGGGTTCCCAAAACGATATATAGGTCCTAAGTATACTGCTGGCAGTGGCGTACTAATCCCCCCACCCGAAATTCAGTTATAAATACCCCACCGGCTGCAGGTAACGTTTTATTTTCATTTTACTAATTATTATCATAGTATGTATGCGCATGCGGACGACTAAAATAATATTTCCGTCAGTGTGTACTGAGTATATTATATTTTATGCTTTTAGTGATAGTGTCACACATCCGTTACACACTAAATTTCGTATTTATGAACGAAGAGTATAATAATACTATATGCAAGTTGTATTAATTAATTCACCTTATTAATTATGATTGCTAAGCAGTAAATATATTATAGAAAATAGTAATAATATATTAATTAAGCTACCGTAATTATTACTTAAATGGTATAAGAAACGAGTGGTTTTTGAAAATATGGTCGTATAAGTGCGTATACGAATTATACATAAAAATCATGGAAATCTTAATTTCAGTACACTCATAATACTATTTAAGAAATAAATACGGTTGGGAGTATACTTGATGAACCACCCTGTATATATTATTATTGTGTATCCGCTCGTTTGTGTAAAAAATAATTTCCACGAAAGCCGCCGCCGCCGCCGCCGGTGGTACGGTTTTTAGATTAATCTAAATAGTACAGTTGTTGTAACTATATGTATATATAAATATATTATAATATATAATATATACAGTTTATACTATTATGCATACGCTCATGTATACATATTTACGACCGACCCACACGTATTGAATGTGTACTTTTAATTTAATTTGTTTTTTTGTAATTCGTCAATAAAATCCGATATTTCATTAATCGTATATATATATAATATATTTACTTTATGCATGATGCCCAAACGTTATTCATTTTGTACCATATACCAATTATATCGATGGAAAACTGCAGTGGTTGTGGTGTACATCGAGCGTCCACTGGTAAAATGATCAAAATGTGCTCGACTTCATAATAATATTGTTTTTTAAACGATCATATTATTATTATTTCCGAATACTCGATCACAGCAACAACTTTTAAAAAAATCGTCTCTGCAGGTGCCAAAATTTGCCAAACACTGTTTTAGTTTCGCTCGATAAAATTTCATCGTACATAATTTGCTCTAGACAGTGCGCATAATATATAATATATAAAACTTTATAATATTATTATTATTATTGTTGTTACCTATTCTAAAACCTTGTAATGGGGGCCACTGTCGGAAATAAATCAAGATGTAATTCCCGAAGGTGTAAAAAATGTAAAACCACGAGTTAGGTTTTTATGCGGAAACCCAGGCTGGGATAAAGTAGTAAATATTGCGATATAAAAATAAATAACTCTTTTTATGACTGTATAGTATAGGTATATACAGCGGAGTTTATTAATATATTTATCAAGATGATTTCGAACCTAAATTCAGATGGAACGTTTAGATATATACACAAGATAATCGACTTTACCGCCAAGGAGAAAACACGCACAGGCAATTTTCTCCGCAAAAATACGCATTAAATATCATCTCGACTCTCGAAGTGCACCGAAATATCTCGCAATGATAATAATAATAACAACAACGTATCGTCTGCTAATACGACGTACAGAGCCCTGCGATAGGAGCTATGGCTGCTGCGTAGTCGTCGACAAATTCCGTGCGCAAAAGGCTGTTGCGCAGCTCAAACACACCGAATAAGCCGATACGTTTTTTTTTTTTTTGCAGAATTTGCCTAACGCAATAATTTCTATCATCATCGTTATTGTTATTATTACTGTACGCGAACTGCAAAGGCGGACACCACCTCCCGATTACATACACAATAATAATAATAATATTATAATATTATGCAGACGTCCGGGGTCGCGCGTATATTATAATATAATAATGATATAATGGTGTGGAATATAAGTATTGTCGCGTATACGACCAATGTAGTACACGACTACGCGATATTATGGCGATTAAAATGTCTGCGTCGTAAATATTCTTCGTCCGGGAATGCTCTTCTCTCGGGTCCCGCTGCAGGACGTGCGGCCGGCGGAATCGTCCCGGAGAACGCGAGACCATTCGTCCTTTCACAGCTGCCTGCCTGCACCACTGCTACTACAATACTCTTATTATTATTTTTTTTTTCGCGCTTAATGCGCTTTAAAAATTCTTTTAGGTCAAAAGATCCCGCGGACGATGTATATTTTATAATATATGTATACGTTGGAGCGCGTGCGCTCTGACGCGTCGAACTTTTGTGTACGTATAACGCGCGAGTTCTAAGCCTAAGTGCTTTCGCGAGTGCCTGCCTCAAGGTCTCGGATCGCGTATTATATTATATAATTTATATGGATGGAATATAATAAAACATTTGAGTTTTCCGCTATTTTTTCGTTTTTATAGTTTTCCCGCGTGTACTCGATGTATAATAGGTATTGTGTGTATATAATATACCACAACGCCTCCTCAGCCTGAAGCTGCCGGTCTCGTCGCCGACGTGATCAATTACGAATTTAACGGCTCGGCGACGATTATCGACTGTTAGTCGGTGGACAAGCCATAATCGCCCGTCACATTATATTAGTATTGTATATATAGGTACTGTGTAGGCTTATAGTATTTGGATATAGATACGCGCCATAGTTGCGTGTCGAAAGTGTAAAAATTGTAAGGCTGTAAACTATATTTGCTCATTATTTTTGAAATATTATAGATAAACGCCATTCGTTAACAATTCGACCGATTTCAACATTTTTTTTTTGTCCATCGAATCACATAGGTATAAGTTTTTGTTTTTAAAAATTTGAAAGTATTAATTTTAATACATTTTATAGAGTGACTATCACATTGATAATATTGAAAAAGAAAAGATAATTTTGAAATCAGTTAAATTTTGAACATACGAGGGAAATTCCTAATTTCAAAAATTTAGAAAATTTAAAATACCTATACAGTTTTACGGTTTTCACACTTCGACTTACAACTATGTCACGTAAACTCCTATGTATAGATGTATAATGAAAAAAATTTTAATTTCTCAACAGTCAAACTCGACGAAAACAGAACAGTATTTTTACTCCCAAAACGAAATATAACTTTCCTAAGTCCACTTTAAATTATGATTCCGATAAACCATCATTCCTCAAGCTACTTCTTCTAACCAAAACCATCCCCATTTTTTTCAAACATCGAAACATTATTTACTTCTTTTATTTCCGAGTTCACAACTATCATAAAGCCCCTCCTGTCGTCTCTTCTAACGACTTAATTAAGTAAAGGTCAATTATAATTATCTATACCGTTGTACGTCTTCCACATAATATTATTATTGTTTCATTTGAATATGCCAGCTAACTACATTCGATTCATTATTTTATATAATAATTTTATAGTATTAGACATGAACGTAATACGTATACGCCTGTACTACTTATTAATATTATATAATATATATTGTGTTTATATTATATTTTTCATATCATATATTTTAACTATTAAGCTATAATAGTTGTACACTAATAGCTAAAAATTGATAAAAATAAATAAAACAAAAATGTTTAATGTAAATCTATAGAATAATATGCAATACCAGTAGTGCAATTCTACGAGTAACGGGCTATTAGGGCTAATCCCTGGCACTGCATTTTTTTTTTTTAAATCATGGTAAAACCATTAGTCATATTATAATATTAGATTAAAATAAACTGCACGAAAATATTCGCGCTACGTTTTGAATTAGGGCTACCGACTTTCCAATTATTAATTAACATAATATACTACCTATATATTATAATAATTGGTGTCATCCGGCGTCGCGCGTAATTATTCACATTATATTATATGATAACACTGACGCGAAATGTACATTTATAAAATACGGTATCATCATATTGTGCATGTGTGCCTGCAGTATTATACGGTATGCGCGAGTACGGAACCGCGAGCAGATAATGATTATTATATTATTATTATTACTATTATTATTACGGGATGTGCGCGTACGAGTCGATCTTTGGCAGCTCCGGCGCTGCTGTGGCGGCGGGGCCAACAGGTGGGCCATTACCTTTCGTGACCCGTATAGGTCCGCCGACGTGTGTGAGCCGACTACAACAGTTTTCAACAACTCCGTCCGTTTCCGACCCGGGCACCTCGGTTTATTACGTGTAATATTATATCATTATCGACGACGAAAAAAAAAGAAATGATAAAATGGAAAGAAAGAATTTCTTAATAATATCAAACTGCGCGTAGATATAATATTATAGTCGTCTGCAACGGCGGTGGTTATGTAGACTTGTAATATATGCATTACGATTTGAATACGTTCTTATACCGTTCGGCGAATATAGCTCGTGCGAGGACATAACTCGATTGCGTACGATTTACCTATTCAGGGCAAATCCCTAAATACGAACACGTGATACGAAATAACCGATAGAGTAATATATGCGCCTCGTCAGATCTATAACTATACGATTTTAAAAATATTTACCAACAAATCAAAATAAGCGATTTGTTGTCAGCTCGAAACGAAAAACCCAACAACGTTTTAACGGTAAAAGCAAATTAATTTTACCCAATAATCAGTGTCATGATACTATACGTAATTAAACGTCATCGGTAAAAAAATTCGAAAAAAAACCTTTCTTGGAATATAAAATATGCAATTCAAAATACTATTTTGTCAATTTTATATATTTATCATATTATTAAATTTGAATACGTTTTAAATCGGATGGAGCAAATTTTTTATGGTATCCTTTTGAGATTTAACAGTTTCGTCATTGTTTCACGTTGGCTCTTCATTAATATTGATATCACTACCTATATACATGCTTTTGTGCGTGGGCTTGAGCACTGTGAAATTGGCTGTTGTACATTTTGCTGCAGCATTCAAGACCGTTTGTTGTTTCCGAGATTTATGTTGTTCTGTTATTTATATCGTGTACGGTAAGTTGTAAAACGCATAACATTTGGCAACATTGCACAGATATAAAATTGATTTGGCGCACGGAATAATGAAAAACGTACCGTCTAGATACACCGCGCGCAATAGTACCTGTATGAGTAAAAAATACAATTTTCCAGATTTTTTTTCGGCGTACCTTCATTTAATTTGAAATTTTACGAATGGCAAAAAACTGATATTTAATGTTATTATAGAGAACAGCAAACGTCTCGTCAAAAGCCTTTACACAGTCGAGGGACTGAGCAGGTATACCATATATTTAACTTTAAACCATAACGGTGATCTCTGATACCCCGGATTATCTGAGAAGTATTCTATTTGTAAATACTGAGATGAATAAGATCAAATAATTGAATACGCCAAACATAAAATCAAATTCGTTGTAAACTTTTCATTTCATTAATATAAGTTCTGCTTCAGCTTACAAACGATTTTTATATTTGTGATAATAGGTACTTGTAATGAATATAGAATAATTATTTTTTAAACCTATATTAGGTTGATTTGAATTTGTCTTTTATATTTTCATGCAAAACACATAATACTGTCTTGTTCAATGTTTATATATGAATATATGTATATATTATAACACATAATTCTATTATAATATTATGTTATTTAACATGTATAATTATTATGGTGTTGAATATGTTGAGGTTATCTATAGCTCTATTAATATTAATTAACTGTCAGATAGAATTAGAGATTTTTAAGACATTTCTGGTACATTATCATTTATTAATTTCACGATACTAAATTTTTCTGTAACGTGTACTACAGTAGTTGTCGTTATGGTATTATTATCCTCGGACGGATTTTTGGCAGATGATTATAATTTCCACAACTGCATAATATGTGGATCAGTGGTACCCTCTATGTAGCCCATTTACACATTTTCTGTGACCTACACTTACATTAAATTATATATTCAAAAGCACAGATTTTTACAATAAACATATTATCGTGCATAATATAATATGTGTTCAAAAGTATGAAAAAAATAAAAAATACTGAATTTTGTGATTCTAAGATAAGCCATGTTTGTTCAGGTGTACAATTGCGTAGTTTTCTATATTATCATAATAATGTATAAATGTATGAGACCAAAAATGTAAGTCTCTTTTAAAATTAATATTTAACGTATTCAAAAACCCTATAGTGTACTACCCTATAGTATAATAATTACTCTAAGATTTACGTAACGATTTATGAGGCGGTTGTCACTTTATCCGTTCTGCGGTTGGTTTGGCGAATCACGAACTCGCTGTACCCTCTACACACTGTGTCATTTTTTAATTAAATTAAGGAGAAAACGGTCTTGTATGCTTACGAGTGATGAGAAATGTGATATATTTAAGGTGAAAAGTGTCGAGTACACGTTAATACTCTGATACTCATATAAGTAGGTAGTTTATAAGTAAATATACACGTTTGTTCATTTATAATTATTACACCGTTACGGGATGTAATACGAATGTTACACAGTATGCGAATATGAGATAACGTCGTCGTCGTCGTCGTTAAAATTCGTTTAGAGTATCGTAGACTAGAAAAAAAATAAGATATAATAAAATAAAATAATTATTTATTTATAAATTTGTATGAAAACTTACGTCGGTTTATCGACAACATGTTTTGTATGCAACACGATATAGTGATAATAATAATAACAGTAACGTTTATAGAGCAATCGATCACTGTTGAACGGATACCATGGTAGGTATAATACCATATTATGTGGCAGACGACAGAGTGTACATAATATTATTTTTATATAAGTTTGGCCAATATTGGTTGTTGTCCGTCGCGCGGGTGTATAAACTTTTACTTTATTACATCTATTTTATATTCTCTGTATTTATTTATTTTCCCGACATAATAACATTATTATTACCGTTGCCGTCTCCCGCAGTGAATACACACGTGTACTATATATTATAATACCATATATGATATAATAAACTATCATCTACATCTGTGCGTAATGCGTACAGGTACAATTTATACACTCGACTACGATATTATATTATATACGACTGTGGCCGCGTAAACAAAAGTATATAGGTAGTTAATATAATATCGACGTACCTACCTTACATATATATATATATATTTATTTTTGTTCGCGGTGTGTCGATAAAGTGAATTCCGCTTTTCCGATGCGCCCCATCCCGCGATAAAGGGATAATATTATTTTTTTCTCGTTTATAATAATATGGTATATACGATTCTTTTTTTCATCATCCCGAGTGCGTAATCCTGTAGATTCATGTCGAGATCACTGTGTATATACAGTACGTATATAATATGTATACGCGTTACACGTACATCATTCAATATATATATATATAGGTATATAATATACGCGCATATATGTATACAAACTATAAGTCTCCAGCGCGTATATAATAAATACGTCTATCGTCGCCTCCTCGATTCTGTGTATATATTATTATACATTGTAATAGTGTATGTAATAAAAAAATTTCAAATTACAAAAAAAATATACTTTGAACGCCATTTTTTAATACCTACCCTGATTTCCATCGCTTCCGTGTAGGTATATATTATAGCGACAGACGCACGCCGCGAAGTACGTACTTTTGCGTACGGATATATTATTATCATTAATATCATTATTATTATTATTATTATTATTGTTAACCAACACCTCGATGGTTCTCAAAGACTGCAGCCGCCTGCTGTACGCTGCGGCTGCAGTATATAATACACCTCCTACTCGAGTGTCTACATTATATTACATGCGACATATTATATAATATCATATAGTGGAAAAGTGGAAACGCTTGGCATAACAAACAAACGGATGAGTACGTTTTAAAGAGAGATAAGGAGAGTGCGAGAGAGGGAGAGAGAGAAAAAAGAAAAAGAGAGCGAGACAGCGAGTGAGAGGAAAATATGGGAATTGAGAGTGTGTCCGATATAATTTATAATATACACACATTCGGCATGTATAGGCAACACAAAGATAACGTTATGATAGTGTGCATTATGTTATATAATATTTTACACTGTACACGCGGAACGAAGCTGCTGCTGCTGCAACATATCACTCTCAGTCGGACGCTGCTGAGGTCAGAATGAATGTACGTTTATTTATTATATCATCGCGGACGTTGTGCGATAAAAAGTTGTTGCGATTTTGCCCCGCGACGCGCGTCTCGCTATTATTATTATTATTATATTATATACAATCTGTACAATAATTAATTTTATAATATTGTATAATATTATAGGTGCTCGTCGACAAACTGATCGCGATACCAGGATCGTGAACATTACCGCACCCTATTTGCGTACAACTAAATATTTCAACACGTCCCAATACCCTACCATGTCCCGTCTATACACTATAAATACAAATAAATGGCATTGCGATCGGAAGACTGGTAGACGGTAGGCAGGCTACAAGGACATAATATCATTATATTATACCGAACGATTCATTTGACGTAAGACACTATCGTTATTTCAAGAAGTATTAATGTTTTTGAAAATATTTTTCTACATGATTTCGAGTCGTTACAAAACAACGTTTTTTTAAAAAAAATTATACTTCTTATCCTTACAATATTTTGACTTTTTTTCAATTACAACGTACGGTTTTTATTTTATCTTCGAAAGCACAGTGGTTTTCTGTGTATTTCGATACATAAAAATCGAATGTAGGACAAGTATAGCTTATAGTTATAAGTATTTAAAGTTTAGATTAGCGGAGTGGAGTGGTTACCCCACAACATTTTGGTCCACTACTCTGCTCATCAAAACTTTTAATACTTATAAGTTATAAACTTGTAACTTATAAACTACTTGTGCTAAATTCGATTTGTCTGTATCGAAATACTTAAAATAAAATATTCTGCTTTGGACAATGCAATTTAGACTGTATGTTGTCGTTGAAAGAAGTAAATAAATATAAAAAATACATTATTATTTTTAATATGTTGTTTTTTTTAACTACAAGAAACCATGTAAAATTTTTTTTTCAAAAATATTTATACTTTTTAAAATAATATGAGTGTTCAATGATAAAAGAATCACCTGGTAAACGAAGCGAATGTTTGACATTGTTGTTCGTTTCTTTATTCGATTTTTGTGTTATTGTACTTATACGTTCAACGAGTTTGTTTGAGGTCTCTATTGTTTTAGATTTTGAGCCGAGGCGAGGAATGTATTGGTTTTACAATGTGTGCGTGTTTTTTTAATATTAAATCATATTTTGAAGCGAAATGTTCTTCTGAAAAATGTGTACTACAAATATCGAATATTGAACCAAGGGCTTATTATTTATAAGCCTTTAAAAGTAAGCTTTCCATAAGCCAGGTAGTTTAGCGAAAATTCTTGGGTTGTCCCCTGCTGACTGCCATTATACACACCTTATATAAACTTAAAATGATTATGAATAATAAGCTATTGTGGTTTCAATACCTGCTATTTTAACATCTAAGATATGAAATTAAAAAATATGCGTTTACTGACATAAAAATGTAAAAACATAAAAACTCACGGGGTGCGCAAAAAATAGTTATTGATTTTTTTTTTCGTTTTGTAAAAATGAAGTGATAAAAGTGCTTTGAACAATATTGTTTTTCAAAAACATAAACAATGACTAAAAAAATATAAGCCTCTTGCTCAAAAAATAAAATCACTTTGTATAGTACACAATATACACTCATATTTGTATGTTAAGTATATTTCAAAGCCAATATCGAGCATTTAATAACGATTTTTTTTGTATATTTCCGACAGTTAATTCAATAAATTCATAACTGACTTCTAAGATTTCATTAGATTATTTTTAGGTGTGTATGTAGTTCATATTATATTATGTTATAAATACTTATGATGGACGATGTACCATATAATCAATAATGATATAATATACAATACATCCATTCGTTTCTTCGAGTGTTATCGCAGCATGCAAAATATTTATTATTACACTCCGATTAAAATGATTTATATAATATTATCAAAATGGTATATAGTGTGAAATGTAAATGATTTAAATTCATGTGCCTACGTTTTAAATATATAATAGTTTTATGTTATATCCATCATCTATACATTTTAAAATGGAGACCTTCGTTTTTTATATTTTTTTATTTCAGATTCTGAGCGTAGCGAATGAATGTATTGTACTTACAAAGAAACTTGTTTTTGTTTTGTTTCTGTCCTCAACATTTGGATAAGTGAAAATGCTCCAATTTTCGACATCAGCGTCTTTTCCGAGAGAAAAGTGTTAAGTACATTCGGAAATTGAAAATTGAAAATTCCCAGTGGATCCCAGTGGCGTCGATATAAACAAAAAAAAGGAATAATTGGAATGTTTACGCAAAACCAATTGTTGACAAAATCTATTTGAGCTATTATAGTATTGAACATTTTTTCGGATTTTATAAAAAATTTTCAATTATTGTCAGTTAAAACTTTTCACTTAGTAAAAAGCTCGAAAATGTAATTCAAGAGCCCTCATAAGTTGCTTTAATAGCACTTTTAAAATATTAAAGATTCATAGACATGGTTATTATTTATATGCATTTAAAGTCAAAAAGTTGACAAAATTCATCCAAATCCCGAAAATTTGCAAATTATATTTCAGTTAGAAGTTCATAAAAAATTTTAATTTTATAACTAACATTAGACATTTAAATAAAAGATTCCCAAACAAGTTTTCTACCTGTATCAAAAAAAAAAAAATTTTACTATCCGGTGAATTAATTTTTTATGAGCGTTTTATTTTGAATTTTTACGTTATGTTCAGCGGTTTTTAATTATTAAATTTGATTATTTTTACATGTATGCTACGATGACACTGAGTCTCTACTCGAAATCGTTTTTCGTATGCAATAGTTTTTTTATTGAATTCAAATCGAACACGTCCATTACAATGACATACTCGAAAACTACTGTACAAACTGTACAACATAGCGGTACCCACTTGTCCACCATTTGTCCTCCACTTGACATAAATTTTAAAAAAGTGCAAAAATGTTATCATCGGCCCGGGATCGAACCACAGACGTTAATTACCTGTTGATTAAAAGCGACTAGTTTCACGTTGAACGGATTAAATATTCATTTTTTCTCGAAAACTTACTAAACAAGAAATGTGCAAAAGAGGTGTGGGCCCCTAACCTAACTCTCCAGCGGCATTTCCACCTCCTACTGCAGTTGGCTTCGGAGGGTTTAGCTTTGGGAGAGCTTATTTAGCTTATTTCGATCGACGACGCCATAGGACGTACAGGTGTTCAAGCTATTTTTTCGAGTATTTAAATACATGATTTGTTTGTTCTCGTGGCAACGAATTGAAAAAAACGATTGACTGTGATATGTGTTTATCCAGGATTATACGATAGACTCTCGATGATTGTCCGCGGAATAGGGTAGAATGGCAACCAAACGGATAAGTTACCTAATCCGCAAAATACAAATTTCAGAAACAAAAATACTATTATTATATTATTAAAAAAAAAATTATATCATGCAATATATAGGCATTGAAAATTATTTAAATAAATACACGTATTTTTATTCAAACACTCGTATAACTATCATTGGCAGCTCCTTCCTTTTATTCAAGAAATCCTCAAACGATTATTTGTCATTTATAACCAAAAAATTGTATTAGTCAATATTGATCTTAACTTATTCTTGTTAGCTTTGTTACTTGTTTATCTTTTACCTTGTATCTTTAATTCATTATCCAATATCAGAATCAGTACTGTAGGTACTTATGCAGCTCTTTAGGCGTTACCTAAATAAATATAAAATAAAATATAATATACCGTGTGTCTGCAAAAACATGATACACTCTATATAACTCGGTTACTTATATTACTCAGCACCCTATACGCATATTATTAGAATTCTGTTTGCAGTACATGTGGACTAATTGTTGGATCATAAATTCCTATAACTTTCTGTGTACACTGATCTTGTGGACACACGGTATACAACATTTGCATTTATTTTTTCACAAATACTTATGTTGTACATAAACACTAATTTTAGTAGTGTAGTACATAGTGCCACGTAAGACTGAAAAACGATCAGGAAAAACTGTAAAAATAAAGTTAAGGAAAAAGAGAATTTTTAACCAGTTCTATAGACAAAACCAATTTACCGTATAGAGACCTGACATTTTCCTTTTTTGATGAGTATAATTCACCGGATATTTTATAAGTTAATAACTATGTATACACATAAGCAAACTATCATTTTATGCGGTTGCACGAAAAGAATGCATAACACTCGGGTAATAGTTTTTTAATAATATTCACCGCAGAAATGTCAGCTTAATGCAATTTAATGCTTGCAGGATACAATTATATAGAGTTTATGTCTGCAACCTACTCTGCCTAATTCGTATTTAGTCCTTCAAAAAATACCATACATAATTTTTGTCCTGGGATCGCGTGGTTTTAATGTATTCACAAAGTTCCTTAGATGTGTCCCACCAGGTGATTCGCCAACTATGCGCGCCACCGATTATGTGTATTATATTATAATATATGTGTCGCAGAATGGGCCGACGCGAAGTTCAGTTTTCGTGTTTTCCCGTGTCGACTATATTATACATAATAATATAATAATAATAAAAGAGACGGCGGGAAAACGCGGCGGTCCATTCTGCATAATAGTCACGGGTGCACTATGGGTTTATGTAGTAGAAGCGCCTGCACTGTCCTCCTACAATCACAGCTTGAACCGTAGTTAACGGATCATCACGTATACGCAAAATTGCAGAATTAGAATATTATACTGTATAATAATTGCGGCAGAAGACGGGGACAGTTCGGGGGAGAGGGGCTAGGGCTCCCCGTGAGTCTATACCACCGCAACAGGATCCTATACCATTATTTATTATATAAATGGCTATACTATAATTTATTTTATGCATTTATTTATTATTTATTTATATAAATTAACGGGACGGGCCCTTATTAGCATCATGAAACACAAAACATAATTGTATAATATGTACTTAACGTAATCAAAAGAAATAAAAAAAAAAAAATGTAATCGAAAAATAGTTTAGGAGTGTGATGCGGGCCTCGTCGTTGGCTAAATGCGTCGTTCGCAAGTTCGCACTCGGAAGCTTAAAATTGGTTTTAGCTAATAGATCGGGAACATCTACCTCTCCACTTCTTTATAATCCATGTATATTTGTTCTCCCCCATAACCGTGCTCTGGATCCCAAATGCCTCCCAAATGATTGAAATTGCGTTCGTCACGAGTGATCTTTAATTCATATCATATGATATTCGAACAGTTTATTATAGAGACGCTATAGCTCGCCGCGAGTGTATACAAACCCACTTTTCACTGTATATACACGACGCGGCGACTTTGAAAAATATTGCGAATAAAAAAACGACGTGATCTCTAAGAGAAATCGTACACGTGTTCAATAAGATCGTATATAGCTCATAAAACAGTCTCATTCCGCGTTTTTACGATGTTTATGTGTAATAGAATCATTATTGATGTTTTTTTTTCTTTGCTATATTCTTACGTTGTTTCGTTAATAGATTGTATAAAAACGATTTCAACCGCTGGCCGAGTTTATATTCCCTGGCAATAATAATTGTTACTGTTATATACGTGCGGACATAATATATATTTTTATATACCTCTGAAAAGTTAATGACGCACTTTCGGAATAAAATCGATTACGTGTCCCGCAAATGAAAATAAAATAATATACGCGATTGATTCGTTTTCGTACGATTGATAACGAAAATATTTTAAAACAAAAAAATCTTATAAATACCTTAGTCGAAACGCGCATCGTCGTCGTCGTCGGTCAAATCTGCAGTTCGGAGATTTGAAGGTAAAACTATAACACTATAAACGAACCAATTATTGTGGCAGGGACAAGAGTCAATATTCAGTCAATATTTGCGGAAGTTGATTATTTGAGCGAAATAACAAACTCCGGTTTAAAATTGAATAATATAAGTCAACAATAACAATATCAAACCATCTTTAACCGGTTAGTGGTTGTATAGAACCACTGTGCAAATAAAATATTACAGGGCGAGCCACTATTGACTTTTAATCTTCTGTTGACGTTTTTCCAATCAACGCAAAACACCACAGACTGCACACAAAATATATTTTTTTTTTCGCATACGTTGTCAACTATAATATTATAATAATATAAACATTTAAAATTACGATTTATCGTTAGATTTTATGTACTGAACTGCAGTGCTTTCTTAACATAAATAGTCGAAAATTACTTTCCGAAAGTTTGTTTTCGTGGTAGACTGTGTGCTGGAGGTGTCTAAAGGTTAAAGTGTTATCGTCGTGTAAAATTCTGCGGATTTATAATAGTACGAAATATATATTACGCATGTTGTAGTGTGAGATGTGACTATAAAGTCTTTTCTACAACCAAAAACGGTTCTACTATATTATATGCGTATATTATGCCATTGATTTATACATGTGTATAGGTAATGTGCATATTACTGTTCAAACAGATGTAATATATAATAATAATGGCTTATTCGAATGAATAAAACGGGAAATTTCCCAATATTACAGGTATTGGCCAAAATTTTAACAACAAATTAATAATAATATACAACAAAAAAGTACTCAATATATTTTGTAAGAATATAAACTAAGTAGATTACAAATTTTTTTTTTTATTTAACAAAATGTATTTGTTTAACAATTGTACATTAATACTTACCACCTTTAAGAATTTCTTGTGGTGGTGACAGGGAGTTACATTAGTACACGTTACTATATTATTACGAATTACAAATTACAAATTAAATGATACAAACTATAGTAAAAAATCCAGTATTATTCATAAAAGTAGGTAACTCTAATAAAACATTACATATTAAGAATAACCTGTGAATATTGTGGATAACTGAGAAACATCAGGAGCCAATTTATTCCACAAAGCCATGGCTCTTGTAATTGGAGAGTTTTCTTAATAATAATTTGTGTTGTGTGATGTCAAGTAAAACATGGAAGTAGATTAGTCATTATAAGCCGGGATTTTAAATGGGAGATTTTCTAATAAATAAGGCGCATCGATATAGCTATATTGATTAGTTTATATAGAAAAGAAATGTCTAGTAATTTGCGTCATAAAGCTATAGAGTGGGAAAGTTTTGTAGGGGTCTTACCGACGTTGAGTCGTGCTGATTAATAATTATGTTGAATTTGAAAGCCATAAACTTTGAAAATCGGTTTTAAACACCTCCGATAAAATCAATGTTAGATTTAGTATAAGGACTCTGGATTATAAGTGATCCATATACGTAGATGTATCCGAACAACTTTTAGGGTTTTTGTGGTCAGTGTTATGACGGCAATGCAATTAATTTCATAGGTTAGGTCACTATTATTAAGAATGGATATAATATATGGTTAAAGCCTTTGCATACTATTTTTTACTGGTGGCGGGGGGCGGGCGGCTTTTCACTTAGAACACCTAATGATGTTTTTTTAAATTCTTACCCCTATGCATTTACTCAACAAACGCTACCTATATGGGTACACGCACATATATAATATATTAGTATAACATTAAACGACCACGAGCAGTATAATACGTTTGACGTGTTTCTGTCTCGATTTTGTGAGAGTATTCCTATGACGTCACTGTCGCGCCATCGTTTGTGACGATTTGCATTTACTCCTTAATAAATATAATAGGACGAGCCAGCGATTCGAAAATTACTTTCCGAAAAATGTTCGTTTTTAGCGGGAAGCCGCAAGGTCGAGTCACATAATATTATCATAGTGTTAACGTTACGTAAGATTTTGCAGCGATTTATACAAACGGTATACGAAACAGATACATTACCCAAAGTGTGAGATGTGACTATAAAGTGTTTTTTTTTTTTTTTACAACCGAAAACGGCTCAACTATACAACAAATGTATAGCATATATTACCATTGATTTATACTTGTATATAGGTGCGGTGTGTATATTATTAGTGTTTATACAGATGCACCACAATACGTATATATATAGGTTCGTGCGATTCGTATAACTGTATATTATGTATTGTATATTTGCATGTACTTAACCAACGCTACCTATACATGACTATTATACAATAATGCATACAATATACATAAATATATAAATTTATATGTGTGTGTGTGTGTATATGTGTGTATATTAATATGATATAATATTATACGTTCCTGTGAGCAATAATATTATGTTTGACGTGTTTGGGCTAATATCTCAATTTTGTGTGCGTATATGCTCCGAAAACGCCATTCTCGCGTCGTCGTTTACGATACGGTTTCGTCGATTCGAATAAACAAATGTTGCACGGAAACATATTATTATTGTAATGATAAAATATTATGACGATAATAATAATTGTTATTACGCGCAGTATAAATAAACAGTACCTGCGTACCAATAATGATAATAATAATAATAGCAATAATATACGAAATGATATATAAAGGCGCGGCGTGACTTAAATATTATTATTATTATTATACTATAAACGCGCGTATATACATATTGCATTGATATTACAATATACGCGAGAATATAATATTATTATGATCTCGTATGGTGTGTTGTTCCATAACATACAAAATATTATTATATACCGTCTCGCGTGTAATAGGTAAACTATAAAATATATTGCCGGCATAATAATATAAGGCCGAGGAGGAAGTGTCGGGCGTTTTATTTGTGCGATATTATTATATTACAGCGGAGGCTTAGGCTTAGGTTTCATTAGATGGTATAGCGTACATAGTTCCGCGGAAGACTACGGATAATCCATCCGTGGACGACCGAGAATTCATTATTATAATGTGATGATAATGAAACACATGATAATATAATAATATATTGAATAAATACTATAAATTATGAACATCTTTATAGGGTGGTACGTACCAGCTGGTAACAAGTTAAATGTTTTTCAGTATACTCACCTACTAACCTGAAGAACAACCAGGAAAAACTGTAAAAATACAGTTAAGAAAAAAGAGAATTTTTAACCAGTCTTATAGACGAACCCAAATGTATTATTTTGATGTTCGTAAAATTAATATTACAATATACGCGAGAATATAATATAATTATTATGATCTCATATGGTGTGTTGTTCCATAACATACAAAATATTATTATATACCGTCTCGCGTGTAATAGGTAAACTATAAAATATATTGCCGGCATAATAATATAAGGCCGAGGAGGAAGTGTCGGGCATTTTATTTGTGCGATATTATTATATTACAGCGGAGGCTTAGGCTTAGGTTTCATTAGATGGTATAGCGTACATAGTTCCGCGGAAGACTACGGATAATCCATCCGTGGACGACCGAGAATTTATTATTATAATGTGATGATAATGAAACACATGATAATATAATAATATATTATAAATTATGAACATCTTTATAGAGGGTGGTACGTACCAGCTGGTAACAAATGAAATGTTTTTCAGTATACTCACCTACAACGGCTACAACTAACCTGAAGAACAACCAGGAAAAACTGTAAAAATACAGTTAAGGAAAAAGATAATTTTTAACCAGTCTTATAGACGAACCCAAATGTATTATTTTGATGTTCGTAAAATTAATATTACAATATATACGCGAGAATATATTATAATTATTATGATCTCATATATGGTGTGTTCCATAATACATAAAATATTATTATATACCGTCTCTCGTGTAATAGGTAAACTATATATATATTGCCCCGGCATGTGTGTGTGCTTTTTCGCCGATAATAGTCGTAGTAATATCCTCGGACGAAGATAAAAGTCTAAACGAAGAGACTATTTTATATTATTTACACAAAGCTATATAGCCGGGAGAAATCATTAAGACTTTATTAATCTTTGCGTGTCCAGTCGTTATTTCGGTAAAACGCGCGTCGAGCGAATTAAGTCCATTTGTTCTTCAAACCCTTCGTCGTCACCACGTTTTATACACATAGGTGTTATCCGCGTTTAGTATGATATTTGTATACGGGATAACATTTTCAAATTAAATCGCTAGCTTAACTCAATATGCTATATTCGATATATTTATTCATCGACAATTTCGGAAAACTATGGCGCTTTAGGTGATTCAATTCGAAACACACTGCAAGTTGCCAGTGAAAAGACCAAATTCAATAATTTCCATAAAAAAATAGTGTGTTACGCATTACACTCAATTGTGTAAAATATCTCGACAAATGCGGATATTACGGTCCGCGGAAAAAAACAAATAATTATTATTTTTAATTTGTTTTTATTTTTTTATTGATCTTAAGCATCGGCAAATCATCATTTTGTAGGGGGTCGGTTGAGGAACATATATGTGTATATGGGGCGGCTAGGATTCGTCGCTAAAAACCCGAGTGGTCATCCATCCGGGAACTAGCGACGACTGCAAACGGTTACGACATTGCAGTAAGTTATTCTTACTATACAAATTTCGCATAATTGTGTGTTGTATTGTGGTAGGTATTATGGAGTTGTGTCTCGCCGTAGTAATTTTTATTCGTCGCTATTGTACCGGAAAACAATTATAATATTATAATATATTCAATGTAAGTTCCCATTTGAATGTCACACCGCGCCAAGTTTGTCACTGGTCTTTGTATACACCGCAGGCCATCGTAACTTAAGGACTTCCCGAAATTTGTCCACACGCAATATATTATTAAACGTATATATTCAGATTATACGTCCCAGCACTGCGGGTGTTCTTGGGCGTTTTAAGTTATACTTGACACATACATGTTTTATACTTACACACGCGAATAGATCACCTGTATAGGTGTACCTATACAAGGTGTAACAGAAAAACTTGACAAAAAAAAATTGTTAAAATTATATGATTAGTAAATAATTTATAAAATATACTCATGTCAGGAAATTCCCAAAAAAAATATTTTGAAAAAAGTTATTACGTTTCAAATGCATTTAATCAAAAAACTATTGACATTTTAAAAAATTCTAAAAAATAAACTACTTGACTTGGATAGATGTTTTTACTATCAACATTTTTCTTATAATCAAATTCAGAAATTGGCTATATTGAATATATCCAAAAAAATTTTAATCAAATTTTTTAGTTTTTATTTTCAGTGTTAAAAATAAATATAATTTTTTGTATAATATATGTGTAGCGCATGTGACTGTGAATTAAATATATGAAAAAAATTTTAAATATTGATTAGAACAAAAGTTATTCCAAAAGTTAGTTCTATCTGTTACACCCTGTATATATACGTGTGTCTGAAAACGTTAATTTTAATTTTTAAAACATTAGTAGGCATAGGCTCAAACGCTTGAAACATTTATATATAGGCCAACGTCGTAGACGCAATAATATATAGTTTACTTAAGAAAACATCGGCCATTTTTTTTTTCCATGATCGACCGATTAAAAGTATAATTATTTTGTGTCACGAATACGAAATGAACGCAAAAGTGCGTTTTAAAACAAGGGTCAAATAGTAAAGGGGGTTTTCGTAATGTTTTGCATTGAGTCGTCGAGTGCTGGCAAAATATACATAATAATATTATTTTGCCGAACAAAAACTTTGGCAATTGTAAATGATCTTAAACGCATTATCTTAGGAGCTTAACCGAATAAATGCGATTATGAGATACCAAATATACATATATACCGTATCTGATGGCGCAGTGCTCGTGTCTATATTATGTATATCTAAGTATTTCATAATAATTAATTTAACCGACGTAGATCTCATTTTGTTGTTTACTTGACAAAGAAAATGTACAACTTATACTTTTTACACACACCTATAATTCGCATTTGTCATTGATAAGAAGAAAATCGTATAATCAGCTGCCCGCATCAAGATAAATACAAAGTTTGGAATTATTCCGCTTTTCTCTTTGAACAAGTATATATATATATGGCTTCTCGAAGAGTTTCGAGCTATTTAGATAATTTTTGTTGACAAACCTTAAGCTCGGTTTGTAGACTTCAAGAAAATCTGTCAAATACTAATGGACTGCATCAAATAATTTATTCAAACGTCTTAAGTTTAAGAAACATTTTAGTTTATTTTCATTCGAATAACATAAATATTATTTTCCATGGACATTTCCCAGATACTAAATGACCGAATTAAATAATTCAATTTTCAGCTTTCCGTCTTTTGAACGAGCTCTGAGATGTATACAACGAAATTATAGTTTCTTGTTGTTACCATACATCCGTTATGGATATTGTATTATTTTTTTACGTTGTTGTTGTTGTTGTTGTTGTTAACATTATACAACGTCCGCAGCTTAAGACAACTGCAGCAGTTCTACGAAGTAAATTCCGCAGTAAATTTACACGAGCCAAAAATATTGTTTCTCCGCAAGATTAAATAATTTTTCATTAAAGCGTTTGGACCGCGCCGCGAGTAAATTATATTAAAACGAAATATATAATGTACGTGTAATATTATGTATATATATATAATATGGACACTAAAAAACACGAGATATTATTACTTTTGAGGTGATAGAAGATAATGAATTTTTTCAAAGACATTGTTACTAAACATTCTCGAGGTTCAGCGCATTACATTATTATGCACCGTCCGTCTTATACAATATTGTGCTAGTGCGCTACGCAAACTATACGGACGTCTTAATATTTCATTTTTAACATTATTTTAATTACCGACTTATGCACCAGTTACGCGGCGTAAAGACATTCGGGTCGTAACAGGGCGCCACCCCCCGACCCCCTCCTTGCACTGCAATGCCATTTTAATACAATAATATAATTACACTTCTGTGTCCTAATTAAACCCTACTATTGTAGTTTGTTGTCGTTGTTGTTGTGCATTTCCCGAATAATCCTACAGTAATAAAATAACATTATAATATGCGACCTAATATAATATATTATGACGTTTTGTTTAAATATTTATCACGACGCCTGTTATTGCGTGGATCAGAGAAAGAATATTTTAATATATTGTATATTACATCATGTAGGTACCTGGTCGACTGCGCGTTATTATTATTATTCTCTTATTGGGTTAAAAGATAGTGGGTGTAATTTTATTTTTTTAAAACCGCGCAAATATTCGTCATTGACCCGAATTCGACGGAACAACGGTCGTGTTTAAGGGATACTAAACGGTGTCGTTTTCAATTATTATTTCGCGTTATGATTGATCGCCTACCACCACGGCCGCCGCCGCCGCCTGTCCGTAGAAGTTGATTTTCAAAACGCATTATATAATATATTATTATTATTATTATTACTTCTATTATAAAACGCTGGCGGTGACCCGGTATCGACATAATTTTAATTACCGCGAATAATAGATAATAATATATAATATAAATAACAGGCGGGGCGCGAACATCACATACAATTCAATAGAATATATAGGTGGTACACGTCTGACGAGGTAATTTTTTTTTCTTCATTTTAAACAGCATATCATAATATAATATAATATAATACACGTAAAATATATAAATATATATTCTATATTGTTCTCGATGCGCGCGTGTGCGAGCGCGTCGGTATTATACCCAAGCGCCGAATTTTCCGCAACGGAGGAGCGGCAGCTCTCAGCTGATGGGGACGTCTACTGCGCACGCGTCCCTTTTCGAGCTCGAGTCGTCAAATTGACTTTGCGAATATGTATATAATATATGCACGAAGAGGGTACGATACGCGAGTACGGGAACCCATCTCTCTTTGCAGTATGATATGATATTGTGTACGTCGTACACGTCATCTGCGACGAGAGGGTGGCGTTTCGGAACCGTTTCCGCATAAGTGCGCGACGTATATTATATTATTATAATAATATGTTTATTTAAATATCTAATATTATCCCGCGCAGCGTATTAAATCTAAACGAAAGTACCAAATACTGAGGTAAAGAGAGTGTCGCACCGCACGCCGCGACAGATAAAAACGCGACACAGAAATGATATCTTATAATATTATTTTGATATTATATTCTATAGTGCGTGGGAGTATAGTAATATTATTATAATAACTATACCCACCTATACATCGCGACAATGTGACATCGTGTCTCGTCTGTCTAACCTCTGTACAAAAGGTTCAATTTTTTTTTTCTTGATCATACACACGCGTTTTCTTTTATGATGAAATATTTTTCGCATTGTGCTGGGGATCGAAAATGTTACTGCATGACGGCGATGGTTTCGCGCATACTCAAAATGGGACGTATAGAACGTTGTACGCCGACTCCGAATCAATCATATTTAAAATACTATAAAATATATACATATATATCATTATATACGTACGCACTCGCACGTAGCTTATATTTATTCCTTAGGTATACGACGGGAAGGAAAATAAAAGAGGTCGTTCGAAATGTGCAAGTATAGGGTATACGTATTTTTGGAGAGTGCAGCGCGACAATAATAGAATAAACGCCTTTTCGGCCGAACAACGCACGATTTGACAAGTGTGACACATCATTATAATTATTATTATTATTATGCGACATAATCGTATACAGTGTTTGCATGCGACGGTCTCAAGTCATCATGAGTCTCCTCCGTTCCTCCGGACCGTATTTTATGCTTTAGCCGAAACCGTAAAATTATTTCAGTCTATGCTATACATATAATGGGTACACCTACACGCACAACGGACCTATCTTATAATTATGACGTTTTAGCGCAATACGATTACAGCGGGGCACGCGTTAAGTATGATATATACACCGTAAATAATAATATTCCTCTTGTATAGACTGCAGTGCAGCTGACCGGCCAGAGTACGTATATATCATACGCTACGTATATAAAAGTATAAACATAATATACCTGTGTCCCGTACACATATATTAATAATATTATAATACGACCGCGAGCAGATTTACTTTGCCACCGCCCTGCCCCCATTTTACAGCCTGCAGTATATATATATATATACGGTGTATAGTATAGATCTTTCACCCTCTCCGGGCCACAACGAAGGCTTTTCGGAGTCTCTAATTTAACTTTCAAAGCCCTTCTCGTCATCCCTCCGAATGATTTTTTTTTCCGTTTTACTTTTATTTCGTTTTTTTTTTTTTTTTTTTACCATCCACAAACAAAATTACACCTCCGGAGTCCCTTCACCCCCCACTCGCACTGTGACCTTCGTGATAACTCTCTGACCTAAATGTGCAACGTTATATGCAGCCATTCAAACGGCCTCTCCATTCTCCTTTCAACGGAAAAGCAAAAAATAAAAAGGGGGGAAGAAATGTTGAATACAATGCACTGTGGCGCGGGGATATATACGTATATCATGCATTAAACTGTTAAAACCCAACTTAACTAAATTGTTTTTATTTCATGGATTTTACTTTACTTCCATCGTCATAAATCTCCGAATACGAATTGAATATCGATGATATTTTTGGACTACAACTCCAGTCCCACCGGTTTTGAACAACAATTTTATTATTTTAGCTGTCAAATGTGAAAATGAATAAATCATTTGTGTCATAATTATATAAATATTTGACTACACTATTGTATAATATAATAGTCAACATTTGAAAATTAATACTTAATTTTGGAAAATAATTATTACCCTGGTGAAAAAAATCATAATCACGCATTGCCTAGGTATATGGTCAAATGCAATAAGACCAATATTTATTTACGTCTCTAAAATGATCGACACTTTTAAACAACGCTTAATAATATTGATAAACACAAAATATAAACGATGCACGAAATTACGGTACAATGTCGATAAAACAATAAATTAAATACAACGATACGTCATATTATACTATTAGTGTGTAGGCTAATAATATCAATAAACAATATATATATATTCGTATAAAATCAATATTTGTATTAGTAACTCATGGCAACGAAAGTTACGACGGATGGACGGACAGACGAGCACGACGAGCGTTTTACGATATTATATTATCCCTACAAGTCGGTAGTGTAGAAAAGTTCAAAAAATAAACATATTTTGACACCATATTTATATTAAACTTGCCTAGGTATGTTCCTATATATACGAACTTGTAATTTTGTTCGAGTGATTTTAACTGAGTACAAAAACTGCCTCTGATCGTATTTCATAAGTTTGTAGAATATGTTGTGAATTTATAATGAATTCGACAATATTTATTATTGACCAACGCTTTGAAATCCATTAAGCAACGACATAATACGGTTTTTTTTTTATTAAATATTTAAACATTGTTTATACATAATATTTTATTTGTAACGCACAGCAGTAAAAACTTACACCACGACAATATCAAATATATATACATCCAACAGAGTTATGAATTTAAATAAATTATATTGTTTAATAATTAGAAATAAAATAACAATTTAAATTTTGATTATAAAATAAGCTTTTGAACATTGAAGCAGTTGTTTGATATCTTTATAATATTGGTAGGTATATATATATATATTTTTAAGACATTTCAAAACTTTAAACTTTAGTTGATTATTGAATACATAAAATATAACATGTATTTATTACATCAATAAAAGTTTAAAAAGCAATTTCGATAAAAAAAAAAAAAAAAAGTGCCATCTTTAATGTTTGCGTGTAATACGAAAAAAAATTCCGTAAAAGGTTATCAAAATCTTGAGAAATATTTTTAATATTTCATAATACCTATACTGCAGCCGTACATGACAGTGGCGTCATTTACATTTTACAGAATGCCACAAATTATTACAATAGTGTGCATTTGCATCACATAATTGTTTTTTAAGCCCATGTAAATATATGTAGGTATTGTCATTTCACCAGCGATTCGAGAGGTTTCGGTATTGATTATAATATTTATACACATATATATATATATAATATATTATGTATATTCATCACATTGCATCCCGTTGAAAAATTCAAAACGACGATAGTACGCCATATGCAGCATTATATAATATGCATAATATATAGTGTACATATTGTACTTATTATAGGTAGACGTTATCGAGTGTTCTTCGCGTTCGCTGTTATTTCGCCCGTTGTAGGAATCCATGTCGGAAACGTCGTACGTGTATAGAGGTACATAATAATAATATAATGTACATAATTATCAACATCGTGTATCTCATATTATACCTACTACACCCTTTTCACCGCACAAGTATACAATAATGTAATCTAACCTTTGAATAGGATTTTTTTTTTTTTTTTGTTCTCGGCACTTACCGTAAACTCCCGTTTTATGGAGGTTTGAGGTTTCACAGTGTTATTACATGCATTATACATAAAACCTATACGTAATATACATATTTATAGAGCAGGTAGTGACATTCATTAGTGGTTTCCAGCACGCTTGATGATTAATAAATATATAATATTATAATATCATAAAATAAAGCCGACACTAAGTATAGTTTATTAGACAAATAAATAAAAACACGAATTAGACAAACACAAACGTTGAGCAGTATAATTACCTACGCGTGGTCTCTGGCAGAAATTTAACTAAAACTATTCTATAATTAATAATTATTAATTAGTATAATTGCATAGTTTTGTTTTTCTTAAAAACTTGATATTTCGTGAACATTATACTACCTATTTTAATAAATTGTGAAAAAAATAACTCTATGATTTAGTTAAGTAGAAGAACGTATTCCGAAAAATAACTTTCGTACCATTTTAGAACTGATCAAATATTATATAGGGACATTCAAGTTTGAATGTTGACTTATAGTAGATAATGATAATAAGCGTAATATTTATGCTCCGTTATAATATTAAAGTAATAATACTATGCGACAACTCCTCGTAAGTAAAAAAAAATACTTTAAATTCAATTCAAGCACAAACATTTTAATATGTCGTACCATAAATGCTTAACATTTTATTGCGTTTATACAATTTTTCCAATTCTCAATTTATTGGACATTATGTAAGACATTATATGATATTCTGAATCATATCTTATAATTGTTTATAATTACTAATTAGTTTATATTAACCAAAACAGTATTACGTGGTGTACACCACCTGATACAATACATTTGATTGAGTAAAACCAATCGAAATATGTATTTGGTTTTTTTTTAAATTATATATTTATTGCAATAAAATGATTCAGCGGCATCAATTGCGTTTAAACACTAGTTTATAAGTATTATAACAATGATTAATGATTACCTACTTATAAAGTTATAAAAAATAATTACGAACAATACTAAACTTATAAATTGTCCCAAATTCCAGACAGAAAGAAATTTTTCAATATGATTTTGGCCTATATTTTATTTTAAACGCGTTTGTTGCGTTCAGTAGATAATATTAAGAATAAATGGTATAAGCTTAGTGAATACAATATTTTAATTAATAATCTCCAATTTCGAGTACCTACCGCGTTCTAAACTTTAAATATTGTATTGACCATATTAACATTGATTAAAACTGTTTGCGAACTTTTTTAAAGTTGATCAACATTTTTGCGTTTCATGATGAATTCGACAATAATATTATTGTTGTACTGCTGTAGTTTTGTTTTTTTAGACGGAAAACTATGGCCATAAATAACACCGAAATTATTATTATATTGTCGTAACCGACCTATCCATACATAACAGATAACAATCATGTGGCAAAAACTTTAACGGTACATTTGTATTTTACTTAACAAGATTTATACGTAAAGTTTATCTATATTTAATATTAGGTATATGCGCGATTGTAACAAATGAAACGGTATTTCATTTTTAGCACCCCTATAAAGGTCACCTATTAAACGTTTCAAACGCCATAAACGAAATTCGGCGAACATATTGATGATATTTTAAATAAAAACCTTTCGACTTTACAAAAATAATAATATGTCCCATACTATAATAGTTTCCCAAATCGGAAGATAAAACCATATCGTCTCGTTATTCCTCGAAACCCGTCATTTATATTCCAAAAATACCTCGACAATTCGTGCGTATCCAAAAAAAAAAAAAAGCGTCTCTATTATAAATATAATATTAGTGACTATGACGGTGTCTGGCTTAACGGACGTGTATTATTTTAATTCAATGAGGGGGGAAAAAAAACCGTCCGTGAACGCACTTAACAATTCAGCAAGTTGTTTTCTGAAATTTTACCAAGGGAATGATATTAACGGAATACGCGTTATTTGCGCAAACCAATCATCACATCGGTCGTTCGAAACGAACGTTATTAAAACGACTCCGACGTTAAACAGCCCGCGACTGTTGTACGTCAACGTCGAACGTATATTATCGACGCCATTGTTGTCGACGACTTCTGTGCTACGCGTCCACAGCATTATCATATTGTAATATCTATGGTACTTGTGCACGAAAATAATTATGGATGTCGAACGAAACGTTTTAATTGTCGCCCCGCTGCAGTTGGCCGCCGACACCGACGCGGCCAGTCGATAAAAATTAATTAAAAGGGACAATTGGGATGAATAATTAAATAATCGCATTATAACACAGTGATGTTGTGTGGTTGAAATTTGCATCTGCGGTCCGTGCCGCCGACTACGAGTATACCATACGCGGTATCTGGTATTCGGACGCGCGGTAATATTATGTCCACGGCTACAACGCGACAATGTTACTCTGCGCCTGCGCGACAAATCTTTCAGCCGCGACTGGCAAGATCGGCGAGGTTTGAAATCCTTTCTCTGGCCACTTCACAATCGAGACGCCGCGGATCGAGTGGACGAGTGTACCTGATACCCGAGGTCCGGTATACGCCCTATGGACGTCCCGAAAAACCACGCGTCTCCCATATCGTTCGGTATCGCAAACCTCTGCACTTTCATAATATTAACCATCATGGTTGTCAGTGACCTTCGGCTGTTGTACGCAATATACGGTTGTAACTCAATTTAATGTGGCCCGGACCGCTGCGCCGTATTTTCTTTTAAACATAATATTATAATATTATATTATAGTGGTTCGTTCGAATAGTACACCGCGACGTCTAGACCGCAGTAAATCTAAATAAATAATAATATAACACGAAATAGTATGCATTTTCGCATTTTTTGTTTACGTTTACAGCGGAAACTCGATATTCCGCTGTGACTAGTGTAGTTGTAGTGTACAATATTATAATATTATAATAGCATACCCGGTCACCGTTGAAACGCAATAATGACGTATAAATATATCAACAAGAGTTGTAGTAGGTACCTGTATATTATTTTAATACAAAAGCAGCGCGAGAAGTGAACAACAAGTCAACAGACCGAGATTGGAGGACGCGCCGCGGCAAAGTAATCGCGTCGAAAGCCACGGTTTTTACTTAATGTTTTCTACGAAAACCGATGAAACCCGTCGTCTGCAGCAGCTTTTACTACCCGTAGCTACGACCACGTACAATAATAATACTTTAACCCACTAGGATTACCTGGAAATTGTTGCCGGTGACTTTGCGAGCAATATTATTCGTATAATATTATATTATATTATGGAAAACACAACGGTCGCGTGCTACGGCGCACATACGGGCGCGTTTAATTTCACATAATATTATTATTATTATTATTATTATTATTATTATTATTATTATTATTATTATTATACGGGCAACTTCGCTATGAATATAGTGCGGCCGCCGCCGACTAGTGGCACGAGTGCACGACATTGTTGCCGGACACTTTGTTGTCGACACAAAGTTGCCCGTATATTATATCATATTATTAAAATATTATTACGATGTACGCGAATACCAGTTAGCTGGTTAGGTTACGTTACGTATATACCCGCCGTCGTAGTGCCTTTGGACGAAGACTTACACATTTCCGGATTCTGTAGTGGGCTCTTAAAAGTTTTGCCTTTTTGATTATATCGTGTACCTGCTATGTGTATTTTAAACAATTGTTTCTTTTTTTTTTTTTATTTTAATAAGACTTGATTAATTCACGGAAGTCCGCGATTGTGGCTTCGGTTTTTCGGTTTGAGATGGACATATTAATTTCACGGAGTAATAAATAATAATGATGGTATCATGATCGTTACACTGATCCACAGAGATATTTAAAGACGTATTTTATCATCCAAATTAACAAACCATTAATAAGTGCAATACGTTAAACGAAATTAAAAATGAATAGCTCGTTATGCATATTAAATATGTAAAATTTGACGTAACATTTTTACAATCGTAAACTTTGTGAAATAACAATGAGATCGATGATAAATATAAATTATGTATATTTCAATATTATAATAAATAATATTTATAATAAATTTTATTATAATAACTAGTAAATATTACAGCTATATATAGCCCGAGGTTTAATTGAAGTATTCATGTTTAATGTTTTCTATATGCGAAAAGGCAATCCGACAAACCTTTTTAAGCAACTCCATTGAAACTTCATTTATTTATTTTCAACTTCACCTATAGTGTATACGTATAATTTTTTTTCTAAATTAACATTGAAAAAAAAAAATGAATCAAGATTGTTAATTGCAATTTTCCAACAAGTAAGCAACAATGTACTTTAGTTAATGGATAAATAGTGCTAAAACGAAATCAGGAGTTTTATATGTTTTATTTATAAATTATATCCCTCGTGTCTCGTGAATAATGTCGATTGTTTCCTAGATACCGTGGCCCTTTTTCAGCACACAATTATTTATCGTTCCCTCTTATTTTCAAGTGTAATTAATTCACATTGGACTCGACCAAGGTTGTTCACTCAATCGTTCATTCCTAATAAAATAAGGCATTTACTTAACGATGAACATTCAACCCAAAACATGTCAGTGCTTTGCTTATAATAAGTATAAAACTATAGTGAATATTAATATCCTTTATCAATTTTGCATTTTACTTGAATATTATTGTTTTGTGTCAAAATATATAATATAATATTTCCTTGTCACCGAATCAATATTTTCATAAAATAATACCTAAAAGTTTAATAAATATGTAATATTTTTGTGACAAGAACGCACAATCATATCAATGGTGCGTTATCTAACATCTTTGTCATTCTTCTTATTATCGTTATTATTGTATTACGATCGTCGGTGGTTGACTGACAAGACAATCATGTCATAATATGACGTCAAAATAAAATATTTTTCTTAACGTTTTTTTCTTGGTTTTGTAGATATTATATTTCTCTTTAACATACTTTTACTGAATCATTATTAATATAGAATAATAGGTATTAGGTATAAGCTGACTTTTATTAAGTTTACTGTATACATTTAATTTAATTAACTGTCTCATAAAAAAAAAAAAAAACTCTATTTAATTTAATTAAATACAATAAGGTATTATAATCATGGTATTTCTTATATTCTCAAAAATTGAATATTTTTTATGACATATTCTCTGGTTAATTAATTTCATTCTTACATTATAATATATAATATATGAATGGAATAAATGACAGTCGATTTTAGCTATTAGAAGTTTACAATAGGAGTAAAAAAACTGATTAATATGTATAATACTTGCGCATGGCCATTTATATTGCTTCATTATAGCGCTCATTACGTTAATTTAAAGGTTCAAGGGAATTATTTGATAAAAACTATGATTGTACCTACTTTCAAAATTTGTCTTTCTATATAATTTATTTTTAAATACGACCAATCACCAAATTGTGACACTGTACATAATACATACAATTATAGTAGATGAGTTTATGGACGAATTTCAGAGACATTTTAGATTGATAAGACAGTGCACGAAACATTTTAAAAATAGCTCCAATTAAAAGTATGCATTTATAGATAAGAGAATGGAATATTTCAGAACCTGAAACTAAAATACCTAATACATGGATTAAAAATAAATACCCAACAGACTTACCATTTTCATGAATAATCAGTGGTTTATAGCTGGTGAATCACTCGATGTATATACATATACATAGATACAAATTAATGAATAAAAACACAATTGCGAGAATAAATTGAATTTGTTAACTCCGACTTTACAAAATAAAAATAATAGCAGTCAAACTGTAGTTTTTTTTTTCCAATGTTTGTATAAATCCATCATTGTCATTATTTATATATTTATTTTCTTAAGCAAACATTGGCGTTTCCTCTATTAAAACAACATCGTCGTGATATTTTCAAAACATATCATCAATAACATTGTTTGACTGAAATTGATGTAAATAGTTTAAAAAAGCGATTTTTGATTTATAAATAATATTTCTACTAATTTATTGTTTTAGTAAACATTTATATTTATATATATATAGTAGACATAATAAAAAATGCACAAAAGAATTGTGTAAAAAAAGTTATAAGCAAGTAAGGTTGACATTTGCAGTATTTAGAAGGTTACGATTAATCAACGATGTTCTATGTATAATAGTTTTCCCTTCAAGTCTCTAGTAGTTCGAAATTTACACTCGTGTCTGGATTATTTACATTTACATAATCGCAACAAATTTACTTGTACTCTTACAGCTTAAATGAATACGTGCAAAATAATATATTTGTTGTGAAAATGTATAAAGTTCTATTATCTAATTTAATTATACTAAAATAGACTTATTTCATGAAATTAATTTTTAAGTTGAAACATAATTGTATTTAAATTTTACTTTATTGTTAATCGGGAAACTTTTTGTAGCTACCATTTAAAGTTTATATTATTTAAATACCAAAAAATCTTTTTGAATTACATTTTTTAAAGTAGTTTTTTCATAATCTGAATACTTGAAAAATAAAATGAAATTTCGCCAAAAGCCTTTTTAAAAGATACAATTTTTACCGAAATATTTGTTAAATAATGATAAACTTTTGCATATCATTCGCTTTGCTAAAACTATAATTGCTGTTTTTGTATTTTTTTTTCCTTGGTCGTCAAGTCTGCGTAGACGGGGGAAAAACATTCAAAAGAAACAAATTAAAAATAATATTATCTCACAATTTCAATTAGTGCCGCTGTCAATCCATTGCGTAATCTGATTACCGATTAGATAATCCTTAGTATGCCAGTCGACCTATATTTTAGGACCTGCGAAAATAATTCAAAGTTCCGGCTGAAGACCGGTAGAATAATATTTTTCAGTGCCTATAATGTCTACCCCCGATGTATTTGACGATGTTCTACTTTTTCCCCTCTTTTTATCGTACAGTCGTTATTAATTATAGTCCATTTTTTTTTTTTTTTTTTGTTCCACTGATCCTCACTTTTTCTTCGTTGTTAAAAGAATTTCGCGCTAAAATACGTACATGACAGGTCCCAGGTGACACACATTGTGTGAATTTTTTTATTACTGTTATTATATTTTTTTCGCACATTTCGTTAAAAATGTAAAAGAGCGTTTGTGCTGATGATTAAATATTATTATTTTTGTCTTTTTTTTTTTAACGGCACATCATTAATGTCCATATATATGGATAATGACGAGATTTGATTGCGACATTCTCGCGAATAGGCGTAAAAATGAATGTCTTGCGATATTGTACATAAAAACAAGATACTCGAAGTAGTATTCAAGTAATTTTTAAGTAATTTTTCGAACAAAATGTGATAGATAATAGTTGGTCACAAAATATAATATTGGTATTATCATTGTTGTCAGACATTGTCCACACAAATAATTTCCTCAGAGTTTGAAAAATCAACGATCACGTAAATAATATTATTATATGATAAAAATAGATTCCGAATGCCGATCAGTACTAGTAATTAGTATTAAAACTATTTCTTTGTCATGTCTCATTCTAGTTTTCAATATTTTGAGTGATTATTAACATTTGTGTATTCAAAATTTAAATTATATACATTATTGCGTATGTTAGGTAAACAAATTACATAATATATTGTTTTATGTGAAAATAATGTGTATGTGACATCGCATGATGCCAATTTATAAAACTTTGGTTAACAAGTCGTCTCGTTAATAATATTTACAAGACCCTTTCGAGGGTTATCCTATTGGATTTTGTGAAATAAAGTCAATACAATTTAATATAAAAACTTACGTTTATCTTATATTTCTTAAAATATGTTTATCTTTGTTTAAATTTTCGAACACTGGTACTATGAAAACGTATACTGGTAGAACTACTTATAATAGTTTATAATAACTATAAAAGTAAACTTAAGTTTAAATTACGTTTTTACATTAATATTAAAAATAAATACAGCGATAATTAGTATACTGTATATAATAAATAGTTTTATGAATCTTACATCTTTAAACCTATATAGGCCTTTATAAACCTATATAAACCTATAAAATAAAATGACCTAATCAAATTATTATAATATATTTTAATGCATATAGCATGTATTATGTTTATCTACATAAAATCATATCTAAAAATTACAATAGACTGTTTAAATAACTAGCTGATGACTTACAATACGATACCCAATCAGATGTGGTCGATTGTTTCATTTTTATTTCGCATGAAAATATTATAGACCAATTTCATTGTTATGTCTCATTGTATTAATGAATCTAAGTAATAAATATAAATAGCAAAATATCAACGAAAAGTTGTCTGAAAAAATATTAATTTACTGTGCTAGAATAGGTAGTTCTAAACATAAAAATTAAATATTAATAGTGTACAATATTTACCAAAATATGTACTTTCAAATTTGAATAAAAAATACCTGTACATTTTAGAAATCAAAACACGACGAAAATCATAATGTACATAATATTAAACTTGGGCAAGACAAAAAAATATTATTATTAAATATTCTACATGCGGGGGCGAGTGGGTACATAATAATCAAATTATGAAATCAGGATTCATGCTGGTCCTATTATATTTTATCTTTATTTAGTAAGGCTAAGCCTGATAAGACTATTATAGTGCTTAAAAATGATTTAAGAGTAGTAAAAATAAATGGGTTTTTTTTTCATACGAAAATGAGTATATCAAATTTTTAATTTCGGAGTTTTAGTTTTTAAATTAAAATTTAAAATAAACAATATAATATGATATAGTAGTAGTATCATGCATATTGTATAAATGGTATACATTCCATAATGATGAGGGCCGTTTTCACTTTTCAATGTTTTCTATCGGTTAACACAAAATTCACACCTCAATTTCGCATTACGTTTTCAGTATGGTATTGATCCAAAATGTTCAGTCGTTCATTATAATACAGACGGAGCTACAATAGTGATTGAATTTTAAAATAAAAAAACAACTTTACCACTCCGTCGTTTCTGGAAGTCTCAACAAATATTGCTAGTACTAATTAATAATTACTACGCAGAATAAAGTGATAAATTTAAAATATCAAAAATAATTCAACCGTAGCATACAACTTTGAAAAGAATAGCACTGCATACATATTTTTATTGAAATTAATATACAAACTACCTATACATTTTAAATTAAATAATTATTTTTTTTAATAAAATAATAACTATTTATAATTAATTCGTTCTCGCATCGTACTTTGATGTATTTTAACGAGCCGTAATTATAATATGTATAAGTATTACACGTTTTTACAAATGATGAAAATTGTATATTATTGCGTATAGCATGCACAAACAAATGTAGGTATCGTGTAAGTGATATATTTTTATGAATATATTTTGATATTTTCGGAACATTATTATTACATATATTTTAAGTATTTATCTTTGGTAAATGCCCCAGTGGGCACAGAGTACAGTTGGCAAATTTAATATACATATTATTAATATACACAATACTGCAGCAGTTAATATTAGCGAGTTTTGAGGTGTGTGTGAACAGAAATATAACAGATCGAAAAACTGATACTGACATAAAAAATTCAATATTTTTCAAACTTGAATTCATATCGGTAGTAGAGCGGAATGAGGAATCGAAATTTTGTAAGTTTGTTTCCTGTAGCGTTAGCACACAGTTCACCGGCGCAAAAAGACAATAATTGCGTTAACGCATGTAGAAACGTATACTTTTTAAATATGAAAAAATAAACCTTAAACTCGAAGTGAGGATAACATAATATATAGTGGCAAAGCTGTAAAAAATATCAGACTATCTGAAAAATTCCGATATACCGATGTGTCATTCTAGCTCGGTGTATAAAATCAATAAAACAAAATAGTTATGTGCGTATTATAGTCAAAACAGAAAATTGAACTTGTAAATCGAGATAGTAAACCGGAAAATGATTTCCTTTTTCAAACAAATAATAACATTAAGACTACGATATACGTTATCAGTTATTTTGTATTCTCTCCGTAATACAAAAAGTTCGACTTTCAAACAGCCTGATAACGATGGGTTTTCCAAACTTATAAAATATTTGCCCTTTCATCAGTTTTTTTTTTCTTGTTTGACAAAAGCAGTGAACGAGTTTTTATTACACTATAATATTATGTTTTATTATATATATTTATTATATGTACTATATGCATCACAACGTCATAATATATTACATCACAATATGTACACACAAGTGCGATAGAAATATGAATATTTTTATTAATGTTATTGCTCGTTGGGCATGGTCGTTTCGTATGAGATACAAAGAATAATCATTTTTTTTTTTTCGGGCGATGTTATGGATCCGACACTTTGCAGTTATTTACACGCGTTCGTTACGAATTGATTACAATAGCTGATAATATAGATAATATTATTATATTCCGTCGCCATTGTGCGCTCTCGCCGTTGGTTTTTATTTTTTCTCATTACAAATAATAATTGTCGGACGCGTGATCGAGAGCTACGAAAAATCTGACGAAATCTTCCTACTCGGGGCCGAGTAAATGCGATTACACTGCAGGGAATAACTGCATCGATCGTGACCGGCATGACAATGACGAATTTCGCCCGACGAAAATCGATTACTTTATTATTACCATTATATATATATATATAAAAGTAAAAGCGTTTAGTACATAGTAATTTCGTCAAACTTTTCTTCTTCTTTTTTTTTTTTTTGGTCACCCAAGCGTCTCCGGTGAGTCCTTGATACGCGTATTTCGTCACGTATACTACCTCCATAAAATATGTATATGTTATTATACAGCTATATGTACATGCGTAGATCATATTATTATTATACAGCCGTATAGTTTGTAAAATTCTAAGCGAGCGATGCGATATTATTTCCGACTGTGGCGCCATATAATATATGGTTAAACCATTTCTATTTTATGATAATTACCATTATATTATTATATTACCATCGAGCTGTATTATTGTTATCGAGGGATTAAGACGCATGAACTTTTTCGATAAGAGTGGTCAGTTCCTTCGATCCACCCCCACCCCCCCTTACTTAATCGTAAGTTTATAATATCGTGCATATGTCACCGGTGGGGTCTCTCACCGCCGGCACTCGCTGCAAGGGACGACAGAAACACCATCACATAATATAATCAGTACTGGATGTACAAATTGTGTAACCCGGGGCACAACATATAATATTAGCGTCCCTATGCTATATATATATGCTTTATGAGTGTAAAATTTGAAATTTGCGCCCCGGATCGCCCCCACCCCTAGATCCGCCGGTAATGCGTATATAACGATAATATACAATATATACGTGCGAGGCGGTTTCATCATTTCGATAACCAACACCTCCGCCACCAACACGCGCGATTCGCGACGGCCATTTGTTTTTATGGGTCTGCCGTGGATCGACCGAGTACACATTATACTATGTGTAGTAGGTATACATATGAATACATGTATACAGGTATAACACAAATGGGTTTTCATTTATATTTCGCGCTTGTTCTCGCTGTGTATATATATATATTTGTCCAACCCCCCCCCCCCCGTTTTTGTGTCGTCATAAAACGCGCGCGACAAGGAAGAAAATACCTCAGTCTTCGAACATATACCTAATAAAGTGCAGTGTGTATATATTATATGTATATTTGTGTGGGTGTGTATATTCTTATTTCTTGTATATATATATATATATATATTTAATATATACGTGATCGGATCGGTTGTGCTCGACTTATGACGCGGGGGTGGCGGTGGCGGCTGTTGGGAATATGCTGTTTTGAATACGCGCGCGTAAAGCTAACGCATATACGACTATATATATTATGTAGGTATACTTTTTCCTTTTTTTTCTTCTTTTTTTATATACGTACAATAAAAAGTCGACGCGTAAAAAATGTACGACCGGAAAACTACCCTTGGTCGTCTCGTCGCGTCTATACGATTTCGTCGTACGACCCTCCTGTACGCCAACACCACTCGCCGGTAAAAAAAAAAAAAAAACAAAACCGGCCGTAAAAACAATAGGTACGACGCGTGCGCGCGCAGGACAAGACCGTTGCAAACGATATTATTGTCCGACCCTCTCAAAACGAGGTATAGTTTTCCATCTCCTTCGGCGCGCTCGCCGAGATCGGCAATTCATCACGATCAACGGTGCGCGACTGGGGCTGTCACAAATCCAAAATATTCACGCCGAGCTCGTCGTCCTTAATCGTGCGTCCCCACGGTCAGAGGTGCAGGTTGTTTTTGCCCCCCCCCCCACCAATTTTTATCATTTCTCTCACACCCTCTCTCTATCTCTCTCACTCTCTCTCACTCTCGCTCTCTCTCTCTCTCTCACACTCTATATTTCTCTCTTTCTCTCGATAAATATATATATAAAAACGCGATACACAGTACATATAGTATTACATACACACGCACGCAGATATATTATATTTAGCGCACTATTTACTATATTATAATATATTCATAGATATTATTTATATATAAATTATATCATACGTGCATGTGCCGTGCTCGAGGATAACGCAACATTATTGCGTACGCGTGACTGTTTATCGAAACGATTCGGTGGGTCTCACCCGAACCAGATATCCGGTATATAGGTATACACACTCACGAGGTATGCAATATAATAGTACATTATTATTATAATATACGTTCACGACGATTTATGCATCCAGCGATCGTGTGTCCATCTCGGATATATCTTATACTATACGAGACAGGTGAACGCCGTTTTTCCTATTCCCCCCCCCCCCCCTTAAACACTATATTAAATCGATAATGTTCGCAGAACCGAATAGTTGTATGGCGTAATAATTATTATGTTCTGGCGATACGAAAAAAATCTATTTGCGGACAAAATAATATATAAAATGTCCCAACTACCATTAAAAAAAAAAAAACGTAATGGAATCGCTGAACGGAAAATAACTTGCAAAAGTACTATTTAAGTAGGTACCTCCTATATAAATGTTTCTCGTAAAGTTTTCTTTTCTTTTTTAAAATCAACTTTATGCCTAATAAATCAAATCGCGTTTTTATACATTAATATTGCGTCGTATAATAAACGTATAAAAATATAGTCTCGCTGAAAAGTACTCGGAGGTTAATTGTCGTTTCTGCTGTGCATTTAATAGGTACGTTAGATATTCGTCTACTACATTTCACATTATTATAATAAACTATATACGGCGCAGAGAGACGGACAATTTTAAACGCGATATTGACACATTGTTGAGAAGTCGGAGTTGTACGTTAACTCGGAGGTGGGGGGGGGGGGGGCGGAAACTTCGAAGTTTACCAAACATATTGACGTTGAAAACACCTGGTTTTAACAGGACGGAGCAACCTCGCACACTGTCCGAGTGTCGATGGCAGCAGTCAGACGGTTGTTCAGTAACCGCGTTATCTCCTAGAACGCTGTCATTGATTGGCCACCCCGATTCCCCCGGACCTATCCGTCTGCGAATTTTTTTTTTTTATGGCCACATCTAAAGCGTATCATCTACAGTTGTACTCCAAATGCCCCAAGACCATTCACGACCTCGATAAAATTCCACGCTGTACCTTGTGTCATGCAACGCTGAATTTCAAAAATCGACTTACCGAGTATATTGCGCAAAATTGTCAACATTAATTTACGGTATTTAAAAAAAAAAGATATTACTTTTAAATTTCAAAAATGAATGACACAATTATTATACGAGCTCTTCAATATAGCTTATATAAATAAAAATATATTCACTCATTTCTCGTGGCCGTGCTATATACTATATATGCATATAATAATAATTCAAATTTAATATTTATGCGGCGGCCAATTGTTGCGTTAATACAACGAAAAAAAATTGCCATTATTAACGATTAATCGTGTATATATGCGAGTACACGCTGCAGTTACACATCATCCAAAAAGGCTACGCCCGGTGCTTAAGCGTTTTGTAATTTGGAATGCAGCCAATGGGATCCAGGCCTGAGTTATGACCACCGTCTTAGTATAATATTATAATAATATATCGTTTGGAGGTCTAAACACTGCGAAAAACAGTCTGCGCGCGTATAATATGTGCAATGGGGATTAGTATATTGTATGCCATTTAAACATAAAAATACGGCGCCGCTGGTCCACTGACGGTAAATTTGATTAAGACTTAAACGATTTACACGCATGCACGCCGTTTTGCGATACATAGGTTATTTCAATACTACGCGCCAAACACGATCACGCCCTTTTTTCAACAATAATGCAGTTATTCAAAATCTTATTTTTGAAATTTTGAAATATACTCAAAGTACATGTTTTTAAATTCTTGAGATTTTTTGTACTGCTCAAAGAGTGTCCTGTGGATATACAAACTTCTGTTTTTTCAAATGAGAACCCTCCCCCAGCCCCCCCCCCTTTTAACTGTAAATTATTTAGTGGATAATTTTCCTGAAAAATTTTACGTATCAGAATCAAAATCAGTACAAGTAGTTTTTTATTTATTTAATTTTGTGGTCTGAAGGTAAAAGGTCCATATGGTAATGGTCTTATGAGATATGCGGCTATAGTGGTATGAAAATTGTAGTCATTAATATTAATCTATGAACATGAATAATATTTGTAAAAATTGCCAAAGTATAATAAATAGGTATCTACTAATTCCTCTATTACTTTTATTTTATATTATTTTAAAAGCATTTTTAAAGACTATTTTAATTTCGAATTAGGTGAATACATCAATATTTTTTTTTAAATGTTCGACTAAATAATCTTAAGAAAAAAAGGAGGTTCTTATTTTAAAAACAAAAGTTTTTATCACCATAGAACACTCCTTAACCAGTACAAACAATTTTGAAAAAATTGTCTCTGAATATGATAATATTTAAAAATTCCAAGAATCAGAATTTAAATAAATTCATTGTTAGAAGAACAAATTGGGGTGAGCATGCTTGATAAATATCACTCTGTATATTATATTATTTTGTTTGTCGGTCCACTGCACCGTTTTTCTACGTAACACACCGCTGCAATTGTCGCTATTATCATTATAATATATCGTATTATAATATCGTAACCGATTTCTGTTCTCTCAGCTTGCGGTTTATGGCCACTTTCGGAACCCCGTGGGTTTGGGTTCGAATCCAATTGTCTTCCGCACATAAACAACATTATAATATCGTGCAAAAAACCTTTTCCCCCGCGCTAAACATGTCACCTCGACGAACCGCTATACAATCGAATTATGATGGTGTTGTACATCATACGAAACCGAAATAATACAATTTACAATATTGAATATATGACAAATGATAATAAATACCTACAACACCTATTCGATATTATCTTGTACATAATATGGGGTCTATAATATACACGTACTCTCTAGTGTTTCCCCGAGACAAGGCTGGAACACATTTTTGGAAGGGGCTTAAAAACGAATCATATTTTTTCACAACATAAGAAGAAATCAACTTAATAAAAATGTATGTGTATAATATTATTATTATAATACATCTATAATAACAATGGTTTTCTTATGTATTACATGTGTGATAAATGTATACAATTTTAAATTAAATATTTTAGGTATTGATAGTTTAACAGTCTCTCTGTTTAATTCCTCCCCCCCCCCAAAAAAAAAAAAAAAAAATTTCGGCATTGACTATAGATACTGGGATTGAAACAAATAAGAAACGGAAACGTCCAACGGAGTTAAATTTTTTGTAATTTTTATAGCAATTATCATTGTTTACTTTGAAATATTGTTTCTAATTGTATGACAACTGATAATGTAAGCTACTCGATAACAGATTCTTTGTGAAAACTTAACTCTGTGGTAGTTATAATATATTATATATAGTTACTTGGCACCCGCGATAACGCAGCACGGGATACCGTCACATAGCCTCCTAAACGAGTAAGTACCAAAATTGCCTATACAACACGCCGGCTTTTATTATAATATCTCTTTATATTTATAATAATATTCATAATTAATCTCGTGTAATCGACGCTAATCTCTGAAACCACTTCACCGATTTTAATGCAATTGTTTAAATGTCTCTTGCTATTGGTCCAAATTGAGAGATAGTATAGTTGTTATTTTGATAGGTAGCCCTAGTTTTTTTTTACTTCACATTTGAGAAAGGATTTTGAGATTTGCGATTGACATTTTTGTTTATAAATCGTTGCTATTGGTCAGGGCTTACATATTACAATATTCACAGGAGAAATTAGTATTTGTTGCAATTGGTTACTCGGACAGATGAGCATCGTCACGTGTAATGGTTTCGAATAAAGAAATATTATAATATCTTAATACAAATATGAGAGTTGAATGTATGTTTGTAGCCCATATAGGTTCTCAAAAAGTGTTCAACTGATTTTGTGAAAATTTCAAATCGTTCTTGGAGATATTGGGGAAATTTAGAGAGTGGTTTGAACCACGTTCGATTTATATAAAGTCCTATATCCAATCCACCGCAGGCAAATTGTCAATCTCGGCCGTCCACCGACGCAAATTTTCCCGTTAACTGAGGAGGTGCACCTGAACTAAGATACGCCTGCATAGCACTATATTTTATATTTTTTCACGGAAGGCGTCGGGTTGTACTGGCTTAAAATGGATGTTGGTTCATCCGAAGTTAATAAACTAAAAACTGCTAGACCGTTTTCAATAAAAATTATATCAGTAGATTCCTTGAGACTTGGAGGGCGTTTATATCGTATTTTTTCAACTCCTGTAGCTAAAGGATAGCTCACACTGTCTTGATTTTTTTTCAGTTTATAAAAAAAAATTGTTTAATCTAAGTAGTTACCATTGGTTACATACCTATTACATTACTATTATGTTATAATTAGAAGAAATATGGAATATACATTTATTTTTACATAAATATTTATTAAAATTATAAATCTTTGGCCCGGGCCACGTCGTCGGGCGGGACAGCTATATTATTATATAAATATTAAATAATAATATAATAACATTTAATAAAAACATCTAAAATAACTGCAACTGTGCTTATAATTTCTACGCGGAAAAAATGTATAACAACACCATGATACAAAAAGCGAATAGCGAGTCCACAAAACAATCAGAACCAGTGACAGTTCTACAGTAGTATTTCATTATTATTTTTTTGTGGTTAACATTTAATCAACCGGAAATTTATTGAAAATTGTTTTTAAAATGTTTAACGTTTCATGATCTGTGAAGTACTACGATAAATATTATGTGTTAGTGCACAATGATATTTCAATTAAAAATGATTCAAGCGCTCCAGACTTTAGGCCGCCACGCCCCGATAGTCCGAAGTTTATTCGTCCAACATTGATGTGTAGGCCCATATTAAATATTACTATATATATATATGTTTTATAAGTTTGGCGAGTTTTTATAAACCACACCAAAGAAAGCCGTAAAGTCGATTTGTATAAGTACATAAATATGCTTTTATACGAAACATATACGATAAGCTGATATCGTGGAGTCTTCACCGCGAGGCGATTTCTATATGGTATTACAGTCTGTATATGAAAGTGTGCGTGTGTGAGTTGTGCACGTATCGCGAGGCTTTGAGTATGATATTATGTAATTAATCGAATGCGAAAACGTTGACTGAAAGCTGATTGCGGCCTATGCGATGTCACGAGCGGGGAATGCAAATTAAGTCCACGCACAATGTTTTATATACAATCATAAAAATAGCATTGGTTTTTATGGCGCGGCGGCGTACTCGGAATTCGAATAAACGTTTTTATCGAAAGCGTTTTTAGCAGTAGGCATTATAATATACAAAAGCACGTAAAGCTCAACGCCGAGGTAATTTTTTTTTTTCGTACGACCGTAATAATTAAATTGCCGATTTGACTTGAGAAAAAAAAAAACCTCAAATAAAAAAAACGGTGCCATTAAATATATGATTGTTTACGTTCCGTCCGAGTTCTGACACGGAGCAGAGCAGCGAGAGGCGAAATATATTTTCGTTTTAATCCCGAGTAATATTTATTTCTATAGTTACCGCCTTTTCCCCATTCCTTCTCAGCGTCCGAACCGCAGAAATATCATACAACTCTGCACTCTCTCTCTCTCTCTCTCTCTCTCTCTCGTCGAGGAGTCGTCCACGGTGGTGCCGTTCATATACCAAACGATCGGATCGATATAACGCGTGGCACGTATTCCATACACGCATTTACTCGTCCTGTCCATATATATATATATTATGTGCGTATACCTCGTAGATTTCGTCGGCGCTAATTAGTGCGTTTAATGATCGGCATTTACGCGCTAAACGCGAACCGCTGTGATGTCAATAACGCGCGTGCCTTCCGGGTACCGCACCGTACCCACGCGGAGAGGTGCGTGCGAGTCTCTAAACCATCGCCTCTTCAAACGGACACGAATACAATATTATAATACATGTCGGCCCGCAATTATCATACGCTCGACTCTCGCCCAAATGTGTGTATGAATCGTGTGCGGGTATAGATGCACACACGGCCCCCCCCCCCCCCCGGCCGCCGCCGCCGGATTATCTGTATAATTTCGAGGGATCGTTTGTTTTCATTAGTCCGACCGCGGCGTGTCTATATACAATATCGTGTGCGCATGATACGAAAACCGCGTAGTCTGCACCACTATTTATTAGCTACACGGCGAACGAATGCTACAATGCTTCGGGACCACACGCATTATTATATTATGTTATATATTATTATTGTTTTTGTTATATTACATACAGCGGGTATAATTTAACGTAATACCTGTCTTGCTGGATCTAATATTGTAGAAAGCCTCGAGCCGTTTTTGGTTTAGCTATTCGCCCATAGTCAGGCGTGAACTGCGAACTGGACGCAATGATATGTAATAACGTTTTTGCGAGACAAACGCGACATTGCAAACATTGTTTTTCAATAATATTTCCGCGGTTGAGGTAATTGGATATTTAAAAAAATAAATCAGCGCGAGTATAATACTGTTCAGTAATTTATAACCCCCTCGCGTATACGCGCTTATGGATAATATCGTATTTTAGTTATGTTTATTGGTCGATAAAACTTACCGTTGGTGTCTTTTTACTTGATTTAGATGGTTTGACGTTCGCTTTTTTTTTTGTTCATTATAAATATATTTCACAATCCGCAAGTTAAAATTTTCACGATAAAATTTTCAAGACGTTTTTTACACCACCACAAGACACTTGTTAAACGGTACATATATAGGTGTACGACGTCTTTGAGTATGGCTGGTGTACGCGATATCTATTTTAAAATTCGGTCATTAAAAGTGTACCTATACTTAAAAAGTCAGAATTTTTCAACAAATTTGTTGTAAAACGAAAAATAAAATGGGGCTAAAAACGACAAATTCGCTCGGCGAGCACCTCTTATATAACGGCCGTACGAGTTGCAGTGCCTCGTATTATCCGCGTATATTGTTATGAGGCGTCTACAACTTTTACTTAGGTACATCGGTCATAGGGTCCGGGATGACGCTTCACCGAAGCCGACACTGAAGTTTTGTAGGCGCGCATGGCCGTCGTCTCGTGTCGGGTGAACGCAATAACGGTAATACATATGCCACCTATATATATATATTATGTTTTAATATACGAGAACGTGAAAACGCAATAATCCGATAATATAATGTATTATTATTGTATATAAACGGAATGGTCGACGCGATTACTTTTGGACGCTTCGGGACGGTTTTCCAGGACGGTCCGCCGATCCGACCGGTAGTCCTCGCCGGACATTGCTTTATCGTCAATCGACATCGCCTCACTATACATTTATAAATATAAGTTTACGCTATGACCTACGAGCAAACTTTTGCACGGTCCGGCATCGCAAGACTATATATACGATCATATTGCTATAAGCGTGCGCACCACGACCGTGTTTTCCTTTAATAATGAATTTATTCAAATTCCCGTTTTGGGAATTTTAAGGATACTCAAAGAGTTATAACAATATTACATTTTAAAACTTTTGAGGAAATCCAATAATCACCCTGTGGCGATACCTCCGACTTTTGGTTTTCATTTAATGAGCATCGCCCTTTTTCGTAGAAATAAATTGTTAAACGCATGTCGTATTTTTTGCATCTAAATCGAAATTCGAACGAGAATAATAATTGTTAAGTAATAATAAATAATAATATAGTAACAATAATAATAATAAGTTTGGAAGATCTGCAGGACGTTATTTTGTTCAATTACTCCCAAGTATATCGAATTCGTTTCAAACGCTTTTTAATTTTATTCAACTTGACGTGGAAATATGGGCCTCGGTAATAATTACTCGATTTAGAACTTTCTAATACAATATGTCTAGTAGCGTATTGTTAACACGTTTGAGTACCACGAAAAGAAACTGCATGGAATAATTATATTTTGAAACCAAAATTAAAATTAATATTTCAAGTGCGAAAAGTAAAATACAGCAATGGATTTTAATTTGGTAGTATTCTGAAGAAAAAACTAGTTTAAGTAATAAATAAGCTTTTTGTTTGTACATTCTATAAAATGCTCATAATTCAAATATTTAATATGTTAGTATACGAAAGGATATTATCTTTATTATGTTCATTCTGGTAATAAATTCAATGTGAACCATTTAAGTTTATATATATATATATTTTTTTTTTATATAGGGTGATTTTTTCAATGCAGGGCACTCATTTTTCAGTTTTCAACTCGAAAAATGTTTGAAAAAGACACTCAATATATTTTCATTTTGGTTATATTTTAGGGTTTTTACTTTTTTTAAGTTATATAATATTTTATTATCATTATTAAATGTATCTGGTATACAATTATTCATCTGCCCCTTTGTTTTTTTTTTTTATCTAAACTTTAAATGCTTTATTTAAATAATAATTACAATTATCCACTCAATATATATGTTAAATGCACATTAATATGTCTGGAAAAATAATCTTTTTCAGTAAATTATATTATAAAATAAAAACAGCAATTTAAAAAAAAAAAATGTTAATTTAATACAAAGACGTGTATGTTGTGTTAACAAGGTAAACTAAAAATACAATATAACTTCAATAGTCGAAAAATATTTGTTTGTATTAGCTGTTTATTAAAATGTTCATAGTTTGGCTGAATAATTTGATAAAGCAAAACAATATAAATTTATCTTAAATATCTGAATAATTTATGTACCGTGTTTCATTGTCTTATAGCATTTCATATAATTAGTAAAACACAACCACAAAATAGTTTTGAACTCAAAATACGCGTTTAATGTTCATATTTTATACGGTGAATAGGTACAAAAGTATTTTTCAACTTTCTCGTTTAAGAAACAAATGAATTCATCAAATTAGTTACAGCAGCTGTACTTACAAATATATATACAAAATGCGAAGCTACTAAAGTTTTTTTTGGTTTTTAAAATAATATTGTGCATATTATATACGTATACGTATATACTTTTTTAAAAAAAAAAAACGAAAGAGCATTCTTTTGAGTAGCACTCCTAACGAATTCAAAAACAATGCACATCCGGCAAATTATTCAACACGTAATTGTGTTCTACCTCTGTCAGCCGCATTTATATATATATACTCCTCGCACATCTGTGTCCAGGTCAGACTGCTGCTGCTGCTGCTGCTGCTGGCGCTATGTGTAACATAGGACGTACTTGGAGGGAACTCTTTAGTTAATTTAATTTTGGTTGTTCCGTATTTATTCGGTTATTATTATTTTTTTTTATCGTTCGAGAACAGACGTTTGTTAATCTGGCCCACTATAGTATTTTCCGTTATGCGATAAACACGAAAAACAAACACAAACCCGTCAAAGTATTAGTTAATTAAGGCGTTATTTGAAGGCTTACCGCCTGCAGTAGGGAAAACGGAGGAATGTAAATTGCGGTGAACAGCTCAAACTAATGTCAGCGGCGGAGTATGAAGTTCTCCAAAAGAGGGGTTAAAAATGCGGTTTCGCCCCGTGTACCGAGACGGAAAACCGGGTGTGCTTTTGTGCGGATGATTGTGTGTGCACAGTGTATATAATTTCGTACGTCCAAGAATTTATTGTAGATCCCCCTGACTGCCCGGGAAATATTCTAAGACAAAGCGGGGAAAAAAGGGCAGCGGAAAAAAATTTGTATAATGATAGTCGACAGTTGTACAACAACAAAAAACAAATAATAATAATAATAAAAACCACACGATTTCTATATTAAGGACCACTAGAGAAGAATAATGTTTGGACATTGAATAATAAAAATAAAAAAAAAAACCTAGTACCGTATACACACTGCAGTTTATACAACAGCGCGAAAAACAGCGGGAAAAGGAAATTACCGTAACCCCGGTTACACGCGAGCAGTATGCTCATTTCAAAACGGGCTATTGCTGGTTTATGTTGTGCAAAGTTTTTTTTTACTCCCAAAAGCGTAATGGCAATGAGGAGAAATAACTATTTTCCTTGAGTCATTAGTCATTACTATTCATTGGGTCACTACTTATCCTCCCACCTCCCCATTACCTTCCGGTGAAGATAATTAGAAAAATATACAAAACAATATAGGTGCCTACTACCTAATCGGAGAGTTATACGCCCTACCGCAGCTTTTAAGTTTTTTATGAACCTGAAGTAGAGAGACACGTGAGAAATCTTTAAATTAAAACGATTTTTATAGACATAACGGCCTGTAAAACATGCTTTGAATTGGCGTTTCTACATCAAACAATATCGTTACGAGATTCACAAGTAGGTACATAAAAATAGTATAAGCACAGATTACATAGGTACTGGATTAATTGTGATTTTTAAACCGGCAAATGAATTATTATTAAATTTTAATTTTTTTTCACTGAGCACACAAACAAAATTTAAATTATGTTAGGCTCTCGTTAATTTCTATGTAAACTCTTCTTAAAAATAACCTTTTAGTTCATCATAAATGTAAACAATAATAATAATTGCTTTCCGAATATTTTTTTAAAAACTGTATTCGTTACAGAGTGATTCCAAATTAGTTTAATGCTGTCTTTTCACAGCGACAATACAACAAAACACCCACGTATGACACTTATTAAAAAACACAAATGAAACTTCCACGTCTACATTCATTCAGAACCCCGACATTTATTTGAAACAAAAAAAAAAAAAAAATTATAATATACAAAGTGACGTTTTTTTAGTAGCTTATTATTTTGTATTTGCACCGAGAACGATAAATTATCACGATAAAACTCGAAAGTCATTTTTTCAACAGTTCGATGATGATAAAACGACGCATATTTCACAGTACGTTTATCATCAATAACAATGATCACGGCCGTCAGAATTAACGATCCAGGCCAAATGCTACATAAACAAAATGATTGAGTAGACGCGCGTATAATGTTTTAACGATAGCGAACGAATTTCTCGTAACGAAATTCGATGGCGTGCAGAACTAAAATGGCATTTAAACTCGACTTAAAGAAATTAAAAAACCATAACATTTACGCGTAGATTGTATAGTTGGTGGGTATAGTTACACGTCGTGAATACGAAATATTTCGCGCGTCTCAATCGTCTCAATCAAACGATTCGTTTGATATCAGTTTAGAATTGATAATAATTAATTTTTTGACCCGTTGACCGTCGGCGTGAAGTTCGCATATGAAACGGTTTACCGCCCCAGGAGTCTAGTGCGGTCGTACGAAGCGCTAATGTACTTGATTTAAATCTAATCCCTTTGAAATCGCAACGGTTATTATATATTATTATTATTATAACTCGATAGGCGGGTACTAAAAAAACAAAAACTAATGAATTTAAAATTGAATCAAAAAGTCAATAGGTATACCTACATTTAATTTATTCTAAACAAACTTTCCGAATAATTGGTGTAACAAATTTAAAATTCAGAATTATTAGTGCGCGGAGGGGTGAAACCGGGTATACGCAATTAAATTATTTATACGTTTCGTTATGTTTTCACATTTGGCCAAATCGCGTATTACAGTAAATTATACAGGTATACACATTGTACAGGCACAGGCTATATATATACGACCAACTTTTCGTTTTTAATAATAATTGTAATATTCTTCAAACATTGATATTTTTAAACACAGTTTTGTTTTACGATTGTGTTTACCGGCAAAACAATGACTAACTGCCTTATTATTGTATTACGTACGTACATAAAAACAAAAACCACTCCAGCGCAATATTTACATAAAAATTCATTTCCTCGATACGTATCGCATAGAAACGAATAGAATTCAACGGCAATAAAATGTAGCTGCGTGTGCATAATATAATGCGTGTGTGGTGTATGTCTGTATATATACGTAAACACTGTTTTTTTTTTTTTCGACCGCAATGAATTGTGCGCCATTTTTCGTTTGCAACTTTACAACTAGTTATTCCCGGCTTTATCGATGTACAGGACCGGAAAAAAAAAATAAATTGATTCAAAATATGAATGGAAATGTTTCCATAATTTATTTTTGGAGACTTTATAGCGGTACCCGTCGTCCTAAATCCATGTACACGCATTATACATCGCCGCTATATACGCGTACGATATATAATATTATACACATATTTTATATATATTTTAATATATATATGATATGTATATAATATATTATTATATCGAGCACACGCTAATATGTCGTATAGAGGGTAGTTTATTTTTTTCGCCTCAACCCGGGCATCGGTATCGAGCGCCGTACACACAGGGACGCCTTACATAATATACAAAGTGCAAACGTGATCCTTTAAGGGTTGGATCATTAAACAAGTATAATATTCGTGCCAACTTGTTGAAAGTCGCTACATAGTATATTATATACTATATATATATTTATATATTTATATGTATGTATGATATATATATATAGAAGACCGCGGCCAGACGTGTACGGTGTTTACAATCTCGATTTAAAGCCAAGTAATCGTTATCAACATGATGGGTTTTCGGCGGTGGCGTTCGGACCGGAATCGATATATGGCCGGTCGAGGGAGGGTGAAACCAGTCGATACGAATCGCTTCGGAAATTCGTCTTTTCATGTTGTTTACACGGCTATTCTTCTCGTCTAAATGGATTCCTTTAAATTAACTGTATCGCACGCCGAAGGTGGATGGGGGGGTGAGGATAACGCGATTACATTACGACCGGCGGCGGCGAGAGAAGAAGATCCGTCGTCACGCGGAGTTATTTCGCCTCTATAGAAATTAATCGACAATAAAATATGCCATCGTCGTCAAACCGACGTTGTTATAATTATCATTATTGTTTATCTCTGGTGCGATTAAAAAATAAAAATACTAAAAACGATACGATATTTTATCAGTTTGAAAGAGCGTTTAGTGTGTATACATAATATTATTATTAAGTACACTATAATACGTAAAAAAAGGGACGGAAATAAACAAGAGAAAAAAACGTGACTCTCGCCGTAATAGTTGGCGGCTGAAATCCGATGCCGGCATATTTCGTTGTTTTTAAGAGGGGAAGTAGATAGAGAGATAGATAAAGAGAGAGGGAGAGACGGAGAGAGGATGAGAGAGAGAGATGATTTCCGACGGGCGGACGCGTTTAACGCGTGACAGTAATTCGACGACGGGAAATCGACCACGGCCGTCCGGCTCCGCGGCGCATAACTCGAAACACACTCGTGTGGCGTGCCACGCGTGTTCGACATAGGTACCTACCTATAATATTATATGGCCACACGCGGATAGTGTGCAGGTGTAGCGCACATACGCTAATTGTACGCTTCAGTTTATTTATTTCTTTTTCTGCTTCGGAAAACTCGTCGTCGACCGACGAGGACTCCGCGACTCCGACGGCGACTCGGCCGGTCTTGAACCGTCGGCGTGCCGGTCGACAAACACGCGGAAGGTCTTTGGACAAATCAATAGCGGTGGCGAGGGGTGCGCAGGGCGAGTCCCCGCAGACGCAACGGCGAGCTACCCCCCGCCGCCGCGGCCACGAGCCGGCGTGCGAGAGGCGGTGGTGGGCAGGCGCCGGGGCGCGCGAGGGTATGGCCAGTCGGGGCGGGTAGTCGGGGGGTCCAGGGGTCGGGGGTGGTAGGTATATACTCGAGCCGTGCGCGCCCCCGCCGCCCCCGCCGACGATCACCACACGCCGCCCCGCCGCAAACGCCGCCGCCGCCGGGGCGCGCTTTGCTCGCGCGAAACCGGGAAAAACCGCCGCCGCCGCCGCCGCCGCCGCTCCCGATTATATTGCGCCGACCACGCCGTGCGCGCCACCAGTGCCGGATCGCCAGCGGACGTGTGTATGTGCGCGCTCGCTCGCCCGCTTGCCGCCGCCGACGACGACGACGACGACGCCGCTGCCGCCGCCCGAGACGCGAACACCTTTGCCGAGTCACGACACTATAATATATGACATTGGTTATACGCGCGCGACCGCCAACCACCTGCCCGTTTTATATAATATAATATATTATTATTGTATACGTTATAAACCATTATATAATTACACACATACATACACACACTCACGCAAACACGTATATCTGTCGCAACACATGCATACACGTGTATTGAATTAAAATATTTTTTAACAGTAGCTGCGGTACACATAATAATATTATATAGACCGTACAGTCTTGTTAAATTTCAGTCGTTTTTTTTATTTTTTATTTTTTTATGTGCGTTTTGATAAAAAAATAATAATTGTAAAATTTTAATTGTTCTCGTCGCAGTTGAACACCGCGGCGTTACACGTCATTTATGTGCCGTATAGATCACCGTAAAACGTGATGTTCCACGCGTGAAAAACAAAACAGACAAAGATTATAGCCGTCGCGTGTGCCACACAATACGATATTGTGTTATTATATTGAACGCGCGCGTCATCGTCACTACAATAATATTATTATCGCCGTGGTGACGGTGCAGTAATTACCGCTGCACAATCGTTATGTAATGGTTCGGGGGGGACGACGACGACGATCGCAACTCACACTAACCGCCGACGCTGGTAAATCAAAAAAGTTAATTAAACTTTTGGACTCTCGACGGCGACGTCGACGGCGGCGACGACGACAATGCGGGTCTCCTCTTGAACGGTGACACGCCGCTGTTGAACGAGTGTATCTGCTGCATCTGAGCGGCGGACATCGGTGCGTGGTCGCAGGATACGCGGTTCAAAACTCCCCGGCGGAGGGACACGCGTTTCCGAAAAATATAAACAATATTATATTACGAACCAACAACGCCCCACCGAAATCGATTTTACTGTCAATGCAAACCATTGTACAAATATAAATACACCTCTCTTGTTGCACAACATCGATTTTCGTCATGCATAATAGTGGCGAAGAACGCAAAACGCATGCCGAACTTTTGCACCCCGTATTGTGTTTCGGTACTCTTTTTGTTTTCGCCCTATCGGCAAAAGCCTGACGTTCGTACGGTACGACTACGTGCGTTTTTTACGTTTTCGCCGCTTAAACGATAGCATCAGAGCCTCTCGTCCGGTACTCAATACGTTTCGCTGTACCGTCGACAGTCGATGAAATCAAATGCCAAAACGATGATACTTCGAGTCGAAGGTAAGTTATTTTCAAAATATTGTGTGTACTCCTTGGACGTTCTTTACACGTTGTCGTTCGAAATTATAATATTTGTTCTGAACGTGTTGGTCTCATTGCGTGAGCTAACATAATATTTATATATTTTTTTTTATTCCTATCCTGATTTTAGTACGGTCTATTTACCGGTATAAAAATATAAATTCCCGTTATTAGAGTTAAATCGACCGTCTTACTGGATTTGCCATTGGCCAATATATCCGGTGGTTATGGCCGTGTAAAATACGATGGTATATGGGAGGAGGGAGAGAAGGAGAGAATGAAAAAACCCAAGTTTGGTGAATCGAGATAGCTTATGACAGTAATTTATCATTATCGTCTCCCGAAATGCCACCGTGCTCGATTATTTATGAAACCAAGTCATTTTGTGGTGACTGGGAAGTGCGTAGGGTTTTGGATGTTCTTAATTCACGCCTAAATATTTATTTTGCGGAAGCTTTTCTAAAAGATTAACTTTTAAAAAGCTACTTCTTTTGGCGTAACCGGCATCGGGTGTAAGTCACATAAAAAAAAAGTTACGACACTTAAATGGATATAAAAACCACACGTTCTACGTCAGTAACCTGGCCATGTTTATCTGTCATGAGTTTATTTTTACACGCGTAAAGAACGTCCCGGTTGTAACGTATATCCATCATAATTATTATTAATTTGTTTTCGTTTTTGTTATTTCAGCATTAAAGATAATTATCAAAATATTTACGGTGTTGGCCAACCAACAAGCAGAATACTATTCACGACTGACCGATATTATGCACCGGCTTTAGCTACATCACCGACATGGAACCGGAACAAAATCAGAACGGTGGTGGCAGACCAACCACTACCGTCACCGCCATCACCACCGCCTCCGCCACCGCCACCGCTACTACTACAACCACAAACGCAACCGCTACCGTCTACGGCGACCAACAGGCTGTAGAGGCTGCGCTAAATGAGTTCATCGATAAAATGACACCCCGTGTTAACGTGTTGGAGAACGAAGTGATGTACGCATGGCGAGCTCTGGACTTATTGTCAGACGAGTACGTGAAAATGTGGGAGCGTATCGAAAAACTCGAAACCATTATTCAGAATCAACAGTCTGTCATCGGCCAAATGGTTGAGATATGTGCAGAGCCGATTACATCTCCGTCTACATACATGGGACCACCGGAAGTTGGTGACCGTCCCGCACTGAGTATGATATGGGAGGAATCGGAAGGCAGCAGTAGTAATGGTACTAAAAAGCCGTTGGAACAGAGGGACGTGGATTATAGAGCGTACGAAGACCGGCTATTAAATGAAGACCAGGAAAAAATGGATTCCGTCGAGTCTGCCAAAGAGATTTTCGAAAATATAGAGCAAATGGAGAGAAATATGCGACAACTGTACGCCGAAGCCCAATTGGACAGTTGGAACGACGAGACGGAAAGAGCAGCAGCTGCTATAGATTTTTATCCAATTAACAAGCCACTCACGTCATCGGTGGGAAACTTACAAAATCGTATGTATCCTTACACGTCTCCGTCCATTCGATCGCTTCCCACGATCCCAAAATGCGAAGAACCCGGGTACAGGTCACCGACGTTATTTATGGATACAACGTCACAATCAACTTACATGGACGACTCGTATCAGCCACAATCACCACCCGGTAGTCCACCACCTCCAGCCCCCGAGGATCCCGTATTTCCCAGATCGCTGTCATCCGCACTGTCACTGAGCTTGCGTCAATTTCACAATTCCACCAAAGAACTTAATTCGCTTCATCAGTTTCACAGTTCTACTAAGGATCTGGACACCATGCACCAATTTCATAATTCCTCCAAAGACTTGGACGCGTTACACCAACACCGAGCAGGTGCCATAGTCACGGCCAATAAATCCGATTCCGGTCTGTCATCAATGAGTGGCGGGTTATTGTCCAGCTATGAAAAATCTCCATGTTCGCCAGGAAAACGAGTATTTGATCAATCATATCAGATCTCGGTGGCTGGTCCATCCGGATTAACGGTAGTAACGTGCGTAACCACTGCATTTGACACCGATTATCCGTACTATGATCGGTCGACAGGAGTGTATTCGACGGCAGGTCAAGGGTATAAGTACCAGACTACTAACGCACAACAGTCATCCATATCTAACGTACCGGACCTGTTGGACGTAATGTCGTACAAAGAATACAAAAAACCCACGGATAGACCATATTCTGGTATGACAGATGCGTTAACCTATTATCCAAGTACCATGAACGATACGTACTATGGTAGAGAAAACGACAGGCCAGATAATAATCCCAGGTATAGGTATGTGACGACGCCTAACTTTCAGATCCGTTGTGAAGATGACGGTTCAAGAAGGGAAGAAAAAACGAAAAAATCTAAACGTAATATAATCAAATCAGCCATGAACTCGGTCAGTAGTTCGGTGAGCAATTGGTTTCCCGATGTGCACTTGCCGCAACGGCATCGATCTCATTCACTGCCGGGTGGCTTGGAAAGGGAACCCGATGCGGTTTCCGTACACAGTGAGACAGCGACTACATCAAAACCGCGTAGTTGGAACACACAAAGGCACGGTAGTCGTAAGAAAAAAAAATCAATTGTGTCCACCATGTCTGGGCTGTTACATAAAACCGCTAAACCTGCCCCTTTTCAGAGCTCCTATTCAATAGCAGATCCAGAATTTGCGGAAAATGAATGGACTCAGTTAAAAGCTGGAGATAGGCCAACGCCACCAGAACCACCAACACCCCTGCAACCACCAGAGCCAGCTAACATTACCATAGAGCCGCAGGAGGAAGAGGCACAAGAACAAATTAATGAAATTCAGTTACCAGCTGAAATGTTCAATGGTCCGACTAAAGAATTTGCAGTATCCAGAAAGTTGAGTAAATATAGAGAACACTGTAAGCTATCAAATGGAGTGGCCGAAGGGGAATCGTCAGTAATTCCAGTAGAAAAACGTAACAAATCATTAGAAGAACAGCCTGTTAAACCTCACGAAGAGTTTGTGCAGCCAATGAATAATATAAGAAATTTTAAAATGTCATCTAGACAAGCAAGCTTAGAGGTACCGTGGGCTGGAAAAGGATCTGCGGACACTGAAGATGATAGTAGAAGCAATCATTCGTGGAGAAGTACATCTAGAATTTCGTCAAGACGGCAAAGTACTGAAGAAAGCATCGATAGTGATGATGAATGGTATTGTTATGAACTAAAACAATTAGAAGAACTAGAGAAAAAAACTCATTTTGAACGGGTATTTGGGCCACCTATGTTACCACCACCCAGTGCTCGAAGTGAATCATCCATACTTATATCTAAAGTAGATTTTAAAGAAAAAATGTCTAAGGCCATTGAAGACATAAGAAGACAATCAGTAGACGAATCGTTCAACGAGGATGCTTTCGAACAAGAGCAATCCTTGGATACTGTCATTGAAGAGGAATTAATACAAGATGACGGACCTATAAGGTTCAAGTTAATGAAAGTACCGGATACTCCGGGTGGCATTAGAAGGGATCTTCCAGGTCAAGACCTAGACCTGGAACCGGAACAGGAACCGGAACAGGAAACGGAAACGGCCGACGAACAAATGGTCGTTGAAGAGGACGAAAGTCCCGGTACACCGTCATTGCCCAGGTTTAAATTTGATAAAAACGATTTAGTAGATAAAGAAGAGAGTGGCAGTAAATGGAAAATCGTGAAAGCTCTCAAGGAAAAAAAACCCGACGAGATAAACCAGGATATTGGACCTCCACCTACTCCGATTATCGAGGTAAATTTAAAATATGTTTATTTATTTATTGTGTACTCTGATTTTAAATTTAAAACGATTTTCAGTTTGAATTGACTAGTTGTATATATTTAAACAATGAAATATAATCACAGTAGTACATAAAATATAATAATAATACTGTGATATATAGTTGCCTATTTTATTTTAATGGATATTCAAATTAAACCATTTTACTGTACTATTGTAGTTATATATTAAATTATATATTTAAAAGAAGATTAAATCGTAGTTCAAATAATGTAAATTTTGAAATTATATTAAGTGAAATGTTTATTACAATAATAATAAGATACGTTATATAATTATAAAACAAAAGAGATAAAATAGGTACTTCTTGTCAAATAAATTAATATAAAAATAAAAATAAAAATAAAAATAAAAATAAAAATAAATGTTTATAATATACATATAATTTTTATAACTAAATACAAAGTAGACACAATTCTGCACTCGCTTAAGCATAAAATTAATCAAATAAAGATTAAACCTTTTAAACTCATGAAATATAAATTTATATTATTACATACTAATAAAATTCCACGGAAACTGTTGAATTTTTTCGCTTTAAAAATGTATCAATTTTTTTATCAAAAGTTATTAACCGTTTGTTATTACTATAATCAAACCGTAAAAAATAACTATATTTTTCCTCACAAATTTACTGAAATAGTAAAAAAAAATATTTTTTTATTTATTTGGATAGTATTAAGATATTATTTTATATTTTAAATTATTAAAAAAAAAAATGCCATAAGGATTTAGTTTTATTAAAACTAATGTCTCTAAACCGATAAAGTATAACATAAATAACTTTAATATTATTATAAACTTTATTTTAAATATATTTTATAGCCAAGTTTTAATTTATTTAAAGTTGATACAGTATCTTTACAAAATTCATTTCTTGAAAATGAAAAAACTCGGCTTATTATGAAACTTCTTATAAAGAATTAATGTATAAATATTATATTGAACCCGATGAACCGACGGTTTCTGTACATGATTTTATTCCTATACTACAACACTTTTAACTATTATCTATAATATCAAGGGTGTCCATAATCTATTTATCCGATTACAACTAATTTTCTAATTAGTATTTTCTAAAACCAAATGTTGTGTATTAAAATCAATGTAATCGTAAATTTTAAAAACTGAATTATTAATTTCCATTTAATGGTAATTGGTTAGGTAAATCGGTGGATAATACAATATAATAAAATATAATATCAAACATAAAAATTAATACATTAAGATTATTAAACTCGTAGATTAGGTTTTAGTATTCCGCCGTTTTCGCCTCGATGAATAGCAGCCGTTTTAACCAGCTTTTCAATACGTTTAACAATGTATTATAATGAAGTCCTTGATTTACCCCCTAAATAAAAAAAAAAACAACTGTGAACAGAAAATAAGAACGCGTTGAGCTCGTGTGTGACGAAATATTATGTACAACGCCGGTATTCCAATACTGAATTATTAAAGACCACCCAGAGAGGATCCAAATATTATTGCCTAGTTTTTATCACCGTTTATATACGTTGACCCGGTACGACACCGCCTGCAGCTTAACCGAGGTTATTGTTATTATTATTGTTATTGTTATTATGGATATAATCGACCGTTAAATTAATAATATTATCGTTATAGACGACGACGACATGGATCAGGGAGAGGTCGGCATCGGTCGGGCGCCGTGCCCCTGTCGTCGAATTAGCGCGGCGCGTTACCAACACGTGCGGGACGTGCCTCGATCAATCGAATTTCGGCCGTCGTCGTCGCGCAATAAATATTTACCCTGATGCAATTATAATTTAGACAATGTATATAAATCGAAACAAGATAACCGAGGTCACGTATAATAATATGATTATGGCGTTATAATATTATTAGTATTATTACAATGAATGTACGCGCGCACGGTGTCTGCGAAGGTGCGCTGCTGCAGTGTAAAACGCATTCACTCCGGGTCACGGGAAAACTATTAATATTAATTGATTTCGGTAGAATATGTAGGAGGACGACGAAGACGATGATGATGATGGTGATGATTATGATGATGATGATGATGATAATGATGACGATGATGACGACGATGCATATTTAATCTGCAACCGAATTTCGAGTGTGCATTTATTTTTATTATTATTATTGTTATCGTCAATATTTTTGCAATCATTATTGTTATAATTATTTTTATACCATTTTTTTTTTCATTTTTACTCTCCCTCGTGTGTGTAAAACGCATTGGGGAGATACTACAACAGACAAATTAATATTCAAAACGTAATTTAATTTTTGGCCAGCCGCATAATCATATTTAACATATTGTCTTTCGAAATTAGTTCATGCACGTTTGTCGAAAACGTTTCGAGCACCTTTTAACGGTTCCCCGTTGCAAAATAAACACGGCGTAGTAGTAGGTAACTCAATATAATAATATCACATGTATACAAATTTAAAAGCAACGTCTGGGCGGGAGTGTGTGCGGGATTAAACGGATTACGTAGCTCAATCAGATTAACAATTACGGTCGCGAGTAGGGCAGGTAAAAAAAAAAATTTCCAACGGGTGTGTCAAAATAATATATATTTAAACAACAATGCTCTCTGTATAACATGTACACTGCACAGTCATTGTTGGCTTCGCGCCACGATGATCAAAATACCGTGTAACACGGCGCAGTGTGTATGCAAAACTAATTCCGTCCGTGTCGAAATCAACGTACCTTTGTGTGCGGTGGTTTTTTTTATTTATCATCAATTATTTCACTCGCCGTTCTCCGCCCCGAGTGCGTAAGTCGTCGTGCACAACACATAATAATATAATACTACTACATAATATTATTATACTACGCGATATACCTATCGTTTGAAGTATATTATTTCTGAATGGGCCCGCGGTTTCGTTCCACTAATAATTTATTAAACGGTTGGTCGATTGAAAAGCGGCAGTCGTTATCGTAATAATATTATAATGTTATTATATTACGCCAAAACCAAACGTATTGATTAGGTTCTCATAGATTAACATTATAATAGCTCGTACGACGTGTTATGCGCACCTAGTATACCTATGCATGAGCGAATGTAATTGATTTAAAACAATTTTGTTTTTGAGTTAAAACATTTCGATTGAAAACTCCACGGGTGATATTTAATTATAAAATATACAAAACGTAAGGTTACGAAATAGTTCTACTGATAAGGTTTACGGATCTCTGGCTTTAAGTGCTCAGAGGGAGATATTGGTTTTAATATAAATATTAGGAACGTGTGATTTTTAGGTCAGTGGAAAAGTTCTAAAAGATTTACACGATGAAAGATATTAGGAAACAAACACATATTATACTTTTCACGCGTCAATAATAATGACAAAACAATCAAATCAACAAAAAATAAAAAAAAAATATTTATCTTCCGTTTTCCCAAAATATTTCTGATTAATATCGTAACAATAGTTCCCATGAATATTTTTTTAAAACCAAAGAATAATTTTGTCAATCAATTCAATTAGACTGTAAATCTGTGCTTCGATTTTTTTTCTATTTATATGAATATCAATAGAATATGAAAAAAAATCACTGTGTCGCATTCGAGTATAATTTATAAGTTATAACCCACTAATATACATATTTGTACATTTAAAATTATAATAGGTATTTATATTTTAATAATAAATATTAAATGTGCATTGATAATTGTCTACATTGACATTTATATCAATTTCTGTAGGACTACGTTAACTACCCAATTTTAAAGATACGATATTATTAAAGGTATAATGGGATAACTATAAAACGAGAAAATGTAATATACAGGGATAGAGTGGCTTGCTGGAGTGGGTGTCATTAAATTTGAAAGGAATGATATATATCATTGTATTTGGAAAACCATTCTGAGCGAAGCTCTAAACGGGTGCTTGATTACATTTCTTCACAGCTCTTTTCGCAGTTCTTCGCGATTTTCTGAAATTGACCCATCTAAAGTGCAATCAGTGTTCAATCAAAGCTGCTGTGTAAAACTTTTTTTTAGCTTTTTGCTGTCCAAAAAACTATTTGCCAAAAAATAAAAATCCCAATATCACTGAAACACCAACATATATAGGCATTCTCACTTTTTCAGATGGACACGTCATAATATTACATATTCTGAATATGATATATTCACACATTTGATGTTAAAATTATGTATATTGCATTTATACATTTATAAGCTGAATTTCAAATCAATCTTTCGTCAATAAACGAACTCTATAGTTAACCTCTAAGGCAAATCAAAGCACAGCTTAATAACGCTAAAATAGAAAAAAATTCAAAAAACTAATGTATCTAGCATTTTAGATTGCTTAATTATTATTCATTATTTTCTTAAAAAATATTAAGAAATACAAAAAAATTACTCTCTATAGTTAAAAAAAGCGCAAATACATACCGAAAAAATATCAGTCATCTTCACGTTCCATTTATAGTTTTAATTGAAAATATTAATGGATTCCATAGACAATATTTTTATTTACTTAAAATAAAACTTTAATAATTACGGTTATTAATTATTATTTTTCAAATACACTTAATATTACTTCATTAGTTTTTAATTTAAAGTTTTGTTTATATTCTATTATACTTGATCTATAAATCATTAATTAATAAATAAAGTAACTTAACTGTTTCCCACAATTTATCTTCAACCAATTACTGTCATACGACTATGTTAGGTATATTTATGGTGTTTGAATTTCATAAAATTATTTAAGTTTTATAAAACTTGGTAAAATTGCATTTAGTAACAATGTCAAGATAGTATATACGTATACATTGTTTTATATTTTATTTAATAATTAGTAATTTTTTTCATAAAAAAAATCTTTAATAATACACAAACTTGTCATAGATTTTAAGCGGTTATTCTTTTATATTCATTAAATTGAATTTGTACGTGTCGAGAAGCGTAGAATCTGTCAACACGAAAACGTGCGAATATAGTCTCTATCATATATAATTTCACCTTAAAGATTGACTACCGCGTCCAGATGCTCTTAAATCAAAGTGTATAGACAGAATGATTGATGTGCAGATAAGCTTGCGATTAACTTGACAATGGTTATCATTATATTGTATCATCGTAAGTCAAATATAATAGGATAACGTTATAATAATAATAATGATGATGATGATGATGATAGTGATGATGTCATAAAGAAACATATATACATGACAGATGATTTGAGATATAACTCGGTTTATACGGTGGGAATTATTATTAAAAACATTAAAACCCGAGAGCTTCATTATTCTTATTCCCGTGCGTGCGTTATGCTCGTATATAGTGACAGTTGTTCGCTTATAATGCGTATTAGTAATATAACAAAAAGAGCTAACAACTTTTTAAGCACAAAGCTAAAACTTTCCTAAATAACTGTTTTTGTTATCCCAAAAGTCTCCTAAACACTGGACTATGCTTTATTAAAGTTTTCCGTTCTTTTCTGCCGTTTTGTACATTTTTGAACAAAAGCTATTTGTACACAACAATAGACGCCATATCATAGTATGTGAAACGATATCCAATTCAAACAGCACTAGATTTCATAATCCAAAATGTTTCCCTTATTCTATCGTTTGTTTTTGTTGTATTTTCTTTCAGTTATATTTTCTTAAATCAAAATCATAATGGTTTTTCATTCGTGTCGATATGAAGGTAAAAAAAAAATAAAACTTTCGTTAAAATAATAGAAAAACAATAACTCATTCCAGTCAAATGCTTTTCACTATATAATAGATTACCCAACTGGAAATATTTCCTTTAAACTAATCATAAATGAATATAACTCACACGATTAAATATTTTATGAAATATAAATTTCACTTTATTCCCATTATAATGATTATCGAAAACATACGCATGCGAGTACCGTCTAAAAAAATACACTTTTTTTTATTTTCATAGAGTGTTTGTGTTGTAAAATATTATACCATCGATAAATTTAACAAATTAAAATAATTATTTTTACGAACGAATTTCACAAATCTCAAGCAGCTGATGTCATGAGTAATTTATACGCAGCCATTCGGATATTGTGTCTTAAAGGTTTTCTCGTATTTTTATTTTCTTTTAATCGCGAATGATTGATGTAAAAGACGTGTCCGAAACGTTTAAAAACACGAAATAATAAATTTCAATTGTTCTCGCAATGATCATTTATAATTGTCTCCGGCGATTAATTTGTACGTTGCTGGAATACGCGTGTATATTTATATATATATATATATATATATATATATACATATATGTATAAGGCGAATTTATACATATAATAATATAACGTCGATGCGATAAAACAATAATTAAATTACGATGATAATAATTCAGAACGCCACCAAGGATTCGGGGGGTGCAGTAGACGGGGGGAGGTGAAAATGAGGGTGGTGTATAGAGTGTGAGAGAGTGTATATAATAATATAGAATTGTATTTAAACGTTAAGTTAATGTAATGGAAACGCGCTCGCGAGAAATTAATAAATCCATATCGTCGTCACCACCGCCGCCGCTACATTGCCTAACCGTAAATCACCTACGAGGAAACTACTCGTGTTAAGTACACACACACACACACACACACACGCAAATACACTTTGCTTTCATCGACATGTGTTATGAAGCTTACATTTTTGGACGGTCGTGTGAGACTTAATTGGATGGATAATAATATTCTAGCTGCGGTGGTATTTATATAATATTATATTTTTATTGCCGCATTGTGTAGTAATAATTATACTTTTATCATTATGTATAATATGGCCTACACACTGATACTGGTTGTTGTAAAGCATTAATATACTTTTGTGGCACGCTGTACCTATACTATCTGCCGAGCGTGCGTAATGGTTTTTGAGTTAAAGCTTTTTTACAGAAAGGATTATTATTATACACATTACGCGTCGCGCCGCGTCCGCGGTTGACGGTGTGTAACTCCGAGCATAAAAAAATGTTTTAAAAAAATCAAATATTATTAGAATAACAATATACCTTTGTACGTTGTGTGGTGTGCATTATAATACCGTGATATTACGAACTGCGACGTATACTGAAAGTCCGCTACACAGGCGATGGTCGTTTTTAAAATGTATAAAAGCACACGTATAATTATTGGTGGATTTAATATGACGAACACGTCATCACGAATATCCGTATCTCGTGCGCGTATGAGCAATACGTTTATATGTATTTTACGAATATAAAAGTATCATTTTTTGAAAAATGATTTCCGTTCATATTATGCCAAGGACGGTAACTATAAGTATATAGCACGCACAGTTTGAAAACTTTAGCAACCGTATATGCATTTTTTAGTAGGTATACGAAATTGTTTGACCGTGTTCTTGACAGATTAAGGCGTCGAGTATGAACTTTTTAAACAAAAACTTCAATACAAAGTTCGGCCGCCAGTATTTTATGATTTTCAAACATTATTTTAAGATTAGTTCGCCGATATGACATAATGCATTTTTCGATTTTTATTTTTTCCCATCGTGGTCGTATTTTTCTACTCGCTCCGGTATACAATTTATCCATAGCGTTCGCTCCGCCGTCGACTTGTAACTCGATTGTGATTTTCAGCGACATATTTTCTATTGGACTGTCACTTATCGATAATACTCACTTGCGCCATAAAGTACCTACCATATAGTATATATAGATATACCTCCCGGTTTATAAATCACAATTTCTGTTTACCGTAGGTATATAATTCGTAAAATCAAAGCGTCTTATATATTTATATGGTATTCAATGTATACAAACCATCGGAGTTCGAAGGGAATGAAAAAAAAATGTTGACGTGTCGACAAATGTTGGTTATCTGATTTGAAAAAAAAAAAGAAACTCTTCGAGGGGAAAATAATATTATTCCGCTTGGCAAAAATATCGATACAGGATATAATACGCGTATTATAATAATAATAATAATAATAAATCGATGGCGTTCGACACGCTGCCATAAGAGTAATAACGTACATCGGTTCACTCGTCCAAATAATAATATATTATTTATCGTGTAAAAATGCTATTATAATATTTTACACGCCTGTATTTTTTCACATACATGAAAACCACAGAAGGGGTGGAAGGGGTGGCGTTGTGGGTTCGACGGTCTGGCAGAGAACCACTGTAAAACTCTCCGTAAAACGCATGTAGGTCGCTTTGTGAGTAAAATATGGAGTAAACAATTTTTAATTGATACGGTTTTCAGCTCATCAAAAATATTATATTTTGAATTATGTCCAATCAACGCCTGAAGGAAAAAATTGTGTCACCTCGCAAAGAAAAAATTTACTATCACTAAACTAGTATTAGTACTGCTGTCACTGGTTCTGGTACCTTTGTGGCTTTGCGCACTCACGAAACCGAATTGTGGTGTTGTAATAATTTACTTTTAGAATAGTTATAGACCCAAGGCCATGCTCAGAACAAACATTCGGAAGGGTTATGAAATATTGTAAAAAAAAAACTAATATTAAGTCTACGTTAATTTTTGTAATCTGAGAAAATGTTTGAAGGTGCCCCCCCCCCCCCCCCCCCCGAAGGGCATGTCTTTGGTTGTAGCCTGTTCTTGATAGTTTTTAATAATATTAATTATTTAAAATTTCCTATTGGCCGGCGTGTTGTATAGGCAATTTCGGTACATATTTGTGTAGGAAGCTTTTGATGGCATTTCGTTGGTCTCGTCCGACGAAAACCCAAATAAATTATTTTATTCATTTAAATATAAATGGTTATTGCTTACATATTGTTATTTTCGTTTGTGCTTTTGAAGATGGCACGATATGAATATTTTGCAGCGTCAAAAACATACTACCATAACCGCACTGCAAGTATCGAGGTCGCGTATTATTCACGAATTGCGTGTGTGTATTTGTTTGGATTTCACCAACTACGTTCGGCTCATGACGAATCGTTATCATAAAATACGTATGTTTACTCTTATGATGGAAAAAATAAATAAATAAATACCCAACTCAGTAATTATATACAATAAGGAAATAAATGTACATAAGTATAATTATATATTATACACTTATATATACTTAATATAATAACTGGCGTTGAAACTCTACAATATATTTATGTATATTATATTATATAAAAATGGGAAATGGCGTACTACGTGTTTAAAGTCAAATTCGCTGAGCCGATAGAATACGCGTTTGTCAAAAAAAAAAAAAGCAAAAAGCAATTTGTCGTCAAAAACTAACCGCGCCAGTCCTGGTAACCGCGTGTTATTACACTCGTTCTCTTCTCTGTGTCCGTCTCTCTCTCTCTCTCTCTCTCAATCTATCCTCCGACCCTCGTCACATATATATATATAGGTTAGGTATACGTACAATGTATATAAAATATTATGTGTGACGCACGTAGTATAGTTTAAGCAAGTGTACAGTCGTAGAGATTAGGTGACACATGTTTGTAGCGTGGCAGGCCGAAAAGTTTTTGCGCCGACCGAGAGAGAGAGAGAGAGAGAGAGATGGACGCCACCACCGCGCGGTGATTATTCGTCGGCCTCAGCGGCGGCTGTGGCAAAGTCGGCATGACACGTACGGCACCTATTGTAATGCGGGGGGTGTATTACACACCCCCCGATGCAGGTACGAATACGTAGGTCCGTCATCGATCGCGTGGTCTTAGCCGAGTTTATTTTACGAAATAAAATGATTAAAAAAAAAAAAAAGGCCCGTTCCAATGCAGCCCCGCTGCAGATAAACAAATATGCACGCTTTATACACCCTACTGTACAATGTTATAAACATGATTTGTGCGTGTGTGCGTGGGTGTGTGGGTAGGTGGGTTCGTGTGTTTGGGAATATTCAATTATTGTATACACGCTCGCAGAGACTATATACCGCGGTGTATATACCTGTCCGTATATACGCGTGCGTGTGGACTTTTATTCGTGTATTTTTGTCCGTGTGTGTGTATTTTTGCGTGTGCGTATACACCTCGCCGGGGAGACGTTTACGATCGATAACAATAAGGGTTAATGCTGCGGCGATGCCGGCAGAAGGAAGACGTGTCTGCGTCGGCCTTTATATTATATTATATTATATTATATAATAATAACAATAATTGTACTCCTTCTCTCACGCGTATTTTTTTCGTACCTACATATTATACAATATACATATTACACGCCCAGACATAATATATTACCTACAATAATGTGCGTGAACGTCACATGTTATAATTACTCGCGTTATGAATATTATAAACGATACGCATTACAGTTTATAATCGTATTTTTTATTTACGGGCGGAACCGCATTATATTACAGACCTTAGAACACTGTGCCCCATACAGACTTGCAGGTGTATTATACCGCGTACATGGAAATCAGAATTCCCGTAACTACCTTTCCCCTTTTCTGACTGTATATAATATAATATAACATAACAACCCGGGACCCTAGAATAGCGTCCTGCGAAGAAACGACGTCCGTTCATAACCTAAACTCAAATTAGATAACCGAATACCAAACGTGAGATAGGTTTATACCTATCTCACGACACAATAATAAGCCGGCTTTCTACTGCACCGTGTCGTGTCGTGTCGCGTCGCGTTCCGTATATTTAATATGTAGGTTAAAAAATTCCGGTAACACATTACCTGCGAGTTGAATAATATTCAACTCAACCCTGCGCGACATGGTATAGTGGAAACCAGGCTTAATACTTGAATACATTGCTGCAATACACCATAAAATTGAACGAAATTCGAAACACACTATTCCCGAACAATTTTATTATATCGAGCCCAAATGTCAAATACAATCATTTGCTATGATTATCATTGTGTCAAAGCATTAATCAACTTAAACATGGAACGTGGTTTATGATTTAAGAAAATAAACAATGGTATTATTGTGGGCGTTGTAATCTATTAGTGATATAAAGGAAAATAATAAGGCAGATAATCAGTGCGGTTATTTCACTTTCCTGTGTAATTTGATTCAATTTAACGCTAACGACAACGAACGGTGTCACATGCAACAAAAACAATGGTCGGAAAAGTAATAAAAATATAACCTATAGCTAGTACCATAATTCTGTCTCGTTTGAAGTCCCTGCGATGTAACCGTTGTAGAATTAAGGTTTCTACATTATTATTTTTTTTTTGGCCTCACCCTAACCTAATTTGACCGTGAAATACGAGAACGTAAATTAAAAGTAGTTCAAGACGTATACAAATAATCAGTAGAATTTGAAATCGCGTTTTCGTTTAGTTTTTCATCAATCGCGTCGGTTTATTCAGCCGTTTATCATCTGTCCGACCATACTCGAATAATAAAATATTCCAAAACGTGTGCACAATTTATCGTCAACGCACTTTTTTGAACCCGCGGTCGAGAGCGTCGTTAAGACAACATAGAACTCAGAGAAAAGAAATAAAAAAAAATCGCTGATATCTCGACGAGAGCCACTCACGTCGTCGATGGCTGCAGTCGCTGACCGTGCACTAAAAGAGCTCGTATACCTACACGGAGATATTATAACGTAATAATATATATATATATATATATATATGATATACAATTATATATAAAGCCGATGCACAATATTTGTTATATGCTGGCTATATAAATTATATTGTTGGAGAGCAGCAAAGGTGAGCCGGTCGAGAGTGCGACTGAAAGTATTATGTATCAAATACTGTACATATATACATGTATTATATACCTTCCTACCTACCTATATATAATATATTATATATGTCAAAACAACATTATCGTCGTCTGTCCGTCGAGTGTTGCTCGGGGGGGGGGGGGGGGGGACAGTATCCCTTTATATAAATAGGAAATATATATTATATCGTGTACGGTCGCCAATTCCGATAAGTACTACTGAGCACGTTTATAGTCCTATAATACAGCGTTGTTGTTGTTGTGCTTGTCGTTGTGTTGTACGTACTTACTTAGAGTAACGACGACTTAGTACTTTTATATCGCTGTGTACACCTGACCTAACCTATATATATCATAATAATATGTGCCGCAATGCAAGATCTTCTACGCGTGGTCGTGTGGATAACGTTTTTTATTTTTGTACTGTAAGTACTTACTTATATTCCTAATACTACGTCCGTTTCCTTGTGAATCCTTCCGGTTTAATTATTATATTACAGCGACGAGACGGCGAATCGCGAATATTAAATTATAATAATTATACGAACGATAACAAGAATAAAACTGTAACTGTTATTGTGTATCGCGATGAATGCCAAAGTACCAACATTCCGACGTACCTACTCCAGCGAATCGTGAGCGCAGGATGCCAACTGCAGGGTTTTGGGAACATAATATTATTATCAACGTACAAAACGACGTGTGTATCCAAACGTGTTCAGGGTTCGAAAATTCGGCGCGGCGCGAAATCGCTCGGCGATTTTTTGTCCTAGGCCCGTTCCCGCGAAGTCGGCGAGAAACGACGGAACACAAAAATGATAATATTATACTACCATACCTCCGGTAAATCGCCGTAAACGGCCGCACGCCGCCCTCGCGTACCTACGCGTTTCGGGGGGTAAAGTTTTCGGGCCAAAGGTACCTCCGGTCGAAAGTTTTTGTCGGTTTTAAGTCCACGCCGCCCGCATTCGCCTCGTCCGACCAACGTACGACGGTAGTAATAATAATAATATTAACAACAACATGCGCAGACCTATTATGGGTACTGTGCGTATATATAGGTGTACCTCTATCGGGTGGTACGTGCACGGCAGCGTTGTTTATATACGCGCGTCCGTCGAGATGGTTTTTGTTTCGGTAGTTTTTCTCTATGTTTTCGTTCCCCGATAACGTCACGATAATAACGTAACTTATCGCACGTATGTGTGTGTGTGTTTGCGCGCCGCAGTAGAATGCGATGTTTATATTTTATTGTATATAGGCTCGTCAATCCCGTCAAACTTATTATGGGCGTTATCGTCTGCCGGTCCGCGACTTACGTTTCTCGAATTCCGGCGATTTCGGATCGATTCCGTATGGTATATTATTATAGTATACACACGATAATATCGTAATATTCGTGTTTTGACATTTGAATAATATTATACCGTTGCGATTTCCGTGCGCCGATTTAAGTACAAAAAAGTTACTGCTCGTACATACGCATATTATAATATCAGGCCTATACGTGAATATCCTCGTGAATAAATAACAATTTCAACGTCTGTACAACGCAGCACCGAGTCTCCGTATATAAATAATATAATATTATTACCTTTGCACACGTGTTCGACGGTAGACATTAAATAATATATTATGCGATAACGACGAGTTGAGTAGTCCTAAATAAAACCGTCGGACACTCCGTATATAGTCCGCCAGTGTTATACGTACCATTTATATAAACGCGTATCCGACGCCGCACGCTGCTTAAACAGTTAGACTCTGCCGCCATAGCGAAGTCTATATTATTGAATACATATTGTAATATTTTTAAACATTTTTTTTTTTTTTTCAAGAAAATTTTACCGCTAACACAGTATAAAATATAAAATACAAATAGTACCTGCATATTATATTGTTACAAAAAATATCTACGTCCTATTAGCAATGCTTGTGGTGCAGGTGGTAGAGAGTTAAGTTAAATAAGTGAAAACAAGATAAGGAATTTAGGAATAAAATATACCATCAAGAAGTATTTAGTAACAAATAATATGCATACAATATAATTCTAATTAACTAATTATTATAGTACTGCAGACAGGGAAGGTTAGGACACAGACAACGTCATAGTTATGATTTAATCTTTGGGTGTGGGTGAGGGGTGGATAATTTGTCAGGTAAACGTCAGGTGAGGGGTTTCGTGTCCAACCCCTCTCCCCACTATACAGATCTATAGTTTATTTTATTATGCTATACCTACAGGGAAAAATAATTTATAATGATATTTTAAAATTATTACAAATTTTTAAACTATACGCACATTTTTTTTTTTTCAATAATATTATTATTTATATGCCCGCCTCAACTGTTAAGGTTATTGATGTTTCTGAAATACATTACATTTTATAATTTATACAAACAATTTTAAGTAAGATATACATGAAAGGCTTATATGTTAATTTAATTACGTGTGATACAATATATGTGTTGTATATGTAATATTTTCTAGATCAGGTTCGTCTTTTGAGGAGTTGGAGAAAAATCGATGTCGTCTTTGCTTGGTGCTAGTATATCGCATAGATTGTGCTTACTTACGCATTTGTTTTAATACATAATGAACATTATAACATAATTTACAAAATTAGATCTAATTGATGATTTTTTTTTATATAGTTCATCAATTATTACTTCGGCGTGTGAAGGGTTATGTTTTTATAAACAGCTAATTATAAAACTACGGTTGGTACATAATATTAAAACAAAACACAAAATATACTCCCATTATCAACCCCCATAATTACGGCACTAGACACAGACCTCCTAGACATGTTGTATAGATAATATTATAGTGTTCATAGTATTTGGACTTGAACTATTTTCGTTTTGATTTTTTGTCCATCCAAACTACGTCGATAAATAAATTAAACATTTTCCGACCGGAAGTCGCTGACGTTGCACGCAAGCGTCATAGTAATTTTCTTTTCTTTTTGTTTTTTCGAATCCTACGATAAACCTCACGACGTACGCGTAATTAATACAAATGTCGAACAACATATTTTGTATTAGTTGTTGGGCATCTAACACGCGCTGCTGTTTGTCGTGTCGAGAAAATTAATTAAATTTGTCTCTTTGTCTTAAAATGGGCGGGCGAGGTATAGCCGTCCAACAAATCCAACATTTATATATTTTATTGTACACCGGACATTGCAGTAGAATACTGTGACAATTCTTTACGTTCGTAAATTGTGTCATCCTTTTGCGGCGCGCCGCAGTGGGGGGTCAGATTAGAGGGCGAGTCCGGTAACACAAAGTGAATGGTCAACGCTATATTATATAGTTTATCTGTAACACTAATATACATAATATAACCTAACCACCATAACCATTAGATATCGGCATCGGATATCTATTGTTTCCGTTTGTACATTTTCCACTCGATTCAATAATGAATAACTCGTAATAAATATCGAATTAATGAACTCGCAACATCCTATAATAATATTATGTGTTACCATAATTATTATATGTTAAATTTTCGCAACAATAATATCAGATTACATCATTGAAATTGTAAATAAAACACCTAAACAACGTTTAGGTTATATTATAATACAGTGTCGTAAGAGCGGAAACACATGTGTGTGTGCAAAAAAGAGAGATATTTATTACGGTATTTCTTTTACCGGGAACCATTCGCTGTAAGAACAACAAAATAATTCAATATTCCTAGTATTTTGAAAGAAACGTGATTTTTTTCTTTAAAGACAGATTGAGAGAGAGAGCTTAAACGAGAGAAGACCGTACCCTCGACGACAAATTGAAATGAAATGACCAGATGTTTTATTATGGTGCATCAAGTCGCTATGACAACACACACACACACACACACACTAATAATATTGAACTATTAATATTATGTATATATATATATATATATAAATGTGTGATAGTTTGAGTGGGTTATTCAGTAATAACTATTAAAAACAAATACTAGTTTTATGTGTGACGCCTTTATTTTTTTCGTAAATATATCGGTCTGCGATAGCGATACTTGGTGACTATCCAAGTAAACGAAAAAATTGTAGAGTTTGGCACAAGACCGACCATAAAAGTGTATAAACAATATATAAGATTTTTTCTTTTTCTTTTTTCATTCGGTACTTTTCAGTATCGTTTTAAACGCTGTAATGATAATGATATCACTCCCATTCCGATAATGTAAACGCGTCAACGCTATTGTCGAGATCTGTTTTATTCAAACACATCTTTGACAAAAAAAAAACTTACACTCGATATTCCACTTAGAAATTCCCACACATTCAGATACATCTTCTCGATGAGTTCTTTGCAATATTGATGATAAAAGTTTTAAAAAAAAAAAAAATTATTTATTTTATTACTCTTTGTAGCTATACGCCTATAATACACGTACATAAACTAAATCAGTGAGAAAAAAGAAACACTCGTTGATGAGTATTTCGACAAGATCAATAGAATGTTTTAAAATTTATCGCATACGCCGCGGTGGTGTTACGAAATAATCTAAAAGGAAATCAAAAAAATTCACAATATACGAAAAAAAATATAATTCATACATACAGCGTATAATAATTTATATAGTTTCTGCGCTTATTTATTTTGTGTAAATTTATTTATTTTTATGAACGTAATAATAATACTTCGGAGCGCTTTTGGCTATATGGTTAGAATTATGGGTGTATGTGTACCTACTTATATTATATATATACAATATTCATACATTATATATACATATATATTACGCGGGCGCGCCATAATGTAAAAAAAATACATTCTGCTTATAACAAATTTTCTAGCCGAGAATACCGAGACCATTTATTAAATAACTTGCTGAACAAACAATAATTTAAAAAACTAATATTATACATGTTTATATTATTATACATATATTATATGCTGTATACAATATACACATTATATATATAAAATATATACACCGCACGGTCTTGTTCGTCGTTGTGCGTGTTAATTATTAAAGGACGATAAAACAAAAACTAAGGGAGTCATCTTAATTCTAATTAATGACATCGAAAAAGACCTTTTGTATGTCTTTCCCGGTTAATGGAAACATTTCGTTCGAACTAACATTTGAAAAAATAAAAACAATATATACGTACACGACGACGTGGTATATACGCGAGCAATACGAATAATGGGGTTTAAATTTTAAAACACATTTCATACAGGCACTTAATTCATTTTGGATTACCAAAATACATAAAATGCGATGAAAAAAAAATGGAAGAAAGCAATTTCACGCAAACGGAAAGTAGCCGGAGTGGTTCCCTTTCGTTTTTTTATACCGCCGACGGCATTACATTATTTACAATTTACAAATTTAATTATGATTTCCATGCAATATTATAATATTATATTTTGATTGGCCGTTATATTTATAATATTATAAATAAGCAATCATCTATCTTTCTATTTTCATCCCGATATCTCGTAGACAAGAAAAAAAATGTACAGCATAATAGTATACTGCACTGTGTTTTGGCACTCGAATCGAATCGGTCACTTCGGTTCAAACCGCATTATTATAATGTATATTGTTGGTATTATTTCAAATTTAAAAGCAATGATAAATAATCGATCCACTGTTCCGAGTGATGCTCGTGGTGCATTGTAATACATTGTAATACATACGCGACACTATTTACCAATGAATATTTGTGAAAGTCTACAATATTTAGGAATTTATGAAGTTTGCAGGGACCATAACAATTTAATGTACACGATGAAATTGAATCGAAAAAAAAATGAAATCTAATGAAAACCTCATATTTTAACTGACCATAAAAAGTAAATTTCATGTCCGCAAGCCAGATAAAATTCGTTCACGGGCCACTATTTAGTGACTGTTTCTAGCTGTATTCATTGAATATTTTTATAATTATAACGGCTTATAATCTTGACTTGAATTCGAAATATTCAAATTATGTTAAACGTGAATGTCCCACCCGACAAAGTCATATTTTCAAAGCATATTATTATTATTTATTAATAATATTATAAATATTAGCAGAACATTTGCATTCACATTACTTTTCGGCAGCAGAGAAAATATGTTTTCACGATATATTTAACGTTTATACAAAAATTCCGCGGGAATTAAAATTTTCGACGTTAACGTTAACGCGGACTTTTTCACGAATATATTACTATAGAATTTCGCGATAGCTATTCTATTGTCTCTAAAACACATAGTACACTATAGGTAATAACATTAATATTGAGGTTTTAAAAAATCATTTAGACAATAGTATAATATGTAATATAACAGTACCTATACTATAATACACGGTATAGCAATGTTATACTGAAGTAATTTTTTTACTTTATGATAATAATTATTACAGTTTTGAATAAACAAAGCATGCTAAAAACTCATGTCGACGACCCTGCAACAATATGATAATATTATACATCTCAAGAGGAATGTTAAATAGATTAGATACCTGATCATTAAAAATATCGTGATTTGCAATGCCCATTTGACAAGGCTTACTTTGCGATGGTTTACAATTTTTAAAATATTCGTCTTGTTCGGCTGAAAACCGTATACACGACGAGTTAATGTTGCCTCGAAGAAATAAGCGAACTATAACTCAATAGTATTGATTGTCATTAGTCACGTAACAAATAATAATATTTTTACCTGTCAAACTGTCTTTGACAAAAATATATGCAAAGGATAAAATAATCGATGAGGGCTGACGAAACAATGATAGAAAAAACGCACTATATATTGTTTTAGATTATGAGCGGAGCGTTTTACGGTTGTACAATATTATTATGTATTTATTTTTTTTTTTATTTGCATGTTGTTTTGTTTTTGAATGGAATGAGATTTCCTAAAATTTCGTACAGCTCCTCGGTCGACTTTTGGGACCCGAAATGAAATCCGTTAATGAAATATTTTGTTTTTTTATCATCCCAATGGTTTTCGATAAAATTACAAGCCACCGAATAACGGCGAACCTCAATAATTACACTGTGCACCGTTTTAAATCAAATCCATCGTCTGATCGCTATAAAGCGTTCTCGGTTGTTTAATTGCTTTGTAGAAAATTAAAATCGTACAACGGAGGTTTCAATAATTCGAACCGATTATTTACGTAATCGCCGCACCGCGCATGATATAGGCATATAGCAGCACTATTGTGTGTGGTTTTCGAAGAATTTCAACAGTTTTCAAAATGTTTACTTAATTTTATACTATTATTACCTTCGGTAGCGATTATGAAACAAACCACGCTCGTCTTGTAGTACTTTTAATTAAATACATAACAATAATAATATATTATTGTGTCGCACGACTATAAAAATTGGTGAACGTATATTATAATAGTATACCTATACGATGATAGCTGATAGACTTGTGCATAGTTTTGAAAATCGACAATTATACACAATACGTCATATTTATCATAGCTACACTCAATATCGTAATACTATTCGTCGTTACGGCTCAATATTACAATGTAATGATAATAACAATATTATATTATAATAATGTGAATAAAATACTGTCGTTATTGCGTTCGGAGATTACCTCGCGATCACGATGCGCCCTCTTCTCGGTTTCAAATCGATAACGTCGGTAATAATATTCAGATGTAATAATCGCATCGTTCCAAATTTATTCATTTTCGTATAATTATATTACGTTGTTTTATAATATCCCCACGCAGTCGACGTTAACCGGCAGAAATCCGTCGTTGATATTGCGGGATTGTTGTTAATCATCGCCGCGCGAGTAGACGACGAGATTTTCAATCGATAATAATATTATATTTTAATGAAAATGTTTGATTTCGTTTTCATACCACGAGCGCGTATCATTGCTACATTTAGGGCCAGCCATACATAAATTAGATTTATTATTTTATTTTTCGCTTTCGAGTAAAAGTTTTTTTTTTCCGGGCTAGGTAAACTCACTGTGCCGTGCATTATCGGGCCGTGACCTTTTTCGCCCGTTTTCTGCAGCTCATAATATATTCATGACCATATATAGTAGAGGTATTTTTCGAATAAAAAAAAATAATAAAAAAAAACAACTAAATTGTTGAATACGATTCACAAGTAATTACGAATAATTATACGAATACTCGTATTTATATTGTATACACACAAATGTTGTGTGCCTACTTAAAACAAGACCGTTAAACGTTACACATAATATTATTATTATTTTTGTTATGCTCTCTCGTGGACCGCAGTTATTATTATCTACGCCGTAGACAATAATTCTACTTAAATTGTTATTACTGTTGCGCTTTTGTAGTCCGTCATTATTTTGCGTTTATTCCGTTTATGAGCATTGAGCATATTATTATATTGTTTTGAATTTTGCGTCACAGAATTTAACGATTACATTATATACATTATAATCCTATTAGGTACCAATACATTTATACATTATTATTACCTGCATCTCTGTTTCACTATATAACGACTATCAAAACTATCTTGAAAACATGATACATTTTATTTGACGGCTGAACGACATAATATACAATTGTAATAAAATTTGTTTTATCGCGAACCGTTAAAGAATTTTGAGTTTATATTACAGTTTAACAGCCAATTATTCGCAAATTGAAACAATATATATTATTCCCTTATAACTTCAATAAAAAAGAAAGAAAAAAGAAAAAAGTACATAACAAATAAATAATAATGACCACTAAATAAAGTATAAACCGACAGAAGTCAATTTATCTAGAGTACATTTTCTTATGCGAATGAAAAACTTTTAGTCTAAATCGAGGTTAAGAAATTCTAGCTATAATATATATTAACGAAATGAATAGATATATATATAATAGTGCATGTAAACATATATATACATGTCAGCAGATTGGCATTTTCAATTAAACATAGGGTCTCCTTTTTTTTTATTTTTTTTCCTTTTCGCCAGTGACCTTTCTCGATAAAACGCGTCTGGGAACACAGTATTTTCAGTTCTGTAGATAAATAATGGATTTAATAGGACCGGGAGACAACGAACCCATCAGCGTGGTCCGTGAATAAAAGATTAATAATGGAATATTAAGACGACTCGAAAGAAAATAAAATAAAAATATCACGCCGCCGCCGACGGGAGCAGACTCTCTGCAGCTGTGTAGGTTTATACAGTTAACTAAAAAGATCGTCTATATTATTATGTACGATAAACAGAGCCGTCTTAGATAATAAAACAAGCAGCGGGCAAACGTCCCATAGAGATTTGCCATCGCCAGCTCAATCCGTTAAAGAAAAAGAAAGAAAAAAAGTGGTGGGGGGGTGGTACAAATGCCTGTGTCTGCGTGAGGGTGTGTGTGTGCGTTTCCCTTAACGACGCCATGGTTTTTAAACCTCCAGATCCTTTAGTGCTGTTGTTGTTTTTTTCCCATTTTTTTTTTTTTTTTTATATTCTTTTCTGTGTGCAGTTTTTTTTTTCGTATTTTCGTTTTTTTCCTCACTCTGCTCGGCTCACTATTATATATACCGGATCAGAATTTCAAACAGGACACGATTGTGTCCCGACACTCGACAATCGTTGTCGACGAAAAAATTCCACACAGAACACTCAGAAAATAAGACCGGGCCGTTTAAAATATACGTCTAATTTCTTTTTCTTATTTTTTTTTCTCTTTTTGAGCTTTCGAACCCCTCCCGGCCGTGTTAGCCACGCCGATTTAAGAAAAGGAAAAACTGCGGAAAAACCTCTTTGCTCCGATTCAACCGTATTTGCAATATACATTTTTATTATACATACACACATATGTATACACTATGCGAGTGTCTGGGTAAATTCAACCATTTTTCCACAGTAGGACACACATATAGTTTTATCAGCCAATTTTAAAACTCTGTACACTTTTTTAAATTCCAGTTTCAAACTACGCGCATGTAGGTGCCACCAATGCCGCTAATACAATTGTCAAGCCGAGTATTTAACTATTTCTTTTCCGAGTGGATTTTTAGACTATTTTCCGTAGGACGTTGTCCTCCAAATATTGAACCGCTAGTTTATTATTTATAAACGTTTGAAGTTTATTTAAAAGCCAGGAGTTGAGTGCCCGGGAAGTAATAATTATATACCACGCAAATGTCCATAATAAACTATCGGTTCAACGTTCGATACCTATTTTCGTCTCGACATTTTAAAAAAATATTTCGATTTAATTATATGTTATACGTTTAGCTGTTTTAGGCTAACGTTTATATGAGTATCTATAGTACCCGCTAGACATAAAAAATTACCACAGACATAAATAAATGCAATACAGTTACGAATTCCAATAACTTTACGAGGCATTTGCCTCACTTTGAATATCGCGCAAACTCACTTTTGTCTGTGTATCGTATAATAATAATTTCACCGGGACGTTATAATATTATATTAACGGCGAACAAAGTACGGAATTCTAATATCTGTACTTCAGGTATTTCGCTACATTTCGGCTTTTAACGCTCGATAATCCGGTGTCATAATATATTATGATAAACGTGGTTTCGGGGATTATGCAATTCGCGCGATAGAAACATCATACAACAAAGTGTATGGATTTATGGCGTTTTAATTACATAATAATATACACATCGGCCGCGACGGAAATTTATTCCGGAACGACGCAAATAACACCACTTATTTTATACATAGGTGTGTGCCTTGTGACGACCATGGTTAGTTACCAAACACGGAAAAATAATCGATAAGAGCGAACAAAATGAAATAAAAATAAAAACACACAAGTTCGCATGCGGTAAAAGTCAGACCGAAATATAATATTAATATGTACTGCAGTTTTTTGCGCGAACCATATACGATTTTCCATAAACATGATGAACACATTATATATAATATTATATACATTATAGAGCGGCGGCGTATTACAGTGGTATATATTGGGTGGGCCAGCAACAGTTTGGTTTTTTATGGCGGACAAACTTTTTTTTTCCCCGTGGCTAAAAATATTCGACTCCGGATGAAAAACGTAAAAACCTGGAAAAAAAAAAACTAAATATGGTCCGATAAAGATTTTCTGTCAAATGCAATTCGCCCATAAATATGTGGTGCACTTATATATTATATCGGTGCAGCGCGGTGAATTATTTTTTTTTCCTTCTGTCGTTCGGCAAATCCACCCAATTATTTCACATGAGTCGATACTATGTACTATCTGCGCCCAATTACATAGCTAACCACTCGGGGAAATAATAATCAGACATACATTTCGTATTACTACGAACAACGCACAACGTATATATATATATATTATTATTATATATGTGTGTGTGTGTGTCTGTATAATAATGTAACGAAACGTTTTTATATATAGGTTTATAGTTAACAATATCGTAAATACATATATAATATATATATATAAATGTATATTTACAATATATCGGTATATTACATGACATTCTTTTTTTTTTTTTGCTTACAGAATGGAAGAGGGAGCGGCGAAAACATTAATAGAGCGAATGGGTAAGTACAAAAAAAGTAATAATAATAATAATAATAATGATGATGATAATATAAGTAACTCTAGTTTAGTACCGCAATATAGGGGTTGTCGCGTCTCGGGGGTTGATACGCGGCACGCGTATATGTTATACGGAATAGAAATTGGAAGACAGACGTTACGGGGAAACGAAACGTCATCGTTTTTATTGTATTGTTATTGTTACTAGTATTGTTTTTGTTGGCGTACAAAAGTTGATGAGCGAAACACGAACGAGAGTGAGATTAAATAATAATGCGGCGCGTTATATAGTGGGCCGAGTCATAGTAGACGACATCATACACTGTGTTATTATTACATATATATTGCGATGATGTAAATGATTTCAGGGCTGTTATTCGATATCCCTCACAACCACCGCAACGAGTATTTGCACACACCCGCCCCTCATGTCCCTATACACTCACAATAAAGAGTTTAAAAGTACGTGTTAACCCGAGATTTCCACTGTGTGTGTGTGTGTGTGTTTTAACCGCCCCACACGTGTATCCGTCGCATCCGGCCGCCTACCGCGGTATGATGGGTTTAAAGAGCTTTGTGGGGAGGGGGGAGGGGTTCGGTCCATTGAGTTTGTGTGTCCCGCAATTCTGGGTGTGTATGTGTACGACCACGGATGAAAAGGAAAATATAATAGCGACAAGAGGGTGTTTGTATGTATGTGGTACGCGTAGTTGGGTGTAATCCGTAAGTGCACTTCTATGCCGCGACGAGGAGTGCAGGCGAACGACGGCGACCTGTCTGATAACAAACTTTCGATTGGCGCTCGGTGCGGGGCAGAGGAGTTAGGCGCCAGGATAAAGCGGGGGGGGGGGGGGGGCAGGGGTGAAATGTAATTTTATGTTTATTTATCGGGTGACAACATTGAAAGCCGTCGTCGTCGTCTTTGGCGGTACCTATGTATACGATAAAAGTAAACATATGAAATTAGTACTGCCTGCAGTACGAGCAGTGATTGAATTTCTGCCGAGTGGGGGTTGTTGGTAAGGACTGCGTCTTCTCTTTTAATTACTCTTATATTAATTCAGCGCGCCTCAGCCTCTTCTATAATTTAAAACAACATTTAAGTAATTATAATATCATGTCATTATGACGTCTCCGGGTCCGCATAACTCCGGCGCAACTACCCCTAATTGAGTCCCATACCTGAACGAGGAAAAAATAATATTCTAATTGAGTCACGGTATAAAAAAAAAATACCAATTGTGTCCGCGATTGGGAAACAAAAAGTATACTAATTAAGTACGCACTTGGAAATAATGAAATAAATCAGTCGAGGATTTTTTACTTTGTTTGTGTTGCACCTACTATATATTTTTATAATTCTGGATGAAATAGAAATGCAAACATTGTTAAACACTAAATCATTACATTAACTGTACCTAATCAAAAGAAATGATACTGTAGAAAATTAAATAAAAAATTTAAATGCCACAATCACAAACAAGTATTAAGATTTGATTACCATAAAAAGTTTATCGATATTAGACTTTAAATTTATTTATTTATCACTTTAAATTAACATTTGTGAATAATAAACTGTATAGATACCTATACAGTTTATTATTCACATTTTTTAAATTTATCAAAAATGTTCAAATTATCATTTAAAAAAACATTTTTAACCCATATACCTGTAGAACTTTTCTTACAAACAATTCTAAGCTTGTAAAAATGGGAAGAAAAATGTTTTTTTTTTCATAGTTTGTCGGGATTCATTGGGATTCAGTATTAAAACATGGACTCAATTAGTTTTAAATTTTCATTTTCATTTTCGTTCTAAATGGTTTGTTAGGACTCAGTTCGATCACAACAGTGATTATAATAACTCGTCCATTCTCGTCAATCTTTAATTTGTTTTTATATTTGACAAAATATTTTTTCTCATATTTTAGTGTTCGTTCTCTGACAATTCCTTTATTAAAGTATGGTTTCGATAAATCGTATTTGATCGTGTAAAGCGGAGGTTCAGTATAAAATTCACCGTGTGCCAATAGAAATTAAGTGGCACTGGTTGTTAACTTTCTGGTCTTTGCAGGGGGATGGGATAAATATTATATATTTTATCTAGTTTGAAAATTGTAAATTTTTTTTTTATTCAACAAAATTCAAGACCGTACAAAGATGTCTTCAAGTAATAAAATGCACGTGATCTTACTATGTTATATATTTTAGACACCCTGGAGACAATCCGTTTTATAGCAACATCGACAGCATGCCGGATATTCGACCCAGGAGAAAATCCATCCCTCTTGTCTCGGAACTGGTAAGAAAAATGTTCAATATTAATATAATATTTAAATTCATCCTTTCCCCTCATTATAACTTACTGGGAACGTAAACTCCCGAAAATTGGATATTCATCGAGTATATACAGCGTTTTTGTAAAGTAATAATATTATTATAATTCAACCGAGAAATGAGTGTGCCCGGTGATATTTTTTTGGTAGTAAATATTTTTGTACAAATTTTCGCTTCTAAGTGTATACCGTATATTATAATTTCTTCATGTGAAATGGTTTCTCTTATCTCCTCATGTTTTATGTTGTTTTTATGTGTACCTATATGAATGTTTTTTTTTTTTTTTTGCTGCTATTCCACGTGTTCTCATCATGTTTCCTATGTAAAATATGTTCTTTAGACTTCCTTAATAGATTTTATTTATTTTTTAAACACGATTTCTTCATTTCAAACGCTAACCATTCATGATTTATATACTTCAAATTTTTATTTTATTTTTTAAAATAACGATGATATATAATTATTACATATAATATCATTGTATGTGTCTCAATTAAATAGGTGTTATATATATATATATGATAATTATAATACATAGGCTCATTGAAATAGCTCAAACATTTAGGACTCATTACTTTTATTTTTTAACATAAACATGTAAACTAACTAATTTGTGTTATATTGTCTGTTGTTTGTGATCTTCACGCATCGATCCAGGTTCTCAAGGTATAGCGTTCTTTTTTTTTTATTTTTACCATTTATTTAGAGAAAAATATAGAGCACGCTATTAGATCTGGTGACGTGGTTTTTCGTCCATGAAAACACACATTCACTAACACACTAAACACAACACACGCACACACACATATCACACACACACACCGCTTTAGCACCAAACCATTTTATTATAATACTAAAATTTAAATTTCTATTTTCTAGAAATTCCAAATATTAAAATTATTTTAGAGGTAGAATAAAATAGCTAAGCAAATTGTATCTTTTATATATTATAATTATTTTTTTATGTAACATACACTTTTGCTTAGTTTTTTCTATTAGCTTTGTTTGTTTATATATTTTTATATAATATGTACATCTTATAATATTTAATGTATATTTGTACAGTTTTCAGCATTTTCACTAATCAATATATTTTAACAAATCTATGCATTATATTATAGAATTAGAATTAAACGATTTAAATTTTATTTTATATATTTAAATACACGCATACATACCAATTGAATTTAAAAAAATACTTTTTACAAATAAGTTTATAAAAAAAACAACTATAGGTCCGTACCTGATTTAATTTTAGAGTAATAAACTATATTATATACCTATAATAATTAAATCGCAGTACTTATTGCTATTACATGACTGATAAATTAATGGTTTCACATTACGTATATATTAGCCAAACAAGAATGTTCACAGTAGTTGTTATAAAAGTTACCTAGAATAGCAAAAAAAAAAAATGGCGTTGGAATGACATTTGAGATTGATTCTAATGGTAAAGAATCTTTTGGTTTATGGCCACAAATAAATGTGAGGCTGTACATAATATTACATGTGAAACTATGTACATTATACACATATTGTATAATGAAATGTCATAATGAATTTCTTAAGTGCTCAAACTCTGTTTCTTGTAGGTAATTTATTAGACTTATACGAGCACTATAGATCCCCGTGTATATAATACAATACGTCAACTTTAATTTAATACTTCCACTTAATTTCATTAACCTCTAGATAATACTTTAACATTAATTAAAAAAAACATCGACCCTCCCGATAACACTTAAGTACCTAACATAAATTGCGACAATTTTTATGCAATTTTCATTTTTTTTTTTTTTTTTAATAATTAATAATGCATGCATTACGTTTCTATGCACATTTTAATTCATTAAAATGGAAATTAAATCGTTTCTAACATAGACTTAGTTTTAATATGTAACATATTATTATAATATTTAGTTTACGTAGACTTATAGACAATTAGTGTTTTTAATTTATTCATTTATATATTATTATAAATATATATATATTATATATTTTTTTTTTACAACTCTAATCCGGTTTAATAAACTGTAGGTGGCTGCGAACACAATACAAAATACTAATCAATGACGATACAGTCAGTTATATAATAGACATGTGCATGTGTTATAGTTGAAAAGCCGCGTTAATTTAAATACGAGGAAAACAATTGAAACAAGTCATTATTATATTTTTATTATCTAAACGTTTTAAAAAAAAAACTGTAAGCTATATCATTTTGCACATGTTTATTAAACACTTAACACTTTGGTTCCGATACGTTATTATTACTTTGAGCTAGATAGAAACTAGATCGTAGTAATGCGCTTATCCGCATAAAACAAATGTCTCGTGATTTCGTTCATATAGACATAATTTAACATTAAATAAGAATTTGCTCGAGAAAATGTGTTTTCAAAACGTCTTAAAAAAAAAATGTACCTACCCATTATTTATTACGAATCACATAATAATTTCAAAAATTATAATTACGATCCTCAAATTATTTATAATATTTTTTTTCATTGTTGTGTCGGAAAAAAATGTCTAAAAGTATTTTCCTCGGGCAAACTCTTGAGTTAGTACTTTTGTCTGGAATAAGAATGTTTTCAACAATACTTGTACTTTTTTTTCAAATGATATTATATAATATGAATCTAAATAAGTATATTTTACCACTAGAATTATGACGAAAACCTAATTAATGAGTATTTATTTTTTTTGCCGATAAAAAAAAATAAATATTTAAATTATTACACGGCGTAGGTATATCGGCAAATGTGCAGGGTAAAAATTAGTCCAACATTATAATAAGTTTTTATTTTAATGTGGAAACGTTGTAATAATATGTCAATATTTATCTTAAAACGAAACATTGATGCACGGGGAAAAAAATGCCATCTTTACTCGGAGTTTCTTTTTACGCTGGCATCATTATTTTCCCTTTATGACTACAACATCAACATCAAGGGTGAAATATATACAGTACAGTAGAAAGAGTGTTGAAAAGTTTCTCGTGGCATTTATATCTCATCTGCGAGATATTATATTTACGAATATTATGTACAATATAATATGATGATATACATACATTCTTAAACTACTTACATTATAGTCGTCATAACATTCTTATTCCATTTTGAGTATTATAATATAGTGATATCAATAATTTGGTGAGTTATATGATAAAGTCGGTTTATTTAATAGCATCATGGGTGTAATTATTAAACGAGTACACATTATTGCATAAATGCTTAATATTTACGCTTATGGTTCAAATAGCTTTATTGCTCACCGTTTCACGTTTTTACATTATTAATTTATTATTGGAATTCTTGTGGGTGTATTTTAGACAATGGCCGCCACAAAAAGAAACGCAGGACTGGCGTCAGGAGTTCCACGTCCTACACTCAACGACGAAGAGCTGGTTAGTACTGAACTGAACAGATCACTTGTACTTTTTTGTTATTAAAAAATAGTTTGTCAAATGAAAAAATTCCAACGTTTACTTTTTCAAAGTTTTCTTTTTATTTGCTTATTTAATTTTTTTTTTTTTAGCTCAACAGAGACTGTTTAAAAGTTGCCTCTCTTATCTATCAGTCTGAATCCAAAATAATACATTCTATTTCAATTTCACGAAATGTCTTATAAATTAAAAACGCGCGAAAATATAATAGAAAAATGAACTCATAAATTTTTATATTTTTCCCAACTGTTTGACATGATACGATACCAAATATATTTCTCTATTTTCTAATATACGCCTTCACTACATTGCCAAAAATAAGACGCATATCATTATTTCCATAAAGTTTTAGAAAAATAACAAATACGAGTACCTAAGGATAGGTACTAACTTGGGATAGTTAATTATTTTGATAGTAATAAATATCAAAACGAGTGAATTAAATTAATTTATAAGCAATTAATTTACATTAAACATTTTACTAATGTTTTTATGTTAGCCCTTAAAATATAAACACATTAATTTCATTTTATATTAATAATTTTTTTTTTTTATATAACGAATAGAGGTACATATTCGCACATGTATTTTTAATTATAATGAAAACTCATTAAAATTGTTTTATCATGATTCACTGTACATAGTTTATTTAAATTATTCATTCATTCGATATAAATTTACACTGTACCTGTATAGTGTATACCCTATAGAAAAATGTATAAAAAGTTGTTTGTGATTCATTAAAATCTATATCACACGGTTCTGAATCTTTTATTCGAACCGTACTCGGTTTTTGCCACATGGTTGTCGATTCGAATCAATTTTGGACACCTTTGAAATTCCAACTCAATGCGACATATTTTATAAATGAGGTAATAACATTTTAAAATATGTGACATTGTGACAAAGTACTTCGGATGAAAAAAAAAAAGAGGAAAACAATATCGAACATAATTACATAATGATAATAATAGAAACACTGCGACTAATTTTAGGCCACGTAACGATTATGTTTTCGAAACGGACGCGTTATTGGATCACTTCGATAATATTTTAATAATATATTATATTGTCTAATACCCGCGGTCTTAAACAATATTTCAGAAAATGCACGTGTACAAAAAAGCTCTGCAAGCTCTAATCTATCCAATATCATCGACCACGCCGCATAATTTCGTCTCGTGGACTGCAACTTCACCGACGTATTGTTACGAATGTGAAGGGCTGCTGTGGGGCATCGCCCGGCAAGGGGTACGGTGCACCGAATGCGGGGTCAAGTGCCACGAGAAGTGCAAAGAGCTCTTAAACGCCGACTGTTTGCAAAGTGAGCCGTAACTTTTAAAAAAAAAATTACTGTTATTTAAACTATTACAAACGTGGCGAGCAATAACAATAATTGGGCGCCGTTGGAAATAATATTATAAAATATAATATTTAACCGACCGACACTAATTATTATTATAGCTGAAACGCGACATGTGTCGTATATAGTAATATGGCACGCATTCGTCATGATATAATATGAGGACCGACAGTAATTATTTTATCCAGAAACAAAAGCCCCACCAATGTATATTATGAGTATATATATAAATTATAATTATAAAAACCTAAATTAAGCTAAACAAAAAAAACTACAATATTACGCCACGTACCTACAACCGATATGTATAAAAGCATCACGGTGATGAATGACATACGTTTTTAATTTAATGTTATTAAAATCAAAAATAATTTAAAATATGCAAACAAATGCATCATATTTTTTATTCTCACAGCAGAAGAATACACATTTTATCTAATAGCATCACATCAAATAAATATAATATACATTCATCCCAAGTGGTACGTTTATAAACATGAACCTATACGCAGTGAATACTTTTTCGAATGATGTCTGGAATTTTGTTCGAATTCGCTTTGCGACTTGCACATTTCTATACAGCATTTGCCATTAACCCACACTTTTTAGGACCCCCGGGAGGATCTACCTGATCAAACTTTGAATAGAAACAACTTTAAGACCCGTTCTATTTTTTTATTAGTGACATACCAAATGACGTAGAACAATGGACCAGATGAAAAAATTTCGACCATAAAAAGTGGTCATATTTTTAAAGTTTTTGAAAATCTTTGTACGAATAAACATATTTGTTCATGCGGTGTAAAATAAAAACGAGCAAATATACATTTAAAATATCATTTCATATTCGTATTTCGTACACCGGAAAACCACTTACAATTACCTACAAATATTATTGAAAGAACTAAAACGTATGTAATTTTTTTTTTTTTTGCTTCCTATAAATAATAGGAGCGGCCGAAAAAAGTTCAAAACACGGTGCCGAAGATAAAGCGATATCAATTATACAGGCGATGAAGGACAGGATGTTGCAACGCGAACGAGATCATCCAGAGATTTTCGAACTCATCAGGTTAGTTACCATTTTTAAATCACATACCAAATTTAGTAAATTAACAACAAAACCGTAAGAGCCTTGAGTGCAATTGTTGGTAAACTGCAATTGTAGATATTTCACAGCAGGCTGCATGAGTTTCAGTCAATTTAATGTCAACATTTTCCCTAAACAATTCCGGTAGGAATCACTATTATATTAATTTCTACTTGAATGTTACTATTCAACTACCCACCCTGTCAAACATAATTTTAAAGTTTGGTTTATTGTTGATATCCATAAAAATTAAAAACATCTCTCAACAGCCCGCATTTTTTTTGACTATATTGTGCCATAGGTACAATATTATCAATTAAAAAACGGGCAATTTCCAAGAACAAAAAGTGGAATATTATTCCGTTAATAATTCCAATACGGGACACAAAAATATACTTTATAACATTTTATGTATTTTTATTTCTTAATCGATTATCTAAGATACTACATATATAGTATTTTCAACACCAACTTAAACCACAGTGGAAAATTTTAAAACAGTCAGTATACTGTTGTATCTCAAGCTATTACTTTTTTTTTTCGTCCGAGTATAACGAACACGAATAGTCTTTAAATGAATCGTAACTCGTATAAAAGAAATATATTATCTACCAACGATGTCGGGACACTGCACGCACGACGATATCCCCGTAAACGGAAACATATGGCAACCGTTGGAAAAGGATCGGGGTCAAAATGGGACGACACGCGCGACGTAATATAATATAATATATATAGAGCTCATTAAACAATCGTCTCGAGACAAATGGAACACCGTCCGATTAATTTCAATCTGCTCGTCATCGGACACACTATATTATATTCTATTGCGAACATACTGCGGGGTCATAACAGATCTCCTACACACGGCCGGATTGAATTCAGTACCGTCGAAAATCTGTTGTGTTGGAGTTAGATATTATGACCGAAACGACGACGGCGTTGACGAGTGCGGACGATGCGATTTGTAATGCGGTCACACCGATAAAGAAATAAATCGCCGATATGTCGACAAATGACACCCCGCGTGTTTATTCGAAATGTGGCTCGATCTCGTTTGTGCGAAAAAAAAGCCGAAACAGAGATACCGGGTCATTGGGAAACACGCGTATATTATACACGACGTCTGGAGAAGAAGTCCTTATTTAGTTTGACATAATACGCGCAGTGTTGGGTGTGGTGGACGAAAAAAAAAAATTGGTTGTTATGTGTTTTTTTTTTCAATTATACGCAGATCAGTGTTCGGCGTTGAGGAGAAAAGCCATCAGGGTCATATTAAAGCGGTGAAACAATCGGTTTTGGATGGTACTTGCAAGTGGTCAGCAAAAATTGCCATCACAGGTTTGTTTAATAATAAAAAAAAAAAAAACCAATTTGACGTTATGAGCAGACGACTTCAAAGAGCTTTGTGTGGCAACCTTCATTGTGCTTGGTGTTGAATTTTATGGAATTGGTGTTTTACTATTTTGATATGTTTAACCCCTCCTCATATGTGTATTTTTTAAGCACGAGATTTTTAATGAAAATTCTTTCAATCAACTATAATTTTGTGTATTTTTTTTTTTTTAACTATACTTTTGTGCATGTTTTATTGTTATTTCACTAATACAAATGTCTGAAATGTGTTTACAAACGTTTATATTTTTCCTCGCTTACATCTATGATGCATTCAAAAATATTAAGAAAGAATTTTCATTTATTTAAATCTAAACATTTTCTATTTTGGTTCCTTTCCTCCGATCAATTTGTGTGTAAATATTTGTTTTTATTGTTTTGGTTTTTGCGTATTTGAAGAACCATGTTTTCTGTGGAACCTGATATGCATATCGATTCCTTGGAGCAAGCGGAAGCTATCGTTCTTGAAGGCACTTCTAAATGGTCGTGCAAAATCGAAATAACAGGTCAGCGGTTAGGCTTATTAGGGTTCACTTACTCACAGCTTAGAAATTGGAATCGAGCAAACATTTGCTAATATTTAAATTTCAAATCAAACAAATCACATAATTCATCGATATCTAGTTAGCAGAAGTAACTTAAAAGACGTCTTCCGATAAAAATTAACGCTTATTGCATGCATTTATAATATTGTTGTCGTTGTATAGTATGCACGTGCAAACTATTGTACATATAGCTTTAGAATGAACCTTTGCTTTAGACTTATATAACTCATATTTTTAAATAATTATTGATTATAACATTTCATTTTTACTATAGTAAAATGTGCTCAAGGGCTCATCGCAAAAGACAAAAGTGGTACATCAGACCCATACGTAACTGTTCAAGTGGGTAAAGTTAAAAAAAGAACGCGAACTATGCCTCAAGAGCTCAATCCTGTTTGGAATGAAAAATTTTATTTGTAAGTATTTCTTACTCTCTTCTCTGTCTCTCGCTGTATGTAATATTATATTATATGTACAAATATGGACTTATACATTTTTCAACATTCATAGCGAGTGCCACAATTCTTCGGATCGAATTAAAGTCAGGGTATGGGACGAGGACAACGACCTGAAATCGAGACTCAGGCAAAAATTAACCAGAGAATCGGACGATTTTTTAGGACAAACTATTATCGAGGTATATATACATCAAATACATAATATTTGTGCGGGAGTAAAAGAGTAAGTATTTAGGTTCGGACGTTGTCGGGCGAAATGGACGTTTGGTACAATCTCGAAAAAAGGACTGATAAATCGGCGGTATCCGGTGCTATTCGATTACATATCAATGTAGAAATCAAAGGAGAGGAAAAAGTCGCTCCTTACCATATCCAATACACGTGTCTCCACGAAAACCTATTTCACTCGTTGTGCGAAAACAACGCTGGAATAGTTCACCTACCTCAAGCTAAGGGAGAAGACGGGTGGAAGTTGTATTTTGAATCTCCCGCGCAAGATATTGTCGACGAGTTCGCCATGAGATACGGCATTGAGTCCATTTACCAAGCAATGACGTAAGTTTATTATGCGTTGTTTTATTTTTAAACTATAATATTAATAGAGTTAATCTCCGATTCTAGACACTTCCATTGTCTTTCGACAAAATATTTATGCCCTGGCGTCCCAGCGGTAATGAGTACTTTGTTAGCGAATATCAATGCCTACTATGCACACACAACATCCAGCTCCGCCGTTAGCGCGAGCGATCGTTTTGCAGCATCGAATTTCGGAGTAACTATCATTGCTGATAAAAATATTATACAACGTCACTTCTAATCATGAAATCATTTAAATCGTCTTTATTCGTTATTTGTAGAAAGAAAAATTCGTAAAGCTGCTCGATCAATTACATAATTCGCTCAGAATAGATTTATCAATGTATAGAAATAACTTTCCGGCATCCAGTCAAGAAAAATTAATGGATCTTAAATCGACTGTCGATTTGTTGACCAGTATCACATTTTTCAGAATGAAGGTAATTTTATTTTTAAACATAACCATAATGGTATATAGTAGCACGATAATTATTACATGGTTTATATTTAGGTACAAGAACTTTCAAGTCCACCCAGAGCTAGTACCGTTGTCAAGGACTGCGTCAAAGCATGTCTAAGGTCGACTTATCAATTCCTGTTTGCTAATTGTTATGATTTATACGGCAGAGAATATCAGGTATTTATTAATTATTTTGCTTGTCGAAATTAAATGTTAGACATTTGTGGATTTGGGTTTTAAGTATAACCATTGAACTTATTTTAAATTTTAAAACGTTAAGCCCAAATTATTCAAAAATATATATTATATACCTAACTAAATTAACTTTTTTTTAAAAGACTGATCCAAATGAAAAGAGAGATGAAGACACGGGACCAAAGTTAGATGATTTAGGCTTTTGGGATAAGCTTGTAGCACTCGTTGCTTCCGTAATCGAAGAAGATAGAAATAGTTATGCACCTGTTTTGAGTCAATTCCCCGCAGAACTCAATATAGGACAGGTAAATAAATATCTAATATATTTTTAATAGTATTATTTACATATTATTTTACTCTAATACACCTAATGACGTATATTTATAAATAAAAATATTGTTTACAGTTGTCCGCAGCAACAATGTGGAGCTTCTTCGCCGTAGACATGAAGTATGCTCTAGAAGAACATGAAACACACAGACTTTGTAAAACTTCAGCATACATGAACCTACATTTCAAAGTAAAATGGTTGTTTACTAATTATGTAAAAGATGCACCGCCGTACAAAGACGCAATTCCCGAGTACCCATCTTGGTTTGAACCGTTTGTAATGCAATGGCTAAATGAAAACGACGACGTTTCGTTGGAATATTTGCACGGAGCTTTTAACAGGGACAAAAAAGATGGGGTGAGCAGTCGTCGTCTTCTTAAACTTTGATCAGAAAGTTTTTTAAACTTTATTTTTTAATTATAGTTTCAAAGAAGTTCGGAGCATGCCTTATTTTCCAACTCAGTGGTGGACGTATTCACTCAGCTTACACAATGTTTTGGGGTCATATCGAAATTGGAATGTCCCGACCCCGAGATATCCAATCGATACATGAAAAGACTTGCTAAGACAATTGTCAAAGTGTTATTGGCATACGTAGACATAGTTCAAAAAGAATTTGACGCTAAAGAGCTGGATGAAAGAACTGTAAGTTTAAAATATTTTACTCGTATATATATATATATTATATAAATATGCTATGTACAAAGCATATATTAAATTAATTAATTAAATGTGCAGGCTTGTATATTAATGAATAACATCCAACAACTACGAGTACAACTAACAAAAATGTTCGAATCAATGGGTGGCAAACAGCTGGAAGAAGATGCTACAGATATTCTAAACGACTTACAAACGCAATTATTAAAAGCATTAGATGAACTATCTGGAAAATTCGGAAAAAGGTATATACAATTAATTATGTTTAACTTATTTATAAGCGTATAATTATGTATAGATACATTATTTGATTGATTACCTGTATTAAAGTACTAACAATTTCGAGATGTTTAAGTATTAATATTATTATCCGCGACGAAAATAAATATACAATAACGAAAAATGTAATCAAATGTTTTAGTTTGGAACCTCAAATAAAGAAAAGCGTTAAAGAACTTGGTGAGTTATTGCAAAGTATCAAAGGAGGTAGCCAAAATCCACAACAAGTGTCTATGATGGAAGTAGATGAAATATTAAGGCCATTGATGGATTTAATGGATGGCTCATTATCATTATTTGCTCAAACTTGCGAGAAACCCGTACTAAAACGAATTCTTCGTGAACTGTGGAAACTCGTGATAAGAATATTGGAAAGATCAGTAGTCTTACCACCGATGATGGATAAAAGTGTAAGAGATATTATTTTAAATAAATAACACAAAATACTATACGATTTATGAGGTTTGTAATATTGTTTTTATAAACTCATTATTTTTAATTTAGATGATATTGAAAAACCTTAGTGAAAACGCTAGATCGCTAGCAGCTAATGCTAGAATTGAAGACATGTCCAGATTAATTAGAAACCACATGGCTGGAAAGCAAGACGTTAAAAACGCTCTAACTGGAGTGATGGTGATTATACAAATTATATTATAACATATTTACATATTAATACACTCAATCTATAACAACTGACTTAAATAAACATAAAGCATTCGCTCTCAACAGACAATTTTTTTTCACTTAAATTTCCACAATACAACATAACTCATAAATATGGTATTTTTGCATTTATTTTCGATACGACGATACCTAATACAATTATGATCACCCGGCGTTTTGTATAGGCAATTAAGCAACACCTATGTCTTTTCCATAATCATTTGTTTATAATAAATAATAATAATATATAATTTATATTTATGTATTACCTGCCAATGTATTTGATAAAATAAAACCCACCGGTGAATGTGAAATTTGAATTTTATTTTCGAAGACATAAAAATGTAGTAGTTATATAGTTTAAATGAATAAATAAGTTTAAAGTTTTTATAATATATAAATAAAATACTCGAAATCGTGTGTAATAAATAACAACAAAAATGGTGTTTTTCTCCTTAACATCGACTTCTTCTGGATACTTCTCAAACACAATAAATAAAATATGTTAACTTTGAACTAAAACAGACTGAGTTAGATATATTACGGTTAAATTCGATGACAATAAACTGTTTGGTCATATGTATAGCACTATAGCAAGAAAATTATTTTATAAATCCAATGCTTTTATGGAAAAAAATAACAATTATCGACCACCAACCAAACCTATTACCGGACGGTATATAATGTTCTATATGTATTGTTCCTACGAAAAAACAATCCACTAATTATTTTTTGAACATATGTATTTTTTTAGGATATGGAAAAGAACTTGAATACTAAGCAGTGCAGGGTCTTAGAATCTGCACTGAAAACAATTAAGACTTATTTCCACGCCGGTGGAAATGGACTAAAAAAGAAGTATTTGGATAAAAGCTCAGATCTTTTATCTTTGTGCTACGCTTTGTCGCTTTACACAAGATCCACTGACGAACTAATCAAGACGTTTGTGTTGTCACAATTACATCAAGGTGTGATTTATTTATAATTGTTAAAATAAGAAAAAGGGGGCGAATTTCTTATTTTTGACCAAAGGTTTAATTATTGGATTTGAATTGTGTGATTAATATTGATAATAATAAATATTTTAATTCTATAAAGTACCACAAAAAAATGACCCATTACCCCGACAACCGTCACTGATGAGTGGTACCGAGGTAAAAGATGAAATGGACGAAATGGATTATGACGAAGATGACGAAACCGAAGAGGAAGAAGCATTAGACGAAGCAGAAGAAGATGTAAAATCAATGGGAAGTCGAATGGAAAAACTATTTGAAATTTCAAGAAGACCATTACAAGGTAAAATTGTAATCTCTAAAGTATACATTATTTTTGAAACCCTTTAAAATTACTTATAATCATGTAAACAGTTACCTAATATAATATAATTTGGTATTATGGACGTACAACCATTGTACCATAAGCTTATACTAATTTATATAAAATTTATAGTGTAATATTATAGTAGCTATGGGTGCAAAATAGGTACCTATTATAGTGTATACCTACTTTAAGTTAATAAGTTCTTATATTTTGTGTATATACCCAATATACAAAAATACAAGAAAAAAAACGATTCTTTAAACTTTCTTCGCATGACTAGAAGTAGTTTTAAATATTTATGATAATGTTTAAAAGTTACTAACGAAAAATTGTTTTATATTTTTGTTTATATATTTATAATTAGAAAATTACGTATATGAAGAACCTTATGGAGAAATTTCCATTAACGTTTACATTGAAACACATCCAACAAATAACGAATTTAAGCTCACTGTAACAGGTATGTATTATATTTTAATATTTTTCTCAATTAATATTTAGATTTTTAAATAATGAATCGAGAATTTTCATTTAAAACTAAAAATAATTGTATATGTTTACAATAATACATCATAACATATAAGAGCTTATGATTATGAAAACATACGAAATATTGTGAAAAAATATTAAATTCGCAAACATTCAAAAATAACAAGCAACTGCAATCGACAAATAGCTATATTTTTTGTGTCATTTGCAAAATGTTCATTAATAAACCTTTCTCGGTCTGTTTGCTAAATGGCTTTTGTATTGATTCTTTTATTACATATAACTCTACGTATTTGCATTGATTCTATACCTTCTATTATATTTACTTAAAAACGTGTTTGTGTTGAACATAGGATATTTTTTCTCTTTGTGTCGGATGTTCACATGACACACGACCAAAAGAATATAAAATCATAAAAACACGCTGAAACCATAAAACCTATACAGTATACACTATTCTCGTCACTTTTAGTACTCATACCTCAATAAAAAAATAAAAAAAACCCATTGATTTCTGATAATGGAACAACGCAATCTAGTTTGGTTTACGAAAATACATAAAATCGTATTCGTTTCACTTTTCACTTGCATCTAATAAAATCTCATTTTATACCAATATAGTACCAATATTTATTAGAAAATATAAACTGGAACATAATATTATATGATGTTCGTCCTCTAAATATATCGAACTTAACCGCCTAATAATATATAAAAAAAAGTACTGATTCCATAATAATCCCATGAGTGAACTATACCATCGATTATTCAATAATAATAATTAATGATGATACAAATCACTGTAAGTAAACATGCTGAAAACGAGCCAAATTACATCGCGTTAAATATCTATTAATTAGTTTGGTGTTAACGCAACGTATAGCTATTATAATAATAATTCGTCTTTATTACGATACAATTTTCCATAGTAAACCCGTCACGTTTAACACTTTTACTTTTCGGGGTTATGGGTATCATTAACCCTACAACTAGTGGTGTACATTATGTCTAACATAAAAGTTGTAATAATACGAGTTAGGTAGGCGGTGCTCTTATATACGCGTACTTGGGTGTGTATTCATAATAGGATACTTTTCAAAAGTAATTTTCCCTTTAAAACGAATCATTGCACTAAAATATAATAATACTAATACAACTAGGTACTTACTATTACATGTAGAAATAAACTAATTGAATGCTATAATTCTACTAAACATAAAAATATATTAAGTATAGGTATTGTTATATTATCAATAGACAGGTCCGAGTAGACTCGCGTCAATAGGATATTATTATTCTTGTCCGATAAAATTGATCGAGTAAATCGAAATGCATAAAATGTGTTGCATTTTAAATATTTCATCAACATCCCGCATTACGTCACACAATAATATTTTTCATATCGTAAGCTTTGTAATACATGCTTATAATATTCACTATGATATATTTTACCGTAATGACGTCCGTGTTACAGTGGTCGCTGCCAACACGCTGGTATGGCCGACGACTGGTATGTTTCGCCCGTTTGTCGAGGTGAACCTCATTGGACCGAGACTAGCGGACAAGAAGAGAAAACAGTCGACGAAGAGCAAGTCGGGCAGTTGGAGCCCTAGATACAACGAAGCGTTTGTTTTGTAAGTATAATATTATAATGATTTAGTCGACATCGCATCGTTTTCACGATCGATATTATATTTTTTCGTACAGTTCGATTAGCGCCATCGAAGACTTGGAATGTTACGAATTGCATTTTTGCGTGAAAGACTACTGTTTCGCTCGGGAAGATCGGCTCGTAGGCGTGGCGGTTTTGCAGATGCGACACGTTCCGATAATGGTAATTAATAATAACAAAAACGAAAAACTTTTTTTACCGTTTCATCTGACCCTTTGACGTTTGTACTCAGGTCCGTACCGGCGAGTGGTTAGGCCTCGGCAGGCGGATACAGATGAACGAGACTGGGTGGACGATTTTGCGGATACTTTCACAGAGGTACAACGACGACGTAGCTAAGGAATTCGTGAAGCTCAAGTCGGAGACCAGACAGGAAGACCAGTCATCCGTGCAGGGGTCGTAAACGCAGACCGACGTGGATATTCATCGCCAATAGTCTTCCAGTGAAAACTAAAAAATTAAGACTAGTTAAAATAATATAGATTAACTTCGATATTATGTTATTGTACAAAAAAAAAAAAAATGAAAATCGATCAAGTAAGAGTTGTGAAAATAGTAATAACTTAACGAGGGCACAGACAACATGGAAGTTCTTGTCGCAATTAATTATTATTGTACCATAGTCGGAAAAGCGATAGTTTCGAAGCGAAATAATAACGTTGGTCTTTTTCGTATTCATTTTTCATGTAAAAAAAAAAATATTTTCATCATAGCAATAAATTCCGAAAGAAAAAACCACATTAAAAATTGACCAACATTTTGAGTTTTAAACAAATCAACGGGACCATTCTCAAATTAAAAATTAATAATTCAATTTAATACGCTGCAGTGTCGGTCGTAATGATTGTAAAACTTTCTGTGTGGTAGATACCCGGAGTACCGGGGCGTTTGGATGGAATAGGGTGAACACCACTAATTTTAAGGTGGCTTTGAATATTTTAATATTGAAACATTTGTTGTTCTAAATTCACAGTACAATATTTAGGTAAATTAAAATTATTCTACTGTCTAAAGGGGGACACGATAATAATAATAATAATAATAATAATAATATATTATACAAGTGCGCCATCCCGCAATACCGAAATCTACCTACCTATACTATATTAAATACGCTCTGTTGTTTTTAACAAACCAATATTTTTGTACAAAAATGATATTCCACATACCACCAGCGGTAATGTATTGTTTATAATATAATATCCGTTACCTATAATTCCTAGCACTATAATAGGACGCAACTACAATAATCTGTGTATTAATACGATACCCCTATACAGGGTGTAACAGAAAGATCTGACAAAAAAAAAATATGCTACTTAAACGTATGAAAAAAAATTGTTAATATTATGTGATTAGCAAAAATTTAAGAAATACACTCATGTCAGCAAATTCCCAAAAATAATATTTTTTAAAAAGTTATTACGTTTCAAAATAATTTAATCAAAAAATTATATAAGTATACTAAAAAAAAAAAAAAAACTTTAAAATTTTGAATATTTGAATATAGCAAAAGTTTTGGCATTTGGCAGATCTCGGTGGGACACCCTGTATATATTATTATATTATTGTATCGAGATGGGACGTCATTTTTTTCTCCGGAAGTTCCGACAAACGTATTGTTGTTGCTGTTATTGTTGTTTTTGTTGTTGTTGTTGTAGTTGTTGTTGTTTCGAACGGGGGCCTCAACTCCGGGACCTTTGACCAACGGCGGGTTAAGCCAAACCGTGTGATCGATATATCCGTACAACCGATTTCCATCCGGTCGGCATTATCGTTTTCATCTCTATTTATATCGTTATATTACTCTGCAGGTGATCATAATATTATGTCTATAATTCTAATAACACTCTGACTCAAGTACATATTATGTAATCATGTACATTTCCTTGGACTCGACGACTTGATAATACGAAATATCTGTCATTTTATTGTGAAACATTAAAGCTATATACATGTTTAAACATCCATCGTTATACCTCTATATATATATACCTACCTATAATACCTATATTAAAAAATAATATGCTTTAAACTATTGCAACTATCTAAAAATAGTATTAAACTACCATACACGTGTTATATATATTATATTATACAATAATATAATATATTGACTAATAACGTCTTCCATTACATCATGTATTGTATCATCTTCTAGTTACGCATCCATTTTGTTGATTTCGTGTAGAGAGATTCGTTTTATCGTCCTTGTTTTCATTCCATTCGCTAAGTTATTTTCTCGTAATATTTTACATACTTTCTTAGTGTCGTTAAGTAATTTTCATTATAATCGTTTAATGTACTATTCGTTCTTGATTGATTTTCTAGGCTATTGAACGTTTTACAGATATAACATATTTTAAAACTTCCTGACGAACTTGGCGTAAACTATAATAGTAATTATGTGTCAGGGGAAGAAAATAATAATAATAATAATAATAGTAATAATAATAATAGGCCTCATTCTTATACCTACTCTTATTCCAAATTTGCATTATTTACTTGGTAATATTCAACATTTTTGGGAAACACCTATTTTTTTATTCAATAGGTTATAATTTATATTATATCCGTCCTCATACCCAATTATATTATTGGTCAAAAGGGTTTCACATGTAATATTGTTTTCACAGCAATAATTAATTCGTATTCGTATTGTAAAAAAAATATATTTAACCCAACGCATCGTTGAATATTATTATTTACAAAATAAAATGTGATAAAACATCGATATATTCAAATTATTTTTTATCAATTGTATTGTAAATTAATGTTAAAAACCAATATTTATTAATATTATAACAATATGTGTATATTATGAATTAACTATTTAAGCTAGCAAAACTATTGTAAACTACATAATGTGCAGGTGGCCTACGTTGAAAACTTTATACGAGATTTTGTTTCAAAAGTTACCTTCCAAACTCTTATCCAAAACACTCGTTATGTTTATTTTGTTAAATTCCCAAACCCAACCAACCGTACCATACATATCGATCGATCGTTTCTTATTTTATGTTGCTATAAATAATTATTATTGTATTAGTATTGTGCTAATGATATTAATCTATTAATTTATTGCTATAATCATGTTTGTAAGTTCAAGTATAGGGGCCTTTATTTTTTATATAATATATAACTTAGACGTTGAATATTTTAGTCGAATCTGTTAAACTTCGGTTTTAGATTGTTATAACAAACATTTACTATATATCGTCATTATGATTAACCAGGGTAAACGTATTAAGCAATGTGTTGTTTTTGTATTAATATTTTATTGTAATTATGCACTTATAATAATTTTTTAACATTTTTTTTTTATATATAATATATATACCAAATTCGGTTTCTATACAAACATTTATAAAAAAAAAAAAAAAGAAAGAAATGAAAAAAAAACGCAAGACAATATGATAATTATATTGTTTGAACCGAAACTATTTATTGTGTTACTGCCCATAACGTAATTTTTCGGTGTATTTTCAAACGGTGTCTATGAAAAATTATTAACTTGTCTATGCTCCTCTATTATCTTAGTCTTATACTTGATATTATTATTTTTGATTTCATTCAAAACGAGTAAGTTATTAATATTGTTATATTTGATTTGTAAAGATAAATGAAATCAACAATAATACCTAATCATCTATATATTTAAGCTGAATAAAGTGCGCTTTTTGTCTATACTTCCTAATTTAAGTCCTCCTCGTTGTTTTTAATTTATATCGCGGACGTATTGTACACAATATATTATACGTCCGCGGTTTATATAAACGGTACGGCATGGTAACGATAATAATACTGATAACAACAGCGTCCGTCACCACCATACCCGTCATATTGACCATTAAATTATTACTTACTATTATTGTTGTTGTTGTTGTTGTTGTTGTTGTTATTATTGTTATTACACTGTTATTATCATTACTAATGTCTGCCACTCTACCTTATTATTACTACTATATACTATACGAATATATAATATATATATATATAAACATATATTTTTGATTTATTGGAGAATTCCTTTTTAAAATTCATATCTCTTTTTAAACATAATAATGATATTATAATATTATACTGTATAACTTGTGCATAATACAATGAAAAATTGACATCTGTACGTTGTATACTTGCATTACTTGTTGAAAATAAACCGAGGTTTTTATTGAACACATACATAAATCGTTACAATAACAATAATAATATTATAATAACGAGGCCGCGGTCGGTGCGGAATATTAAAAGGTGACGAGTTTCCAAGCAGAGAGCTCGTAGGACACACTATATACAGCAGAGGAAAATGAGATTCCGCACGAAAACGAATTGCGGCGCTAAATCTAGATTAAAGTCGTAAACAAGAAGAAAACTGTACACTTTCAGCTCCCCGACCCCATCAGACGTGATGATCTAGATTGTCAGTATTTTCAGTACAAATATTTTTCTTAGCATCATATGAGGCAGACCGCAGCTAGTGCACATACTACATAGTTACATTTGGATAATGATTTAAGGGGATCTGATACCGTGATTTTCTGTTTTTGTCTAACACACGCTCTACATAGTATTTCAGAAGTGTTTTTTTTGCCAAACATACCCCAATTGATCTATTGAAGCGATAACAATTCTGAAAACAGATTTGAATCTGTCGTCAAGTCTTCTTGAAATCAACTTTCCCACATGTTTGATATTATCCCCCAAATTCCTAAAAATGTCATATTAAAAAAGGTGGATAAGTGGATGTCGCTCTGCTGTACAGTAGGTGACAAGTGGGTCACTGTAATGGATGGTGTTAAATTTGAATTCAATGACATAATATCATCGTATAAGAAAAACGATTTTGAGCGAAAACGGTCAGTCAGCCTATATTACCAAGTATATTTGAAGATATTATTGTGAATAAAGTAATTTATATATAACCTGTAGAACCTTGTTTTAAATTTTCAATGCTTAGCTATAAAAGTTGAACATTTTATAAGTTTTCAACTACAAAATAATTATTAAATTTTAAATTTGATAAATTTTGTCAAAATTCGAACTTTAAATGCTTAAAAAAATTGTACTTATGTATTTTTAATATATTTCAACTGCTATTGTAACATTATATCAGGAGCTTTGCATTAAATTTTCACGCTTTTTTACCCACCCAACAAATACAATTTTATTGATATTTATATAAAAAAAAAACTAAAAAAATTGAAAACTGACTATGTCCGTAAACAGCTCAAAAAGAGTCAAATTATTTTATAAATTTTATCGTGTATATAAAAATGCTAATATGAACATTCGGTGAAATTTTCAAGTATCTACAGTCATTTATTTTTTGATTACAACAAAATAAGAAAATCGTTACATGAGAAATCAAATAAATATCAAATGTTGTAAAAATATGAATTTCAAACGGTCATAAAAGTTTAATTTGACTTTTTTGTAGACATTTTTTTTGTTGATAAAGGTATACATACTTAAGAGGAATCTTGTATTACATTTTCAAATCTTAGATTTAAAAAGAAAATTTTTTATGAATTTCTACCTCAAAATAATTTGCAAATTTTCGTTATTTTTACGTATTTTGTCAATATTTGACCTTTAAATGCTTATAAAAAAAAAATTGTGAATATGGATTTTTAATTTTTTTTAATCTGCCTTTGAAATAATAACCTAGGAGCCTTCTATTAAATTTTCAAGCTTTTTTAACCAACAAATAAAATTGTATTAATATTTATAGAAAAAAAAAACTATAAAAAATGGAAACTGAAAATACCGTAAACAGTTCAAAATATTTAGAAAATGTTATGGTGTATAGAAATTGCTAATATAAACATTCAGTCAAAATTTCATGTATCTACGGTCATTTGTTTTAGAGTTGCACCAAAAACAAAAATCGATTTTCTCAAAAACAAATTTTGCGAAAAATATCCCGTTTTTCCTTAATTTTTCACGTCGCTTTTGAAAATTACTGGGAAATGTTTACTTTTGACCCCCCAAAGTACCAACTAGATTCACTTTCCTATTAGAAAAGTTACTGTTGAAGAAAATCCAAACATTTTTACTGTCCTAAAAGGTAATACAGACACAAAAATAAAAAAAAACACACATCATTATAAAATCAATACATTCATCGCTTCGCTCAGAATCTAAAAGATTATTTAAAAAATGTCGTATTTTAATTTTTGGAGAAGTTAAAATCAAAAATGTGGAAAAGTCTGTTTTTAGAATTCTTATCGCTTCATTAGATCAATTGGTATGTTCGGCAAAGAACCTGTCTAAAATCCTAGACAAAAACAGAAAACCACGGTATCGAATCCCCTTAACATAAAAAAGATGTGTTTGACAAAATGATAACAAAATAATATTATTTCCGTTTTTTATACTTGTATATTTTTAAAGATTTTATAAGGTAAAAAATGTTTAGCTCATTTGTAGGTAATTTAAGGTTACTTGATATAATCAGAAGGGTACGCCTGTCGCCTATAATAATTGTCAACTGACAACAAATTATTGTCGTCGGGTGGCCATCACAGAGTCGCTTCCGCTTTGGCAGCGGCGCGGCTCAGTCTTTGTCGGCGTTGTTTACTGTCATATCGACGTTGGCGTCTTAGCAAGTCAGCGGCTTCGGCAGCTTCGGCTTCTGTATCCGCTTTGGCTGCGGCGCAGCACAGTCTTTGTCGGCGATGTTTACTGTCGTATGGACGTTGGCGTTTTAGCAAGGAAGCGGCTTCGGCTTCTACTTCCTCTTTGGCTTCGGCTTCTGCTTCCACTTTGGCTTCGGCGGCTTCGGCTTCTGCTTCCGCTTTGGCATCGGCGGTTTCGCATTTTTCTCCCGCTTTGGCTGCGGCGCGGCGCTGTCGTTGTCGGCGTTGTTTACTGGCTTTTCGGCGTCGGCGTTGTAACAAGGGGGCGGCTACGACGGATGCAGCTTCGGCTTCTGCTTTCGCTTTGGCTGCGGCGCGGCGTTGCTGCTTCAGTACGCGTTTCTTATTGGTACTTTGGCGTCGTAGTTGCAGGCTGCTAGATTCGGCTATATGCAAATCTGCTACTTGCTCGCACAGCATATGCTCTTCCGGCTGTAACCTTTGGAGGTTGTAGTTGGTTTTGCTGATGAAAAATTTGCTTTCATTTAGAATTTCCGGGGTCCATCGGTAGTAAACAAAAAACATCGGGTATGATTCAAAGTCATAATACTTGACGAAAACGTGGCCGTTAGGGCTCACCGTCGTATCTGCGGTGCCGGGCGGTATGAATAGTCTGTTTTCTTTGTTCCATTTTTTGATCAGATACGTCTCATTCAGCAGCACAGTGCTTACGATGATCACTCTCACTCCCACTGCCAATCCCGATAAAAGACAAAGAAAAGAAACACTTCCATCATTAACTCGTAAGTTGTTGTTAAAAAATATAATAAAGTACCTACGACCTACGTAATAAAGTACAGGGAGAATATATTAACGATAACAACTTAATTTTTCAAAAAGTATACACTATCTATATATTCATAATGTTTAAATTTTGTTTTTGTTTTTACATAATTTTAATGTTTAAGTCGTTGCAAAACAATATGAATTTAAAAAAAAACATTTATTCAGTATTTTTAAAAGATTTTAAAAGATTTTTTGAATAACAGTAGGTATACCTATATTTTAGATTCTGATTTCTAAGCGAAGCTATGAACTTTTATTTTATTTTTTATTTTTTTTTTTATCATAATTTTTTGTGTCAGTAAAAATGATTCGATTATCTACTTCAGTATCTTTTCTAAGAAATTCAAGTATTGACAATAGTGTTATAATGTATAAATTATTTTGTGTTTAAATATTTATAAGATATTCAATTTTTATAGCTAAGGATTTAAAACTTAAAACAAAGTTTCTCATAAGCAGGGCTCGTAACTTCATCAAAATATGCACTAAAAAGTTCAAAAATATGCATTTATATGCCCTAACATTTTTAAATTATGCACTCAAAATATGCATAATGTAAAAAAATCATGAGCAAAATTTAAAATAATAAGAATAAATCCATGAATTTAAAAAATACGAATTCCACCACAAAATTTTGCAAACGGCCCGCAACTGTTTGTTTTTCTTTTGGCATTGTTTAAATAAAATATGAATAATGTGTACGGTAACTATACCTCACACGAAAACACTAAAACAAGAAATTGAACGGGCGAACGCATACGACTCATATGAGTAAACTCATCGGCCAGTGCAAGAAAACTATACTGTTATTACTGTACCAATGTACAAAATTATAAATGCTGGTTGGTGAGAAGCTGCACGCGTGTACAGGTTCGGTTTGACGACGGACTTTGTACGGTGGAGGATGATAGTGGTAACGATTACATTGTTTCCTCGGTATACGTAAAACGCATAAAATCTAAATAGGTATGTACTAGGACACTAGGTAGTCACACACACACTGAATAAAAATAAATCAAAACACTATAATTTTGTAAACGGGAAAGTAAATAAAAACAAGAAACTTTTCAAATATTTGTCTAAAAAATATTCATATGAAATAATATGCACTAACGACCGTAAAAAAATCAACTATATGCCAAATATGCCTTAGGTAACACCCAAAACATGCAAAAACATGCACTATCAAACTTGATATTATTATTACTATATTGTTATGAAACGCATTTGTATCTCAGTTAGCATGTTTTCCTGTGTAGCAAAAAAAAACATGCAGATGCATGAACTTACGAGCCCTGATGATAATAATGATATAAACTATATTATTCTTATACCTTTATTAGTGGATTTATTGGCATAAAAGTTGCAGTAGTCCGCGTTGTTACTAAAAGATACCCCAGATCCGAATCTAGAGCGCTGATTGCGCCTCCAGTCGAGTCCACTTATTAGTGACTCCACAGCGTTTGACTCGGAGGTCACGTGGTATAGCACCTTCTCCTTCACATCATTTCCTCCGTTGGCCAACTGTATTTCCTCCTTATGTAGGAGGTACATTCCGTACATCACTGGGGCGTTGACACGATGTATTTTAAAAATATTGCACTGTAATATTATACGAAATCTAATATTGTACTCGTAGTAGGTAATATTATATTTTTATGTCAAGAGAACTCCATACCCGCATGCGTTGCTCCGTCGTACAAACGTATAACTTATTCTTCGATAGTACCTATAGTGGTAAATATACCCACCTGTCACGCGGGAGACCGGAGTTTGATTCCCCTCCGGGAAGCCATTTGACGCAGCCACAAGTGCTGTGGCCGGTCTTGGGAGAGAATGAGAGATATCGAGAATTTTTATTAAAATAAATACGCACGGTACGGGGTTTAAACCAGCGACTCACGGCGCGTGGATCTTAACATATTAACCTCGATATTCTCACTCTTGGGACAGAGTGGCAGTGTGTACGGTTGAGGAGAGGACATAGGTGTTTGTATAGCGTATATTGTGACTTCCAGAATAGAGATACAAGCCGGCGTTGTGACTTCCGAGGGACATTGTTACCTCCAAAATCCGGAGGTCACAAATATTTAAAATATTTTCGACGGTTTTATGAAATATGAAGAAATATCATCATGTTTCTGTAATAAACAGGATGGAGTCCATAAGTACTGAATTAATCACATAGCGTGTATTGGTTCGTGAGTTAATAGTACGGATTTCTGAATATAGACGGCGCAGGACTTTGAGATTAACACGCGTGTATACAAATTAAAGAAATATACGTTTAAGAGAACTCCGAGACAAATAAATCACAAATTCATCGCGGAAAGCTTTTCTGACCTCCAATTACAAAATTATAATGAATAAATAATGATTTTCAATATAATTAAATTATATTAAAATACAATTTAAAACTTTTTTCCACAAACAGTGTACCAATATTTCTTAATATTAACAAAATATAAATAAATAATATAAAATATAAAATACATCTATGATGTGTATGGTGTCTCCGAATTCTAATAACTCTCGCAAGGAGGAGAGGCTATGACCATGCCCCTTATTTTTTGTATGTATTTGTAATAACTGGAGTCCAAAAATACCGTTGTAATTATAACAAAGTTACTTGTATAATATGTAAGGCCAACGAATTAATTAGTATTTTTTTTTCAGAAAATTAGAGTAAATTTAATAATATAACGGTAAATTATTAATAATAATAGAATAATCCGGTACAAGAGTACCACAAAAAAAAATGTGTATACATAGTGTCACTAGAACCTCCGGTATCGGAAGTCATAAGTACCATTATGTGTTAAAATTAAATTTCGATGTGTAACAGTAAAATTTGAAATATTAAAATCACACAGTAATTATTGTGTCCTCAGGAACTGGAGTCCACAAATTACTTTGAATTTTACACATAGTCTTCTATGCTACAGTATTCGATTTCGCCTATTATAATTAGAAGAATACCACTAATACCTCCATCACCGGAAGTCCCAAGTCATGCGTTCAAAATATTAAGAACAATGTGTGAAGCAAAATTTATAATATTTCAATCACATTGTAATCGTTGTGTCCTCCGGTACTGGAGTCCACAAATTACTTTGAATTTTACACATAGTCTTCTATAACGCAGTTAAGATTTTACCTATTATTTAAAGAGAGGCACTAATACTTCCGTTACAGGAAGGCATAAGTAATATTGTGAGTTCAATGTGAAAAACAAAATTTTAAATATTATAATCGCACTGTAATCGTTGTGTCCTCCTGTACTGGAGTCCACAAATTACTTTGAATTTTACACATAGTATTCTATACTACAGTATACGATTTTTCCTATTAATCAGAAGAGTGACACTGATACCTCCGTCAACGGAAGTCACAAGTAAAATAATGTTTTTAACTTTAGTTTCGATATGTAAAGCAAAATGTAATATATGTTACAATCGCAATGTAATCGTTGTGTCCTACGGTACTGGAGTCCACAAATTAGTTTGAATTTTATACATAGTCTTCTATAACGCAGTATACGATTTTTCCTATTAATTAAAAGAGAGACACTAATACCCATGTTACAGGAAATCATAAGTAATATTGTGAGTTCAATGTGAAAAACAAAATTTTAAATATTATAATCGCACTGTAATCGTTGTGTCCTCCTGTACTGGAGTCCACAAATTACTTTGAATTTTATACATAGTATTCTATGCTACAGTATACTATTTTTCCTATTAATCAGAAGAGTGACACTGATACCTCCGTCAACGGAAGTCACAAGTAAAATAATGTTTTACACTTTAGTTTCGATATGTAAAGCAAAATGTAATATATATTACAATCGCAATGTAATCGTTGTGTCTTCCGGTACCGGAGTCCACAAATTAGTTTGAATTTTACACATAGTCTTCTATAACGCAGTATACGATTTACCTACTGATTAGAAGAGGGGCATTGGTACCTCCGCCACAGGAAGTCACAATTAAAATAATGTTTTAAACTTTAGTATTGATCATAGAAATATGATCATAGTATAATCGTTGTGTCCTTCGGTACTGGAGTCCACAAATGACTTTGAATTTTACACATAGTCTTCTATGCTACAGTATACTATTTTGCCTATTAATCAGAAGAGTAACATTGATACCTCCATCACCGGAAGTCCCAAGTAACATGATGCGTTCAAATAATTAAGAATCAATGTGTGAAAGTGAAATTTATAATAATACAATCACACTGTAAGCGTTGTGTCCTCCGGTACTGGAGTCCACTAATAAATATTAATTTTACACATAGTCTTCTATAACGCGGTATACGATTTTACCTATTGATCTAAAGAGAGGCACTAATACTTCCGTTACAGGAAGGCATAAGTAATATTGTGAGTTCAATGTGAAAAACCAAATTTTAAATATTATAATCGCACTGTAATCGTTGTCTCCTCCTGTACTGGAGTCCACAAATTACTTTGAATTTTATACATAGTATTCTATGCTACAGTATACTATTTTTCCTATTAATCAGAAGAGTGACACTGATACCTCCGTCAACGGAAGTCACAAGTAAAATAATGTTTTTAACTTTAGTTTCGATATGTAAAGCAAAATGTAATATATGTTACAATCGCAATGTAATCGTTGTGTCCTACGGTACTGGAGTCCACAAATTAGTTTGAATTTTATACATAGTCTTCTATAACGCAGTATACGATTTTTCCTATTAATTAAAAGAGAGACACTAATACCCATGTTACAGGAAATCATAAGTAATATTGTGAGTTCAATGTGAAAAACAAAATTTTAAATATTATAATCGCACTGTAATCGTTGTGTCCTCCTGTACTGGAGTCCACAAATTACTTTGAATTTTTATACATAGTATTCTATGCTACAGTATACTATTTTTCCTATTAATCAGAAGAGTGACACTGATACCTCCGTCAACGGAAGTCACAAGTAAAATAATGTTTTACACTTTAGTTTCGATATGTAAAGCAAAATGTAATATATATTACAATCGCAATGTAATCGTTGTGTCTTCCGGTACCGGAGTCCACAAATTAGTTTGAATTTTACACATAGTCTTCTATAACGCAGTATACGATTTACCTACTGATTAGAAGAGGGGCATTGGTACCTCCGCCACAGGAAGTCACAATTAAAATAATGTTTTAAACTTTAGTATTGATCATAGAAATATGATCATAGTATAATCGTTGTGTCCTTCGGTACTGGAGTCCACAAATGACTTTGAATTTTACACATAGTCTTCTATGCTACAGTATACTATTTTGCCTATTAATCAGAAGAGTAACATTGATACCTCCATCACCGGAAGTCCCAAGTAACATGATGCGTTCAAATAATTAAGAATCAATGTGTGGAAGTGAAATTTATAATAATACAATCACACTGTAAGCGTTGTGTCCTCCGGTACTGGAGTCCACTAATAAATATTAATTTTACACATAGTCTTGTATAACGCGGTATACGATTTTACCTATTGATCTAAAGAGAGGCACTAATACTTCCGTTACAGGAAGGCATAAGTAATATTGTGAGTTCAATGTGAAAAACCAAATTTTAAATATTATAATCGCACTGTAATCGTTGTCTCCTCCTGTACTGGAGTCCACAAATTACTTTGAATTTTATACATAGTATTCTATGCTACAGTATACTATTTTTCCTATTAATCAGAAGAGTGACACTGATACCTCCGTCAACGGAAGTCACAAGTAAAATAATGTTTTACACTTTAGTTTCGATATGTAAAGCAAAATGTAATATATATTACAATCGCAATGTAATCGTTGTGTCTTCCGGTACCGGAGTCCACAAATTAGTTTGAATTTTACACATAGTCTTCTATAACGCAGTACCTATACGATTTTACCTATTAATTAAAAGAGAGATACTAATAACTATGTTACAGGAAATCATAAGTAATATTGTGAGTTCAATGTGAAAAGCAAAATTTTAAATATTATAATCGCACTGTAATCGTTGTGTCCTCCTGTACTGGAGTTCACAAATTAATTTGAATTTTACACATATTTTTCTAAACCAAAATATGTGATTTTACTTATCAATCAGAAGAATGACACTGATACCTCCATCACCGGAAGTCCCAAGTAACATTATGCGTTCAAATAATTAAGAATCAATGTGTGAAAGCGAAATTTATAATATTACAATCACACTGTAATCGTTGTGTCCTCCGTTACTGGAGTCCACTAATAAATATTAATTTTACACATAGTCTTCTATAACGCGGTATACGATTTTACCTATCGATCAAAAGAGAGGCACTGATACCTCTGTTACAGGAAGTCATAAGCAAAGTTATATGTTAAATGTGTAAAAGTAAAATTTAAAATATTATAATGCACTGTACCTAATCGTTGTGTCCTCGGGTACTGGAGTCCACAAATTACTTTGAATTTTACACATAGTCTTCTATGCTACAGTATACGATTTTGCCTATTAATCAGAAGAGTGACACTGATACCTCCATCACCGGAAGTCCCAAGTAACATTATGCGTTCAAATACTTAAGAATCAATATGTGAAGCGAAATTTATAATATTATAATAACACTGTAATCGTTGTGTCCTCCGGTACTGGAGTCCACAAATTACTTTGAATTTTACACACTTTCATCATAATTTGTTTTAACTTGGTAATTATTTAAGATTAGTTCTTTTTATCGCACACTGCATGTCACAAGTTTGATGTGTATAATATTATTGAATATATATATATATCGAATATCGTTTTTTTAAAATTATTTGTATTATCTTGATAATCACAATATGTATATGCCATTTATAAAACCCTTCTCCCGTTGCCCTCTTGTCTAATAGACATGACTCCTACGACTGCGTATCCATCATAATGTTATACAGGGAAAACCATAGTGTCCCACCAAATGTCTTATCGTTCTTTATCTATATCCCTTATTCGTACATGACGAGAGTGAACGACGACAGTATAACATAGTAGGAGCTTACATTGTACGTCACTAAAGATTCAATCATTCTTTCCACGGTTGTCGAAGGTGGCTTTATGGATTGTCTGACTGACCATCGCGTTTCATTATACCTATGTTTTGTTTTCGCTGTTTTTCTCGTGTCAACGATTAAACAATTTTTTTTGTTTTTTAACAGTTTTTTTTTCATTTTGTGTTTATTCAAATTAATGTTTTTTCTCGTGAAGTACCTATATAATTACAAATAAGGTTGTAACTATGTTAACGAGAAAAAATAATCGTTTAAAGAATACCCATGCAAATGAAGAAGATGTACAAGAAGGTAAGCTATTTCTACTTAAATTGTTTTTAAATAACATCGAATAAGATTTTACATATTATTTGCTCATACATAATTAAATTTATTTTACCCGAGTATAAAATATATGCTCCTAATGGCTTATTTTACCTTTAAATAATTTACGATAGGTAGGTATATAGAAGTGAAAGTAAATACCACCCGTAAGGCTGTAACCAATAATTTTTTTCTAGAGATTCTGAGCGAAGTGATGAATACCTATATTATTGATTTTACAATGAGGTATAACGAGAATTTTTATGCAACATCAATGTTTGACTAAATTTTTTTTTTTTTTAATTTAAAAATAAATAAGAATGAATTGGTAGGTACTTTAAATTTTTACTAAAGATGATTGATGACATTTTAAAAATATCTGAACTCTTTTAGAGATATATACATATGATAAAGGTATTCGATATTTTTTAGTTTTTATTTTCTATATACCTAGGTAAATTTAGATAGAAAAATGTTCAAAGTTCGTCAAAATCCTTGAAAATTAAATACCGGGTTTCTCTTGCTCGTAAGTTTTTCATATATAAATAAAAAATATCAAAAATACCTACAGTCACGATATTTTTAGTAATGTTATGTCTTTATATATTGCCAAAACTTTAATCATGACTTTAGTTATTTTGTTGTAATTTAAATATATTATTTGTGGGTATACACTATACATACTTGAAACGTTACTAAGACCTATAATATTATATTTTTAACATACAATGACATTTTTTAATGAAATGTATTCGACAAAAATTAATTTGCCTTACCGTAATACTACGAGTAAGTTACTAGGTAGGTACTTAGTTATAGTACCTATAGAGCTTCGCTCAGAATCGTTATTCGTATGCAATGACTTATCATTGAATTAAAATGCGACATATAGATACCTACTGTTAGTGTTATTACTTATTACACTCGTCAGATAGGTTTCTGATTTACCCATTTTTTTATCTGATCATCTGTGGCGGAATTTATATGAACGCAAAAAATAGATTTAGTAGTTTTCTTGCAGGTGGGATTTACAAATATTTATTTGGGGGGGGGGGGGGGGGGGGTTGAAATATAATTTATTACAGGTGCAGAACGATAGCGTTTTTCTTTAAGTAAAATCAATTGTACGTAAAACACCACATCGACATGGGTGTGTAGTGTTCAATGTGCATCAATTGAGAAATATAAATTTTTAATTATAGACTTAAGAGGACGCTACGCGGCTTTACGTTCAATAGATCTCATGTAGCTTTGTTAGATTTAAAAGTTTTAATATTAGAGTGCATTTATATAATAATAATATTATTATTAAAATTAAAAGTAACAAGATTTTCTGTGGTTTGGTATAAGTATTTTTTCTACGGATAAATTTTTAAGCAAAATATGATCATTTTAAAATTATAATAAAAATGTATACACTTAAAACTATTTAATAAAAATTTCGAAAAATACTCCCACCGTACCACATAAAATGTTGTTACCTTTAAAACTAAAAATGGATAAATTCACTAAAATATTAAAATTTAAAACTAAAAAAGCTCCACGAGAACTACTAAACGTAAATGCTTTGTGTTACGCTTTTGTAAGTCAGAGAATACAAATGCAGTGGTTCCTTTTAAGACTAGCAAAAATATAAAAATATATTATTGGTTTGGTTCAAAATTTAAAATTGTTCCTATTATTATAGTTAAAACGTTGTTTTTGGTAATACGTAAATAATGCTATTATAACAATGGTATACAAACATCCATGTAATTACTTTTCAAAATTTCATAATATCATAAGACATTTTCATCACGCAAATTAATAACTAATTGCATAACAAATCAAATAACTGTTTACAGATTTTTTTTTTTGAATATCTATTACGAACATTTAAAATTCTTTTTTACATAAATTGTATTTACTTAGGGTACTGAATTTATTAAAATTAAAATCTTAGAAAGTAGTAAAAATAATAATTTATATTTTGTTAATTAGAATGGATTGCAGTTCAATACACTGATGATAATGTTTTCTATATGTGTCCTTCAAAAACAATAAAATGTAAAATAGTGATTGGCAAAAAATATATGGTGAAATGGGTTAATAAAAAATCATATTTAGCTAAGGTGCTAAAAAAAGGAAGTAAGTTTTCTATTTATTTTTCATTTTTCATTGATAGTTAAAAACATATTAATAAGACTATTTCCCGTATTCATAGTAAATTTAGGTGTCCCATAAGATATGTTAAACTAGGTATATGTTTTATGTGACACAAAAATTGATTATGCATACGGGCATATAACAATTTAATCATGATAAATAATAAATTATATACATATATAACTATTAATTCTATATAGGTAGGTAATCTATAATATAATATTATAATATATCACCCAATAAGTACTAGAGTATTTACACATTGATCTATGTTATACCATTGGGCATTGATTATAAGTACTATGTATTATATTGTACATTTGTACATATTATAATGAACATCTCTAGGAAACTAAATATGCGCTTATCGTAAAATTTTTCGGTTTGGAGTTTTAATAATATTTTAATAAATAATAGATCTAATTAAATAAATATTAAGTAATTAAAAATATTATGATTTAATTTTATTGGTAGGTAGGTAACTTTCTCTGAATAAAATAATACAAATTTTGTTTTAATTATGGTACCTAATTTTACATACTTTTTTAAACTATCTTGGTAGATACTAAAGATACAACTCTTATCATATAATACTGATATTTAATTTTTCAGTCATCAAAAAAATATAAGAAAAATAGATATTTTAATGATTTGCAGTTTTATGCCTATCCACCATTTTTTGGGGTTAATCACAAGTCCATACACTGTATTAGGTATACGACTAGTAGAAACACAGTATAATTATTATTATAATTTTTACTTTATTTATATTATTTATACAATTTAATCTATTAATAAAATATAAATACTTCACCACACCTACTTACACAGTTCACATGTTAGACATTTAACTACAAGTTGGTACTAATTTATCAACTTGAGTAAATCTATCCAAATTAAAAAGTAAAATTTTTCAGTTAGGTGCCTAACCATTTGAAAGTGTCGAGGCAGCCACTACCTAATATATACCTAGGTCTGAGATAAATAGTTATTTCAAAATAATAGAATTTTATTGATTAAGTTAGTAGAAACAACTTTTTAATTTTATATTTAAATTTTAAAGATAAAGAAAATATACAAAGGTTCTTAGCTGGTAAGAGCATAAACCATATGATAGATGAACCAATAGTGCATTCAAGTAAGTGCTAACGTGAACATATTATACGTGCAGGCGCGATGCAGCAGTTTTGCTTTTTTTAATAAATATATTTTTTTTAAAAAAAAAGGCCATAGTTTAGATCTAAAAAGTGGGAAAATTGATGCAATAAAAAATCGTGAAATGTTTACCTTGGATCATTCAATGGATAAACCAAGCAAGCATACTAGTAAGCGCATTATGTCTTTATTTTTATATTTAATATTTAACTTATGTATTTTTTTTATTTAATTAAAGGCCAAGCTGTTGAGCAGAATGATTTTAGTAAAATAGATGCATCAACAAATTTTGAAATGATTAACTTGGAACAGTCAAAGGATAAACCAATCATGCATTCTAGTAAGAGTGTTATATCTTTATTTTTATTATATTTAATATTTAACAAAAATATATTTTTTATTTTATTTAAGGCCAAGTTGTTGAGCAGAACGATTTAAGTAAAATTGATTCAACAAAAAATAGTGATATTTTTGATTTGATATTTGGTATTATGGATGAAGCAACCATGCATCCTAGTAAGTGCTTTATCTCTTTATTTTTATTATATTTAATATTTAGCAATAATATATTTTTATTTAATTAAAGGCCAAGCTGTTGAGAACAATAATTTAAGTAAAACTGATGCACCAACAATTTATGAAACGTTTAACTTGGAACATTCAATGGATAAACCAAGCATGCATACTAGTAAGCGCATTATGTCTTTAATTTTATAATTAATAATTAACTCATGTATTTTTTTTATTTAATTAAAGGCCAAGCTGTTGAGCACACTGGTTTAAGTAAAGTAGATGCACCAACAATTTGTGAAACGTTTAACTTGGAACAGTCAATGGATAAACCAATTGTGCACTCTAGTAAGAGCGTTATGACTTTAGTTTTATTATATTGAATTTTAACATTATTATATTAATATATATTTATTTTTAATTAAAGGACAAGCTGTTGATCAAAATGATTTAAATAAAATAGATGCACCAGAAAATTGTGAGATTTTTGATTTGTTGTTTCACAATATGGATGAACCAATTGTGCGTTCTAGTAAGCAATTTTTCTCTTTAATTTTATATTTAATATTTAACGTATGTATTTTTTTTATTTAATTAAAGGCCAAGCTGTTGAGCAGAATGATTTTAGTATAATAGATGCATCAACAAATTTTGAAATGATTAACTTGGAACAGTCAATGGATAAACCAAGCATGCATACTAGTAAGCAAATTATTTCTTTTTTTTTAGTATATTTCATTTTAATATTTAATATTTTTTTTCAATTTAAGGCCAGGCTGTCGAACAGAATATTATTGGTACAATTGTTACATCCAACAATACTGAAGATTTTGTGGGGTCAGAATCATCAACATCTTCTGATTGTTTCAATAGTCCAGAATATACACCATATGCAAATGATAAAATGAACTTGGATTTTGAAACAAGTGATTCAGATGATTTAGATACAGTACTTTCACCTCCTTGTTCACCAGTAAATACAAACATAAATATAGTCAATACGGTAGCTGTTCATCAAATAGAATTAGATGTCCAAAGAGCTAGAAAATGTTCTTATAACTATAAAAAAAATGTTAAAGATAAGAGAGTATACTGTATTTTTTGTGAAAATCTACAAACCAATTTTCCACGTCATGTTGAACGCAAGCATGCACTAGAAACTGAAGTTAGATCTTTTATATTATTGCCGAAAAAATCAAAAGAGCGCTTAAGACAATTAGAACTTCTGAAAAATAAAGGAAACTTTCACTATAATAAAACGATATTAGAAAAAAAAAAGGGTTCACTTATAGTTGGTAGACGACCTACATCTTCTGAAAAAGTGGCTGTCAATGACTATTTACCGTGTAAATTCTGTTTAAAGTTTTTTAAGAAAAAAATTATTTTTCGGCACTCTAATAAATGTAAATTTAACGACGAATCACAAAATAATGAAGTTACAAAAAGAAGAAATGTACAGTCTCAATGCGCTATGCTGTTACAAGATACAGATGATTTCAAGCAATTAACTGCTGAAGTTTTTATTCATATGAAATATGACAATATATCTTTTACAGCTCAAAACGATAAACTGATATGTGCATTTGGAGCTAGATTACTAAAAAATCATCGTGAACAACACCTAAAAACGTATATATCACAACGCATGAGACAAATCAGTAAACTTTTATTGATATTAAGAACATTAGTTCCAGAACTAAAAAACTTAGAAGATTTTTTAGTACCCCAATATTTTAAAACAATTGTCAATGCTGCAAAAGAAATAAGTGGTTACAATGAAACTGAAAACTCTTACATTCACCCATCTATAGCTCTGAAATTAGGACATACAATTCTGCAATGTGCCGATATCATAGAATGCCAATCAATTATTCAAGGCTCTTCTCAAGATAAAATAAATAAAATAAAAAATTTTGTTACAGTATTTCAAAAAGAATGGAAATTTTCAATTTCATCTAACGCCTGTCAGGACCTTTCAAAAAAAAAATTCAATAAAACTATAAACCTCCCAGATGCTAAAGATATTACAGTACTACACAATTATTTGTTAAACCAAATAAAAAATGTAACTCATCTCGTTGATGAACAAAAAGAAATTAACCAAGAGACATATAAATTATTTTGTAAAACTTTATTAACCCAAATAATACTACTAAACAGACGAAGATCAGGTGAAGTAGAAAGAATACAAATAACAGATTATTTAAATAGAGACAAAAAAAAAATGCAGGAAGAAATTTTGAAATCTCTCACTGAAGTTGAGTCAAAACTATCTAATAGTTTTATAAGGTTTGAAATAAGAGGTAAAAGAGGCAGAGGAGTACCTGTTTTGTTAACTCCAGACATGAAAAAATCTTTGGATTTAATGTTGGATATGAGAGCTTCTGTACATATTTTTGAACAAAATAAAAATCTTTTTGCTATACCATACACTGCTGTAGGAGTGTATAGGGGGTCAGATTGCCTGAGAAGTGCAGCTATTAAATGTGGAGCAGCTCAACCACAATTATTAACTTCCACAAAACTAAGAAAACATGTTGCGACAATAACACAATTATTAAATCTAACAACTAATGATCGTGAACAATTGGCTAATTTTATGGGTCATGACTTGGCAATTCACAATGAGTATTATAGACTTCCGGACAATACTTTGCAACTTAGCCGTGTCAGTAAAATATTGCTTGCTGCAGAATCAGGTAAAATTAACGAACTCAAGGGAAAAACACTAGACGAATTTGATGACATTATAATTCCAAATGATTTAAATGAAAGTTCATCAGATGAAAAAGAAGATGATGAAAAAGAAGATGATACAATTGAAAATAGTAAGGTTTTATTTACATAAGTTATTGGTTTTAACTTGTATCATTTATTTATAAAACAAAATTATTAATACTATTTGTTTTCACTTTTATAGGTGACTTGTTTGAAAACCATGTTCGAATGAACATCAGTGAGACAGAAAACTCAATCACAGTAGTTGCTAAAAAATCCAAAAAAAGAGGGGATTATATAAAATGGACCATGGCTGAAATAAATGCAATCAAACGATCACTTGGAAAATTTATTGCACTCCGAAAAATTCCTCAACAGCACGATTGCTTACTAGCAATTAAAAATGAGCCTATTCTCAAAAACAGAGATTGGAAGAAAATCAAATTTCAAGTGGCAAATATTATAAAAAAAACATTAAAATAAAATTTCATATTATTTTGTTGAATAAAGGAAACAGTGAAGTTATATTAAATTAAATGGTAATTAAATAATATATTAAAACCTTTAATAATATTGTAGAAATCATAAAATGTAGTGGAGAGAGGAGCGTGCATGGTGGTCACATAAGGGAAAATTATTATATCTTACCATATATAACTCGGAAACTAAAGTCAATATTCAATATTGATTTATGAACTTATAAAATACAACATATTTAACTTTGAGATTTTTAAAATTATTTTTTATAATTTATTTTAATTTTTAAAAAAAACTGCAAATGGTTGTTTTTAAATTATAATATTATATTAACAAATACCTAAACAAAATATTTTAAAATTAATAAGACATTTTATTTCAGAAATAACCAAAGAATAAACAAATACCTTTTAGAGTAAACTTGTAATTTTAAATGTCACCTATGTAGTTTCACTTTTGACTGGTATTGGCCGAATATAAATAATTTTTAATTGGGTATCGTACATGTATCTCAATAAATTAACTAACAAAGCGTTTTGTAAGTGTAACTGCAAGCATCTTAAACTACATAACATTTATCATAAAACGGGTTAATAACTAACTTAATAAGTTGAAATAAACACTTGACATCATTTTTTTTCGAAAAGCAAAATAATAAATATGTAAGTTGTAACAATGCAAATTTCTTAAAAACTAAAAAGGAAATTAAAAAAATGGTGTTATCAGTTGTTAACATAATATGGCGGGAACAATAATTTTAGGATTTCATACAATAAGAAATCAGCTGTACGATGAAACAGTTACTTATCAATCTTAGTCTTTGAGATCACCTGTATTGCCCATATTAAGTTTTTACTAAAAATATATGAATATTAAATATTAATCCTACATGCAAGACTATATTAATTACCTTGCTTCATCACACATCAGAGCAAAAAATCCAACAGAAGAAACCTCATTTACAATAATTTCATTAACTTCATCGGCGCATAATTGAATAATTTCATCCTGGATTTTCCAACTAGTATAATTAACATGCCGGTTATGCATATTTTGAAATCCAGGTACTGATTTTACATACATGTTGCATAACTCTTTGAAATTACCTTAAAATGAATTATTAATTTTTATTTTTAAATAGTTAAATAATAAGTAAATATAAATCTAAAGTTGAAACCCAGAAAAAAAATTAATCCTATACTGTAAGCTAATGTTTATTTTGCTAAGCTCAAAACTTAATTCTATATTTTATTTTATTGTATTCAAAAAAAGGCTAATATAATATTATTTTTAAAAATTACCTTGATTAAGTGAAGTAGTTTTTTCACAATGGCCTCGAAATGCCATTCCTTGTTTACTGAGGTATAAAACTATATCTATAATATGGCAGATATAGTTTCGATTTTGCTTAATTTCTTCTTGATGTACAGCAGACAGTTGTGATAGTACACTTCCAGACTTTTTAGCTAATATACTAAGAGCCAGTTTTGAAACAAATGTCAAATGGCTCTTAGAAGTATTATGTTTCTTCAATCTTTCTGAAAGCTATATAAAATAACACAGTAAGTATACAATTTAATTTTCAAAATCAAATAAATCTTTATTTATTTATGTATGCACAATTTTAATTTCCGACTTCCCTAGACAATCTAACTCACAAGTTGAGCATTTTGAAGTATTAAATCTATTCAAATTAATTATTTAAACTTACTTTATGCCAGGTATTAAATCCTATTGTTGTCCAAGTATCTTCCATATTTTTATTACCAAACATCCGACAAGCATAACAAAATGTTGCATCGCACATAATACTGTATTCAAGCCACTTATATGTATTGAAATATTCACTGCTGAATGACCTAAACTGAGAACCAAATTTTGTTTTTGGATATGCCTGAAATAAAAAAAAAGAAAATTAATATTTGATACCTATAAAATTATTATACACAATAATTTACTACCTTTTCTAAACATCAAATTGAAAAAAAAAATGTGTCAAATAAAATAAACAAGTGTAATTTCTTAAAATATGGATGTTTAAAATATTAAGCATATAATATTATAATAATAAATCTATGCTTAGGTACTTTAAAAATAAATCATAATAAGCACAAATAGTAAATCCACTTACTGTTAGTATGGGGCGTATAGGTCCAGTTTCTATGTTTCCCAAATCATTGCAGTTGTGTTCAACTACATTTATTTTATTGATCGATGGATTAATGGGATCATCAATATTATCTTCATCTAGAAGTTGGTCATTCGTCAAAGTAGGATTTTTAGTGGTGACACGAGAATTTGTTTTATTTTTATTAAAAATACTAAACATTTTTATTTAAATTCAAGAAGTTCAAGAATCAGAACATAAATACGACAATGTAGTATGTTATACGTACAATCGTCAATCGTTAACTCAGTTGATCTAAAATGTGGCAGGTCCGCTAAACCACGATGTGCATTGTGCAAGTGTACATTGTATATTTGTATTTTGTATAAAATATACATGCAACACGCAGCCAAATGTAAAATAACTATAATGTGGTGACTATATTTTTATCATCAAGTACCTACCAACTAACTAACAAGAGAGTAAAATCAAAATCAAATAAAACAATATTATTATAGACATTTATAGTGGGGAATGACGGGCCCGTATTACTGTACCCAAATGGAAATACCTATTGCTTACAAGACGTAGGTAAATAAATAAATCCGTATTCGATAACGTCGTATTAAATTGGATTCTATTATTAATTTATTGTATTATGCCTACAGTACACTCTTCACTCCCTCCTCATCAAACTTATTAACGGAGCGGTGGCAAGGTGCGACGATATCAGATATATACAATATAGTACATACTTCTGCCATTATAATATTGACGATAAAATTAACGGCGGTTGTTGAGCGTTGGTCGGGAATCTAGGAAAAATGTATTAAAATAAAACCTATTGATTCTACGTATTGTGTACACGGTACATTTTAATAGGTAATAAACCCAAATTAATAAACGTATTTGATGTTTCCATTGACCATTAGAGGTTAAAATAAATTAGAAAAACAATATTTTGATAATTTACCAATTTTACCAGTCAATTAATTATTATTTATAAAATCAGAAGTGTTACTGTTACCGATATTGTAAAAAATCGGTACAGAAAATTTGGGAGTGCTAATTTTGATTTTGGGAGTGCTAAGCACTCCCAAGCCCCCCCCCCCCCTAGTTGCGCCCATGGCCCATTCTCCACTATTACAAAAACACTAAGTCATTATATGTCAGTATTTTATTTTCATGAAATGCAAATAATTATTAGTTCATAAAATTGGCATATATTAGACAAAGTCTGACAAACTTTATATTTATATTATATTTGTGTACACTAGATATGTTAGGTAGGTAGGTCAGTATAATATTTTTGTTGACTTCAGATGTAACAATGTAGGTTTAAAACCTAATGTTTTAGCTATTTGGAGTCCATAAGGTACCGGAGTGTATAATGCTTCTTAATTTTTTATAAGTACATATTATATAAGTATAGGTATATAGTGTTAAAGTAAAATTTAAATATTACAATCGCACTAAACTCGTTGTGTCCTCCGGTACTGGAGTCCACAAATTACTTTGAATTTTACACATAGTCTTCTATGCTGCTGCCTGCTCTATACGTTTTTTTGTAATAATCTAAAGAGTGACACTGAAAACTCCGTCACCGGAAGTCACAAATGATGTGTTTTTGTCACAAGGAAAATTATGTGTTCAAATACTTAACACGTTGACTGTGTAGGTATGTCTTTTTGCAGTTTTCACCCAGTGCGTAGGTATCATAAAAGTAAAACAAGTCTTCTAAAAAAAATAATAAGTGTTTTTAACGATTAGTATGTATACATAATTCAAACATGAGTTAAATCCACGCTAAATAAATATAATATAACATTCAGCCACATGTTGGGAATAATTAACAATTTATTTTAAATGTGTTTCCTCGTTGCTGATTGATCATCATGACGTCAATATTGGCGTCAGTACGCAGTCAACGTGTTAATGAGTGAAAGCGAAATTTAAAATATTACTATTGCTCTGTAATCGTTGTGACCTCCGGTACTGGAGTCCACAAAGTTGGAGTTCATAAGGTACCAGAGGCTACAATGCTGCTTAAATGTCTACAATTTTATACTTAAAATATTAATATTTTAATTCAGAATCATATGAAACAATTTTTTTTTAATGTTTTGGTATTAAAAACTAAGTTCTAGGGTTATTCTTAAGGGCGGAAGTCACTATTACTCTTACATGTGCATGGAGTTTACTAGATACCATACGCGGGTATGTGTGCGTTAGGGCCGTGTCAATTTCACGTTTTGGATAATAGAATTAAATGAATGTTTGTAAGACGCACACAACGCATGCGGATATGGCGTCATCATAAGTTAATATTATAATATAATGGGCGATCGTAAACTCCGCCAGGATACCGGTTGGATAAAAAAAATGAATGAAAAGGTCTAATGTAAACTCCGCCAGTTTCTTACCTGTAATGGGCATAGGAAACTCAACAAAGTTAACTCAACAATTTTAAATGAAAAAAAATTATTGTGTTAGAGAAAGCTATATAAATACTAAATAGTTATAATAATTTATATTAGACTTCATGGTTTTAAAATCTACAAATTGTATCTCATAATTTTAGTTCACAGTTCAAAATATTATAAGTATTATAACATATAATGTCATAATAATATAGGTAATATAGGTACCTACCTATTTTTTGATTATTAGTTATTACAATTGACTATTATTATTTTTTAACATAATACTGGCCATTGCAATTTGTATTATTTTTTCGAACAATTATTATTTTTATTTTTAAGTTTTTTATATTTTTTGGCATATACCTACTTATTTAATAAGGATAATTATTATTATAAAATTATGATTTTTTGTTTAATAATAATCTGCATATTATATTAATTGTATAGTGTATACTGTTACTTGATTTTTTTTCACTGGCGGAGTTTACATGAACCCAATTTTACCTGTTTTATTTTCCTGGGGGAGTTTACACTAAAAAAAGGTTCTTGTGGGGAACATGCGCCCAATATAATTAGTTAACGAATTAACTTAATTAAATTTATAACTATAATAATATAATTCATAACTTATAATAACGTTATTTATTTATTTATTTACTATGTAAGTTTTCTTACATAAGTTAAAAAGTATCAAACATACATAATATTATGCACAGGTTTTTCTTTAAAGGCATTCGATATTCGAAGTTAACATTTTGATGAAATTGGATAATTTTATGGTCCGGGAATAAACGTTATAATAATTTCCGTACACATATATTCACATTTTGCAATCCTACGGTCCATGCAATTATTTTCGAGAATTTTAAATGCGTGATGCGTCCTGATGAAACACCCTTACACGGCTACGTTTGTGCAAATACAAAAATATTTAATAAAATACAACAATATTGTTTTTTAATGTAAAAACGAAAATACCACATAAAAATTCATATTTTGGATAGGTGGGTTACTAATATTTTTTTATGCCTCAAGTTTAAAAATTGTTCAGGCCGGTCTGAAGTATATACAGGATGTATCTTATGTCATTGTACGCGGGGGTTTTTAACGATTATGGATCGATGACATAGAATTAAGTTAAAACGAAAAAAGACGTGTTTCTTTATTTTTAATAGGCAATATTTTTAAAACAATCTTAAAATTTTTAAACACGCAGGTGTACCAATAGCAAAATCAACTTTATTTTTTTAAATGGTAACTATTATATTTTTAATGGATTCTGGTAAAGCAAAATGTTTCTGAAAATGTTGATAGTCAAATCATCTATTTTGGTTCACTAGTTTATTAACTATGGTCCTCTAGTAAAATATGCATTAACACTTTTAATTAAAATAATTGATATAGGTTTAGTTTACAAATTTAAATAATTAAATAGTTTTTTCTTGGGAAAGTGTAATGATCCCCTATGTAGCATTAGATGATATGATAAATGGACTAAATAATCGATTTTCTCAGGAAACATTAGGTTAGCATTATTTCAGCAGTAGGTAATACTCTTCGACCGATTCTCACAGATAATATTATACAATTACTACAAGAAAAACTTAAAGTACATTCTGATTGTTTTAAAACAGAAATCAAATTACTTAAAGAACTTCCAGATACTCCTGAAAAAGCTTCTTCTGAATCTAAAGAAAATTGCATAGAATGGTTACTTAAGTTAGACAGACTAAATATATTAACTTATTTTTTTTAATATTTTTAAAAAAAAATGTAGTAATTCCATTCACTAACGGTTCTAGTGAGAGATTATTCTCAAAACTTTCTTTAGTGAAGTCAGGGTTATGGAATACAATAAATTGTCAATGAAACAGTATAGACTTGATTCCTTACTGTTATTATTTGTAGAGCAAGTTATGCCATTGAAGAATTTAAAGTATTAGTTCCAGGGGAAAGACATTTAGAATTGTAATTGAAATTGACTTTAAGTCCTATGGCAAATTTTTTTATTATTAATTTCTATCATACAATTATTTTTAACATCATTAAGTGTAATATTATTATTAATATGTTTATTATACATTTAAAAAAATATATATTCTTGTGACTATAATTATTTGTGTTAATCTTAGCATAATATGTATTGTATGAATTAAACTGTATCAATCAAATACATTTTCAAGACTGAATAAAAGTGCTATTGTTATAATATGTGAATGCTATTTTTTTAAACTTTAACACATATAAATGAATAATTTTCAGCAACACCTATCACTAAGTTCTGTGCACGCCTATGATTTAGCCATTGAACAAATCTACATAACTACATGGATAATTTAGACTTTCAAAACGCAGTGTAAGCTAAAATTATCACCTAATACCAATGAAACTTCTGTCTAACAAACTTTCATTTAGCAAAATTTTTGGTTTAACAAAATATTAAGGAGAACCAAACCAAATTAGAACAAAATGCATATAATTCTCTATAGTACAATTTTTTTTTGCCCATAGTAATATAGTATTTTGTAATATGAATGTTTGCTGTATTAGAACTAATGATATACAGTGTGATCACGATTTTAGGTACCACTGAATATCTCAGATGGGTTACTTTGTATTGAAATTGGGTTTTCAGGAGGTGATAGGGAGCACTTAAATACATATTTTCAGACCAGTTTCAAATTTTTAGCTCACTCGGTACGCGCATGCGCAATATAACTTACTTTTTTTTTAACGGCAACCCCAGTTTTTTTCTGCAGATTCGGGTAGAGTATTTTTTTTTAAACGTTTATTGTACAAAAAGTTTTTTTCTATTTTCAAAACGGCCCAAGTTAGAGTAAGTCAAAAATTGGATTTATGCATAATTCGTGTTTAATGATATTTTCATTTATAACCACTGGAAATAATAAAATAAGTGCCAATTAAATGTTTAATTTACTTATCTGTTTATCTGTTTTCAAAGTCTTAGCAAGCGCATGCGATTGTTTAAGGTTAGTCGTTTGGTTTGGAGGTAGGCGAGTTTTTCAAATAATAATTTAATAATACTGTATTGGTCACTAGATTGAATATCTCGAGTATGTGATAATTTTTGTTTAGTAAACTGCTATAATTGGATTACAATTTTAAGTATTTTTATAGTTTAATTTAATTTTATTTTAAAATAGCTCTAATATAAGATACGATAAGTAGGTAATGTAATTATTAAAGTATTTAAATAAAGGTATTCATTAGTTTGATGAAAAATAAAATTTTACTTTTACTCTGTAGCTAGACTCGTACAAAGTGTGTGCGATATCCGTTATGTCTGGTTATTAAGTGCTTCTATAAACTTCGAACAATTCATTTGATAAATGTATTTTATACATTTTATTTTTATTATAATATTACTATTACTATTATCATTATAAGTTATAACTATTTTGCTGTACATTTAATTAATACAGTTGACAAAATATCATACACTAAAAATAATGTTTAGTTATTTCACACTTACATTTCCAATGGTTTTAAATAAAAATATCATTAAACACGAATTATGCATAAATCCAATTTTTGACTTACTCTAACTTGGGCCGTTTTGAAAATAGAAAAAAACTTTTTGTACAATAAACGTTTAAAAAAAAATACTCTACCCGAATCTACAGAAAAAAACTGGGGTTGCCGTTAAAAAAAAAGTAAGTTGTATTGCACATGCGCGTACCGAGTGAGCTAAAAATTTGAAACTGGTATGAAAATATGTATTTAAGTGCTCCCTATCACCTCCCGAAAACCCTATTTCAATACAAGGTCACCCATCTGAGATATTCAGTGGTACCTAATATCGTGATCACACTGTATATGTTTAAATATTTTGATTGCTAACACATATTTCAACAGGTACCTGGGGTATCTCAATATCTTTTTGGTCCAAACATTTTACTTTTAACTATTTACCCACTTAGACTTATACAGAGGGAAACACATGTGTCCAATACTAAAATATTTAGGCATTAATTATAATTTATAAACACTGGACTTCTATACAGATTTCTGAAAGAAATTATTATTTATATATAAGTTTATTAGTTGATGATGTCTAGGGGGCCATGGCCCTATTCCAAAACGCCGCACTTGGTACTTTAAAAAAGTAGTTTTAAAAAATAAAATCATTCAAATGTTTTCTATATCAGAAGAAAAATTAGGATGGTGATCAGACAAACTTAAATAAATTACTACTAACTTTTGTACTCCAGCAACACTTTCAATAGGGTTGATCGTTTCAAAGTCATCAAAATACAGAGAAAAGGGAATTAGAATTTGATCAAACTGTGTAAGCTTTTCTTTCAACATTTGGGTTTAGATAAAATTATAATTTCCGTTTAATATATTTTCTGAATCTTTCAAAGAGGTATAATAAACATTTATTTGGTAACTCAATTTCTCTAGCTTTTATTCGAGCTTTTAATATATTTTATTTCTAGAAATTATTTAATAATAATATCTCCTCTTTGGAGTGAATCATTGGATCTATAATAAACTACAATATTATTTAGTGGTTGGATTAATGTACCTAAGATGAATATGCTTGTAATTTTTGATATTTGGTATTTAAATTACTGAAAAAATACACACTGTGTATATACTTAACATTGATGGAATCACCAGTTTTCATCCTACCTCAGCTTCAGCCTTCAATGGAAAAAATATATCATTTAAAAATATTGGCATATCATTCATAATACTGGGACATTTTTTTTTGGTAGCCCTGACTCATTTTACTATTTTGACAATAATTCTACTACTTTGATAAACACAAATGTTTCATAATTGTCAGTAAACAGTTTCAATGTTAATAGATTCATTTAACATATCATCATTAATTGCAATATTAATAATAGATGTATTAGACATATGGAAATCATTAGGTACTGTTAGATAATATACAAAAATGTAATACATAGTTTAACTGTAGTGTTTTTTCTTTCCAACTATAATACAGACCCGACAAATTAAATAATTTTAATTCTAATCAAAATAGTTTATTTTTATTTGTACTATATTGAATCTTATGCTGTAAGTATAATATAACATTTTTTTTTTATGGTTTTTTAAAACGACAAAAGTTTTTAATGACATTTATTCAGTAATAACTTTTATAAAAAATACTTAGATTTTAACAAGTACCAACCCATTTAAAAATTCTCATAAAATCTTTTTAAAAAGTTTATACTTTTTGAATTTAAATTGTTTTTTTACAACTAGTTCAACTTTACTACATTGACTGCCGCGTGACTACCAGTGGTCATCTGTAATTTTCAAATTGTATACCTTTACAGCCCCCAAAGTTGATTATTACTACCACGCCACATGACCGCCAGCGGCAATACTATGTCAAATTTATATTTTAGACTAATTTTTCAGATAATGGAAAATAAATTAAAATTATCATTAGTTTATCATAGAAAAATGTTATAAAAAATAAATTTATTTGATCCAGATTAAATAGGTAATGCGTAAAACAAACATTATGAGTTACAAATTATAATTGAATATGCTGATTCTTTAATATAGAACTGGAATCTAAGCTACGTTAAGATCATTATACAGGGTTGGAAAAAACCCGGTTTTTTTAAATAAAACCCAACTGGGGTTTTTTGTAGAATTATTCAAGGGTGGGTTTAAATTGGTTTTATTTAAAAAAAAACCATTTAAACCCATAGTAAAATCCTCAAAAAAATTAATTTTGTTTTTAATTTTAAATCCTTTTTATAAATATTTTAATACAACTACTACCTATTTCCTAAAAGTTTTATCATTTAGTCTAATAAATAAATTAGGTAAGATTTTATATTATGTTTAGAAGTTGGAATATAGGTGGGTTTTAATTTATTATTAAGTACAGTACCTTTTGGCTTTCAATAACTACTATTGTCTAAATTGGCGACTGCCAGTGTATGGTTTTCACCTTCAATAAGAGTTAAGAAAAATATTTTAAAAATCTAAAAAAAAGTGTTTAATAATTAAAAATAATAGAATGGATTTTTTTGGGCTGGGCTTTTTTTAGCCAACCCTGTCATTATATGATACATGCACATTATATGTGTGCTTTTATGTAGGTAACTAAATGCTAATTTGCTATAGCTTAAAAGCTAGGTTTCTTAAAAAACTTTTCATCGGTTTATTAATTCATTTTTTCTGATTATAGCCTAATAAAGTTATTAATAATAATTAAAAACATATTCATTTTTTATTTTTGGTTTATAATATAAATAGGTAATACAAAATTTAAATACTATAGTAATACACTTATACCTAATAAGTGTTCAAAGATTTATTGTGTATGGTTGTAATACATACACATATAGCGGCTATATGTATTATAGCAAAATAGGTACTACATAATTAATAGCTATACATACCAATATAATAAATATATTGTGTGAATAATAACAATATTATACATTTATGATGAACTTATTTAAAGTAAGATTCCCTATATAGATCTGTCATGTGCTGTATTTATATATTGATGTCTTATATAATTTGGAAAATCAAATAAAAAATTATCAATAATGCCCCCATATAGGATAGTTGTAATTTAAATATTTTAATAATACCTATACTACTTATACTAACAAGTAATAACCACGTGGTACAATGGTAGATACTATACGCTATACATTTACGGTCATCTGTGAATTGTCTTAGTTTATAGTGGTACTCACTTGGGGATAAGTCTTGTGAATTAAGCCTTTAAGTTGTTCGTAGCCTTTCGTGTTCACTTCGTCTAGGAGTGGACAGACTGCGTCATCATAGTTATGGAACGGCGAGTTATGGTAGTGATTTTTCAAAAGTACAGCAGCATGCGTGGTAAACTTTGACGTACTGATGGTACTACCTTGTGAGGACATCATCTTCGTTTGAATCACTCCAGATCCTGTACGAGCGGTGAGTTAACTAATGAAAAATCACAAAGTATTGATAAAATAACACATCACCAATGAATGTCCGATTCATGCGTTTAAAAGGCACTATGGAAGATATCCACTTGTGAAGAAGTAAGAAGCTGTGGAATGGATGAAAAACCTGGATTTGGAGCTGTAACATGACCCCTATATTGACCGTATACCGGGAAAAGGATTATGGAATAATTGAAGAACTTCTGCTCTATATTATGTAAATAATTTATTTGTATTTATTTATGTGTTCATTTATTTTTGAGTTTTATCCCTGATGACCATTTTGAAATTTAATACATGTTATATATTTTTATATTTTAAGTGTTTCTGGTGCTGCCGACGGACGCCATACGAAATAAATAAATAATTGATAAATAACAAACCAGTGTACACTGTATAGTTAAATACATCAACCAATATTTAGGGTGTGTTTGAACTTTTGAAGGACTTGACGATTTCACACAATCACACTTGAACAACATACCTAGGTACCTAAATAGGTACTAAATATTAATACCTATCTCCCGGATTGTACTTCTTGTATATTATTTACATAGACTTCTATAATATATTAATATATAAAGTATTATAGAAGTCTGTGATTATTTATAATCGTTCGCTTACCATATAGACGAACTGGCCGACTGATTCTTGTCACGCACAACGCACCGACTAGGACTTCGGTCCCCGGAGACTCGTACAATGCGAACATGCGATCTGGACTGGATGATGGTTAATGGATTTTGTATTTTAGTTAGCCGGCTCAGAGGTTGTACCTACACTTGTATATTATAATATTATAGTTTGTAGTGTTTGAAACTTGAAAAGCTTGTAGCTAATTATACTGCGTTTATGCATCAAACAACAATAACCTACGGGAACACATGCTCCTGCACTCTGCAGTTCTGCCGTTCTGCGCACGTCGGCGGCAAAAGCTGTCTGTTGCACGCGCTCTTATTATTCCAACCATAATACAACATACTATTCACAGGCATGCGCCCAGGCACCCCCGGACCCTTCACCAAAAAACACAAGGGCCCTAATTATCAAAAAATAATAATAGCCCTAATTATTAAATTTAAAGTCTTGAAAAATCCAATTATTATAAAACACTAAAACAGTAGTGTTTTTATTTCTTCGAAAAGATAAGAAGTTCTATCGAGTATCGAACAGAATCGTGTGTTGTATGCATCGAGATAGATAAACACATGGCTAAATATATATTTAGCCATGGATAAACAATACCACTGTATTGACTGTATTGTTTATCTATCTTGATGGTTGTACAATAATATTATAATTATTGTAATTATTGGTCTACTGATAACAATTAAGAGGATGGCAGCGCACCATATTTTGTTCTCTCTCTCTGGCCCACGCGCAACATGACAGAACGCATTTATGCAGAATTGTTTTTTCTATGTTTTTAAGTAATCTTAGAGTAAAATCATCCATTACAAAAAAGATAGAGAATAATATTTTAGAGGGAATGACATTGATTTTATAATTTATTGTTATCTGACTTTGTATTTAACTTTCGAAATAAACAAAAAAATTTAAATGATATTTAAATTGTTTTGAAACAATATTTAGACAAATCTATAGGTCATTCTTTCAAAAATATTATCCTCTATCTTTTATGTAATGGGTGATTTTACTCTAAGATTACTTAAAAACATAGAAAAAACGATTCTGCATAAATATCTATGATGCGCGTGGGCCAGAAAGAGAAAACAAATATTGCGCTGACATCCTCTTAAACTGGTAAGCAAATTCAGGGGAGGCGTAGTAAACAAGCCAACCCCGCGTAGCGTACCTCGCCTACGTGACAGCAAACGTTTTCCACTGATATATCTGTGACTTTTCCGAATACGGGTGTAATAACGTAGAATTATGATAAATACAAATACGACTCCTGTCGAAAGTTATATTAAAATAGTAAAAGTTAGAGTAGTAAAATTACGCTATTACCTTCCTCCAGGTGTTCGGAGGGCTCTCGAGATCGTGTATTCGAGAATTAGATCAAATACACCGTACAATATAATTTTATGGAAAAAAAGCACATAGAATGTATTAACTGCAATCAACACAAAATATTATATTATATGCCTTACGTCCTGATTCGCAGTTGTTTGTAGATAATGTTGTAGGAGTTATAGGTTTAAGATAAAGCAAAGTAATACTTCAAATACACAAATTGAATTAAAGAACGCACTGATTATTGCTCGCATAAGGAGTCCAGTTGTCGCTCGTTGAAATCGGTTTCTTTGGGACTTGAGAGGTTGTTACTCTGGTGGTTGGTGCTCATGCACTGATTTAAGGGACGGTACGCGAGGATGCTGACCAGAGAGTGGTGACGGCATTATCAAAAAGTTATCGTGGGCCTGGGAACTAGATTATTCTTTGGCGTCAGCATAAAATAAAGTCACACACATCCTTCGTAATATCGTTATGAGTGCGTGCCGATATCTTAATAGTCGTTGTTAATGGTTTTATTTGATGCGACCGATTTCTACAAGCGGCAGTCTGGCCGTTGTTTATTATTCTGTGACATTTTAGTTTATTATAATGGTGTGTGAGCATATCATTACACGGGTAAACAAGGATATACTATACCCAGTGCCGCAACTACGCCAATTTGGGCCCGTGTGTAAATAAAATGAATGGGCCCCCCTCCCTTACTTTTGAAAATTGAAAAATTAATCTATCGACTATTGTAAAATTAATTTTTCCAAATTTGAAAACATACTTTGGAATTTTGAGTTTTTACTCGTACAAAATAATGTTAACATAATTAAAACGCGTAGGTACCTAAGTATTTACAAATAAATAAATGTAATAATTTGTAGCCTTTTTTATTCATTTTAAATATAAATAATTATCAAATTACAAATAAATTGAATATAAGTACCATACGTTAACACTTAACAGTCAATTAGAAACTCAAAAATAAATACTGTACTCACTTAAACAAATTATGGCTATCATTTATTTATTATTTTATACATTTAATTATTCAAATAAATATCGCAACTAAGTTTTCACATACGTTATCGAAATGGATAGCTTATTGACCGACTACTGCAAAACACCGACCGTAGAAGACCCGTCTTTTGAACGTGCAATATAAAATGTGTTTTTCTCGCATAACAAAAATAGGCACCAATAATTGAAACGCGTAAGCACACTCACACTAAACCGGTCAAAATGCGCGTTCCTTCGCACTTTAATCAATTGCAACCAGACTTTTTAATTTCGGTTTTACAGTCCGCAAAAGAAACGTTGATGTATGATAATGTTGTGTTCAAAACCAAACCGATCTATTGTTCAATCTTTACTAGTCATTATTATTATAACAAAATGGTTTTATTTTTTTCTTTCTATATATTTTTAAATTTTTATCATTGGGCCCCCCATCATGGGTTGGTGCCCCGGGCCCGTGTGTTTAACACACACTCAACACACCCGGTTATTGCGGCACTGCATATACCTAACATCATGACATCATGTTGGTTTACAGGCTGTTTTGATATTTGAAAGTTTAGATCAGAAGCTGTAAGTGCAGTGAAAATTAATTATAGTATATTAATATTTGCTATTGATGACAAAACTGTACTGTTCCGCAGTGGCGCACGCTCAAAAATAAATATGCTAATTCCATATTCTTATATTCTATAATATAATCTATATTGGCTAATAGACTAATGGCTATAGCCTATAATTATTCGATAGTTTATTTTACATATTTTTATATGTAGTAGAATTTTTATGTTGTAAATATTTTGTAGCAAAGGGGTCCACCCACACACCTACCAAAAAAATCAGGGGTAGCAACTGCTACCCTTGAACCCTCCAGTGTTTGCCACCGCTGTTCTGTGTATGAAAGCTTAAGGTATTGGTTTACTTCACCAGCTTCAAAGATTTGAATTTCTTTTAGGCTTGCATCATATGGAACCAATTTTGAAAATTATTTTAAAAGTAAGTCCAGGACTTCAGTCTCCTTAACTTGATCTATTAACAGCTATTAATTCTATTCAAGCACTTAAAAGTTCATTACCTAATATTTATGAGAAATGATACATTTTTTAAAAACATTTTTGAAGAAGTTACTACAAAATCTACTGATTTAAATATTCCTAACGTTAAAAGTGACTGAGGTTAGATAAAAATCATTCTAATCAATTTTTTATGATTCCAAGTGTATGGTGAACTCAGATGTTTCTGTATTTAATCCGTTTTCCTACATTAACAAAAAAAAAGGTGGGCAAGTGGGTGTCGCTCTACTGTAGGTTACAATTGGGTCACTGTAATGGATTGTATTAAAATTCACTGAAATAATATCATTGAGTAAGAAAAATGTTTCTGAATGAAGACGGTCAGTCGACAGTCAGCCTATGATATATTATTAATTATTACAATGAATAATGATATATTACTAAGTATATTTGAATATTTGATGATATTATTGCGAATAAAGTAATTTATACAGTAAATATGTAATTAACATGGATACTTGTTTTTAATTTTCAATCCTTATAGCTATAAAAGTTGAACACTATACATTTTTAACTTCAAATTAATTTTAAATTAGATACATTTTGTCAAAATTCTAAGTTAAATTAATATTTGTAAAATAAATTGTGCCTATGTATTTTTAATATTTTTCAACTGTTATTGTAGCAATAGGTATATCAGGAGCCTTGTATTAAATTTCCACGCTTTGGGGCCCGACAAATAACATTTTATAGATATTTGTAGAAAAAGAAACTAAAAAAATTGAAATTTGAAACTGTCCGCAAACAGCTCAAATCTTTTACTTCTCTACATCGCGAGTCGGCCAGTCGGGCAAATTAATTTCCAAATTTTACCACTGTGCAATTCGACTATTGAGCTTTGCTCTATAGACGTTTTTTGAGGTTATTTAATTATAGTACTTTACTAATTTATTAAAATAATCTTCGACCATATAAACTAACTAATATAATATAATATATTACAAACCAACTAGTTTATATGGTCGAAGAAAATAATATAATAATGCAGTCCATAAAAATAATCCCGAGAAACATAATATGAATAACATGACAAATAAAATTTAATTTGTCATGATGAACAAGTTCTTAACCTCAAAATACGTCTAACCGGCAGCCGCGCTTTTACGGCAACTCGGGAAACGTTTTTGCCTCATAAAGGAATTAATATTGTAATAGGCGGGAGGGTAGGACGTTGTCCGACCTTATCTTCTAAGACCGTGTTTTCGATTGTGGTAATTGTGATAACAACAACAACAATAACTATTAACTCTTTTGATTGACTGATTAATAGTTCGTATTTACTATTTTCCGACTTGGGTATTTACGTCGTGCACCGCAGAGTCGCAGAGTCTAGTTAGATATTCGCGACGAGTATTCCAATTGTTTTATCTGTTGAGCACGTCGTACTTGGAACATTGCTGTTAGGTGCGTAGTAGGTATTTTTTTATCGACCAGTGAATTTCGTAGTAGCCGTCCAATCTTGACTCGATCTAACGATGAACAGCAGCGACAGTGATGATCTGACCGAAGAATTTTTAACAGACGACCATCAAAATTTCTTATCCCAAGGTTAGTGTGCCAAATAAATACATGTACCTACACGCTACGATATTATAATCAGGTATTACTTAGGTTACCCGTGGAAAGGTTTATTACCTACTTGTATTTCTGATTTCTATGGGGTTTAAGTGGTGTGGAGTCGATAATATTTTAAATATGATTTGTATTTGTATGATACATTTGTTAGTTAATCCCGGCAACTTTTCAATTAAAATGTTTAAACATTAAATGTTCACATGTATAAAATTACATGTTAATTTTATTATTAACTGCCTATATTAAATCACAAGCTGTATGACGACAGGTACTCCTCACAACACTATACAGACTCCAAATATTTTCAGTTTTAAAACTCCTATTAAAAGCTGAACAGTTCGGAATCAATGCCGAGATATATATAAAAAATATATTTTAGATACCTATCGACATTTCAGTATAATATAAATACTGTCTGGCAAATTATTGTAAATTAGTATACCAATCAATCAGTATAATATTAAAAACCGAACTAAACAATACAATTTATGATAAAATGTTAGTAATTATAGCATATCTATCAGTAATTAAACTTTATTACAAAATCCCACTTGTTAGATTATCAAGACTATAATTTCTGTAAGCCAGTCTTTGAATGAAATCATTAACATACTTTTATAATTTTAATTCTTACCCGAAACGTTTATGTATCATAATATTACACAAATTCATTTGTATTTGGTCAAAAAGCAATTTGTAATAGGTATGCTAAAATATAATATATTCATCCTGTGAATACTTAATAAACCCAAGTTACATAAAATATGTTAACATCTGTTATTTCCAGTTAGTATATATTTCCACTTGGCCGTTTTAGATTTTACGGTTTGATAATTTAATTTTTTTAGGACAAGATACACAAGATGGCGTGGAAATGGTAACATTGGACAATACAGATGACTCATCAAATCAAGGAGAAGTGTATGAACTTAAATTTGGCAAACCACTTCGAGAACAAGACAGATTCCTTCCTATTGCAAATATTGCAAAAATTATGAAAAAATCTATACCAGATGGTGGAAAGGTTTGTTTATAAATTTACAATATTATATTGCATACTAACAAGTAACAATATTAATTACTATAGATTGCAAAAGATGCTCGAGAATGTGTACAAGAATGTGTTTCGGAATTTATAAGTTTCATAACCAGTGAAGCTAGTGACAGATGTTTCCAAGAAAAACGTAAAACTATTAACGGAGAAGATATTCTTTATGCAATGTCTAATTTAGGTTTTGACAATTACGTAGAACCCTTAAAGCTGTATTTGCAAAAATATAGAGAGGTAATATTATATTTGCTCCCTGTCTTAAAAATAATATAATAATATGTTAATACATAATATTGAAATGTTTAAAGGCCACAAAGGGAGACAAATCAATTGGAATTGAAGAACTGTCGGATGATGTGTTTTGTAAGTTTTTTGTCTCGTTAAATTTCCCCTGACTTACTTATGTGTTGTACAATATTAATATAATTTATTTATTATTTTGTTTATTTATTTATAGCCAACGACACAAATTATACAAAAATATTTGGGCAAAACAGTCAAAGTGAATCTGTCATTTACTATCAAGATCCAATTCAACAATTCCACATAGTATAGTTTAATTTTTTTTTATTATTATTATTACTTTGTCATTAGACTGTAACCATACATATTGCAAATAAGGTATTGCACTAATTGTAGATTTTATATATTAAGATATATTTTGTAAAGTATATTTTATATACTATATATTGTACTATAAAAATATTGATCTACACTTAGATTTTTTTTGTATTCCTGATTGGAAAATCCAATACCAGATAACTTAAGCAAATTCATTATCGGTACTATAAGATTCTCTAAATATATAATATAATATGTGCATTGTACATAGATTTTGAAGGTAAAACTGTTTATTTTAGTGACCATCAATGGACATTATCATAATACGAACTTAAATAATTATTATATTTGTATTTCTTGTTGTTCAGTTGTTGCCATTTTCCATTTTATTTGTATCTACTTTAATATTTTTTTCTGTAAATACAACTGTTCATTTATTAATATAATATATTTTCTTAAGAACGAAACAAATGCTACCTAAACTTTAAAATCTATCATAGTCAAATGGATTTATTATTATTAACATTTATTATTCTTATTATTCGTTTATCTAGAAATGTTGGGTGAAATCATTTTTATTGATATCTCAAAAAATCCATCAAGATTAAAATTTGATAATAATTATAATTAATAGCTAATTACTACTATCATTCAACTTTATCTAAATTTATAAATCGAATAATTTTTTTATTATAATATTCTAAAAATGGTAATTAAAATACCTTTGATACATGGAGAAATAATTTGAACTGAAGTTGCACTATTTATCATATCATTTTAAAATGTGTGTTAGTCCAAAAAAATTACTTTTTATGTTAGTAGCATCATACATTTTAAAGTACAGACTTTGTCCAATATTTGAGTAAACATATGATGAAAATATGAGGCACTTTGCCGCAGAACAGATTATCCCGAAATTCATTATTTTAAGAACAAGCATATATAATATTGTACATATTTTTAATAACTATTGATATGAAATAAAATTAAGTGGCTAAACATACCATTTAAGTATAATGTTTTTTTTTTTTAATTTCAGTTTTTAGTGGTAAGGTTACAATGGCAATGGCATTAATAACAATACATAGTTATTTCATAGAGTTAGTCCAACTATATAATATCAAATTATCCATGGTGGGCAAAATGGCTTAATCCACTATTATAGAGTTAATATACAGTATACGTTGGTTCTAAAATAAATTATTTTAATGTCAATGACAAAAAATAAATAAATGGTATCCTTTAGAAAACAGTCCTTTTAAATTTGGACCAATTTGGCTTTGAAATAGTATATTATTTTAAAATTTAATTAAATAAATAGAACTGTTTTATATATATATAAATAGATAGTTCATAATATCCAACAAAACATGTATAAAAATATTGGGTATCACATTCGATTCTAGGCTCACGTGGTCGCAGCACATAAAATCATTGAAAGTATATACAAATAAAGCGCTTAATTTAATAAAACTATTATCGCACACAAATTAGGGATGTGAAACAGAAACATTGATCAAAATATTTAAATCAACAATCCAAGCAAAATTATATTAAGGTTCATTTCTTTAAAACACTGCCAAAACACATTAATAAAATATATAGACTCAAACCACAACACGGGGATGCAAATGGCTATAGGGGCCTTCAAAAGCAGCCCAATTAAAAGTATTTATAATATAGCGGGAGAACCAACACCAGACCTTTAAAGAACAGAGTTGACACTCCTATACGCTGCGAGACTAACCAGATAAACAAATAACCTAGCATCAACTAGCAACATAACCCTTGAACTACAAAATAATATAAACTACACCAAGATTCCACAAATAATAAATAAAGAAAAAAAAATTTGCTCTCCATGGACAAGCATATATAAAATAAACACAGAATTGAATACTCTACGTAAAGAAAACACGCCTCCACTTATATACAAAAACCTTCTGAAAAATACTCTAGAGATCCAAAATGAATTTCAAGAACTATATACAGATGCCTCCAAAAGTGACGAAGGGGTAGGAATAGCCATAATAAAAAACAATTCACAGACATCATTCAAACTACCATCGACATGTTCCATAAATACAGCCGAAACACTTGCTATATTGCTAGCCATAAAATACATAAACAAAAAGGAAAACCAAAAACATATCATTCTAAGCGACTCGTTAAGTATACCCATTAGTGTAGAAAATAAATTCAATCCGAGCGATATAGCAATTCAAATTCAGAATAGACTAGAAGAAGCAAACCAAAAGAACAACAATATAATCTTAATTTGGATACCTGGACACATTGGAATAATCGGCAACGAAAGGGCAGATAAACAAGCTAAATTAGCAATCAATTCACCGAATTCACAATATATCAATATTTCATCATACTCTGATATAAGAAAACATATTCAACGAGACACCACTATACTATGGCAAAATATATGGAACATCCAAAACACCAAATTAAACCAAGTTAAACAAACGGTCCAAAGATGGAGAAGAAATCTCAATATTAGTACCACAAATGAAAAAAAACTAAATAGGGCCAGAATTGGCCACACAAGACTAACTCATGAGTACCTAATGAACAAAGGGGACCCACCAATATGTAAATCATGTGGCACAACAATCACAATAAAACACATATTCGAAGAATGTAGAATTTACATACAACAAAGAGAGAAGCTCAATATAAGCTACCAAATTGGAGCAAGTCTAGGCCCAAATCCTGACAATGAGATCAACACCATCAAATTTTTCAAGACAACCAAATTACTCAAGCTACTCTAGTCAACCCCTTTTCAAAGTACAAATTACCAAACAAACTAATCTAAAACTGTTTTTATTGTATCTTTTTTTTTTTAATTCTTTGATCTGTTACTCACTATAAATATTATGTATCTATTATTTATAGTAACATGCTAATGACCAAGCTGTCGAAGCAGAAATTTTATTGAATTCAAGACCAATAAAAAAAAGTTCATAATATTCCCTCCTTCACAGATAAACAATAATAAAATGTCAATATAAATTGTTAAATTTTGTGTTATTGTCCAATATTTTTGACAACATGCTAACAATACATTTTGTAGTTTTTGATAGTGATTTAATATTATTGATGACGTCAAGTATTTAAGTATAGAGTCAACTCAATTCTGGAAATAATAACATTTGGGATATTAATATTACTTATGTGCAACTGGATTAATATGTGGCCATGTAGGCATAATTTGGAATAGCAGCCAAGAATATCTACAGAGGTTCATTAAAATTTAAAAGAAATGTATTATTTTATTAAGTAGTATTTTTTGTACAAAGTTACTATGTTAGCGTTTCAAGAAATCCTAAATAGAAAATAATTAAAAATTCCAACAAATTAATCATGAAAAAATGCCATGGCCCCTCACCCCCGCCGTGCCTGCAACTAAGCAGCACAGATTCATTTCACATGAAATTTCTAATGAACTTATATTGAGTACAATAATATTATATAGCAGGCATATAAAACCTTAACCTTTATAAACCTTGCACAGGCATATAAATTACAAAATATCAATATATTTTGAAGTCTCGGCATGAACGATAACAAAAATTAATCCAACTGCGTTCGTTATGCAGCCGATAAGAATTAAATTTTTAAATGCTATAGGTACTTCCTAATCGCATTAACGTTAATCGTTTTCCAAAAATAATCGTTCTTCGACGATAACCGGACGACATCATGCCATTAATCATTATTCATAATGTATGCTATAAAACAGATTCGGACGATATTAATGTCTGTAACGAATCGACGCGCGTGGGCGAAGGACAAACGGTAGAGAAACGTGTCGGAATCATTTTTATACGGCCGTGGTCGAAACGACGCAACAGTACGGAATAGTAACGGTTAACTCTGTGGTTATTGGCGGAAGATGCGATTTAAAATATTTCGCACGCCAACCACTCGACGGGGAAATCAGAGAAGGGTGTAATCCGTGAGAAAACTGACCGCGTTAAGACGACCCGTCGAAAGCCGTATACCGGCACAAATGTCGAACGTTACAATGTACGATATTATCATTGTTATAGCTCCATTCGTTGCCGAACAAAACTATACTAATTCTTTAATAATTCGACGTCGGTGGCGGTGACGATTACGTCCGGCGCGGAACACCGCCACAGATAAAATTAGTCCTCGAGACGTAAGTCTACGACAACAACAACTACCGCGTAGTATTGCAGTTATAATTTATATTTTATACATCTGTGGTGAACAGCATCGGCCAAAACCACGTGATAAGAGGTTAAAGAACGATGATTTTTAGGTACATCATGACCAAATAAAGGAATTTGCTTGTGGAGCGTGCCGCAGTGGCACCAGCTGCAGTGTTGTCGGCGGCGGGTCGGATCGCGTCGCACATCAAACTCGTTACCGCGCGCGGGCACGTGACCGCACAGCTGGTTAACCAGCGGTGGCCGCCGCGGTACACGACACTACGACAGTCGTCCGAAAAACCGAATACGTCACCGGCGGCCGCAGTCGTTATCGGGGAAATACCGAAACAACGGAGCCACTCGGTCCCCGCCACAAGTGAACAAGTTCGGGCAAGATGACGACGGGGAACGTCGACCGCGTCCGGAGCGCCGCAGGGCGCGCGCGCCGCGTGCGTGCGTCTGAGCGTTTCGGGCCGTCGGCAGCCATCTTGTATACCGTGCTCTGTTCCCGAACACACGGCTCGACCCCGCACAGCCTTCACGGCCATCCTTTTCTGATAACCCGCGCGCACGCACGCGCCCGCGCTCTCTCCGAGCGCATTTACGGTGATGGTGTAATAAGCGGACACACTGACGCACACACTGTCACACTCACACACACACACACACACGCGTAGAACAATTCGTGTGCGCGTCGCTGCTGGTGGAACCGAATCTCACCAGCTCTACACTACACACGACGACGACGACGGCGGCGGCGGTAAATATACGCACGACACAGATACCGCGACATTAATATTACTACGGTCGTCGGTTGTCTCGCGCGTACGCGTTTTTTCAAAGCACACGGCGGTTCGGGCGTAACGCGGTTCACGTACACACGAGACACACGGTTCGCGGTCGTCGACGCACACACGACGACAACAGCATCGACAACGACAGCGCCGTAAACCACAGAATCGTCGTAAAATGGCGTTGAAACGCATCAATAAGGTAAGCGGTCGAAGCGCGTTCGTATTGTACCATTGTTCGTTATTATCCCATGTACGAATTTTGTCAGTTTTCCGTCCTCCCCCCCACCCCCCCCTCCCGATCAGCGTGGCGTGCGGTCGCGGCGGCGTGTGCACGCCGATGGCCGCGGTGTCCTTTCCCGTCGTGTCCGAGAGATTTGCGCCCTCGAGACGAACGCAGCGTCGCCCCCGTTTCCCCGCTGCATGTCCTTCCCCTGAACCGCGGGTCTCAACCAATAGGTCCGGCCGACGGATGATCGGTGGCTCTGCGTTTGGTCGCACGATACTATGATATCGGTGGCTCTACTTTACCGAAGACCCGACATAGGAGGCGCATGCCAGTGCTTCGCTTAGTCTACCACCTAACGCTGTTTACTTTACTTACTATAATTGTCTTTTTTTATCTCAAGGTCTGAAATCGACAAACAACAGTGTTGTAGCAACACATTCCTAACATCTCTCGTTATTCAGTTATATATACCTACTCCACGTTGGAATTGCGTAGAATGCCAGTTGTATTGTTTAATAATATTTAACAAAGCAAAAAATAGAACGCAATCCATTATGTGACTTTACCAATAATTACTAATATACTTATCTACCATTGTTTCACTTAAATAATAACCAATAAATAAAAAATGGTCGTGTTTCTTCATTTTTTTTGAGCTTAATCCCAACAATTTAGGTTTGATTATATTTTATGGATTAATAAAGAAAAACATATTTATCGATTCCATAAATTATATAAGCCTATAAGAGTAAGTACATTGGTATGTTCTATATTGATTCGTTGAATAAAACGTTTGTCTCTGAATTGATAAGGTACCTAATTTTAGGGACATGAGTATGCTATAAACTATACTATATTATTTTAATTTATACATGATATGCACTTTTACAATTTAATTAGACACATAAAAACTTATGTAACATTATTTCATTATTTATTTTACAATTAGGTACTATTGATTAACAATATCTTAATGTCGTGAAAATAAGTAATTGCCACTAACAGTTATTGTTCATTATATTAAAACAGATTTTAAATATTAAAAAAAAAAATAGTTTTATTAGGTACCTACTATTATTTTTTTGTTGTAAGTAACAATACCTTATTTATAATGTTTATTAACTGAACTGAGTATTGCCTAAATATTTTTAATTTTCTGAATGCTTTATCTCTTTATGACAACAAATTAATAAAAAAATATTTTAATCCTATTTGTTTATAACAATACATACATTCTTTCAACTTTTTATTCTATTTTCATGTCATCATTATTATATTTATTTATTGCTTACTTTTCACATTATAAGTATAAAAGTTAATTTTAATAATTGTTTTCAGGAACTTCAAGACTTAGGCAGAGACCCACCAGCACAATGCTCCGCTGGACCTGTAGGCGATGATTGTAAGTAGACTCTTTGATTAAAACTAGGTGGTAATTTTATTGAATTTAATAATGCGCGACTTTCATCCCCAACCAAATTGCATAAAATATATAACTAAAAGTCAGACACTCATTCCCCACACCCTTAAAAAAAAATTGTTTAGTTAAAGTTAAAATATATTATTTTCTGTGTGAGAATTGAAAATGTATTCTATTATATATGTATTGATTCAAATTTAAATAATATACCTTGACATAATCTGTAATTCATTATAATTATAACATCATTATATTTTTTTAAATCAAGTGTATAAATTTTATACACTTGATTTAAAAATGTATCTATTTTATGTGATATTAATAAATTTATTTGTACATATTCATGAAAATTACTTTATAAGAGGTAGGTAGTATTAATTGTGTATAATATAAAGAACAATAATTGTCATCTTCATATATACCTTCAAGGTCCAACGCTGCCATCACAAAATTCTTTCATCCTTCTCTATCTTGCCAAATCCGCTTAAGCTCCATTCTGCAGCTTTGCCAGATCTTTTATGATGGAATCCTTTCCTCGTACTAGGTGTACCTAGTGGTATTTTTCCTTTCATTTCTGCCACTAGTACCTGTTTTTATGATTTGTCCATCTACACTCCATACATGAACTAATCATTTAGAAGGAAGCTACACCTGCATGTGGCATGTGTTGTCTCCGTCTTAGAAAAGTTCAACATAACAAAAACTGTTGTGCTCAGAACAACTCTACTCCCTATGTATTTGTAGTAGAATTACCAAAATTACACAATGAATAGAGAGGAACTTTATTGGTGTCATAGTGTTTTCATTTTTTTGATAGCACTAACCAATATTTCTTAATAATTAAATTTAAAAACCTAATGTTCTCAAACTGATAACTTGAATTTTATTCAGATATGTTTTCCAAATAATTAAAACGCTATGAAATAGATAAAGTTCTCCTCTATGTGTAGTAGAATTTTGGTTGTCATGCGCATAACAGCTTTTGTATACGACTTCTTTTATTTTGATCTGTTTCTAATTTATTTAAAGAACCCTAAATTTTTCCCTCAAAGACAATTAGACTGATGGATTTGTTTGTATTTGTAATTATATTTTGTTTTATCATTATAATGTTATTGTCAAACATTTTTAAATAATATCCAATAGACTACCAGACGATGGCATAAATCAGTGGTTATCCATTTTGCTATAAATAAATAACTATTAATTGACACCCAACCAACTAGTTTTTCCATGACAAAATAACATTATATTTGTTTTTGTTCATCCATTTATTTGGAACTTGTTAACAGTTTGATACTAAACTATACTCTGTCCAGCATGAGAACTCACCACTGGCCGACCAAAATCTGTTTTTCTGCACATCCCCACACGACACCCTGCCATAGTGGAATTGGTTTTGATAGCTGGGTGATATGGAGGGATGTCAGCGCGTTCACTCGCTGGACAGATTATATATATAATTGATAAAAGTCAGATTTGGATAGGTGATAAGAGTGACAGCAGGGATTGGAAACATATTATATCCTGAAGTGCAAATACAGATTTAATTAATTTAACAAATATAATAACTAGGGGGCGCAGATTAAATGCAAAATGCATTTTTTTTTTTTTTTGGTTGATCTGAGACAATGCTTTCCAAGTATATAATTTATTTCATGTAACGAGTGCTTCAAAGCTAAAAATTTTATTTTACATATTTCGACGTTTTTTTAATTTTTGGAGCATTTTTAGCATTATTGGGTCATTTGTCACCCGTACTCAGATTAATAACAAATAATTAGTGAGTTTATGTTCCATCACGGTTGTATTTCGGATGTTTTTATATCATGGTTTTAGTTTTAATAGGGATAAATATTGTATTAAATGTCCCCAAAAAAAATCATCGAAAAATTAACATGGTATTTTGCGGTAAAATGCATTTTTTTAGTTCGTAATTGCATTTTTTAAAGGCATTTTTAGATATCTTTAATGGCATTAAAATTCCGCGCCCTAATAATAACTAATCATAATATGCACGAAACTTAATTTTCTTTATATGTATCTGGTTTAAAAATGTATTGAAATAGTGTATCTTTTTGATTTTAGTATTTCATTGGCAAGCAACAATTATGGGACCAGTAAGTTATTACAAATTTTATTTTATTATTATTAAATATGATAAACCTACATTTGTAGGTTTTGGTAGAATATTTGAAGTATTTATTATTTTTATTTGTTTTAGCCGGATAGTCCATACCAAGGTGGCGTGTTTTTCTTAACTATCCATTTTCCTACGGATTATCCATTCAAACCACCTAAGGTTAGTTTATTGTCTAATTCATAAATATCAACTATTATTAATTTTTCCATTCAACATTTAGGTTGCATTCACTACTAGAATTTATCATCCGAACATTAACAGTAATGGTAGCATTTGTCTTGATATTTTACGGTCTCAATGGTCACCAGCATTGACCATATCAAAAGGTAAAAACTATTACATCAATAATTATCACCACCATCGTTATTAACTAAAATTATTTGATTCTAGTTTTGTTGTCAATTTGCTCGTTGTTATGTGATCCAAATCCAGATGATCCGCTTGTTCCTGAGATTGCTAGGATATATAAAACAGACAGAGAAAAGTACAACGAATTAGCCAGGGAATGGACCCGCAAATATGCAATGTGATGGTTGTTTCAAAATATGTTGCCTGTCCGCCCGTTATCAGATAAACATTCTTTTTTTTTCGCCCTGTACAACTTCAAAAAGATCAATAATACACTCAATCTCCAACTCATCTGGTAAAATAAAAAATATGGCCACCTTATGGAAAATACTTTATAGTATGATTTGGAAAATATTTTATTTTAATGCCTATACATATTCTTTTTTTTTTTACTTATCACTTTGTCAAAAAGTTCAATATTGAATGTGTAAGTGTCTCATAATATAGAGAACAAATTTAAAATAACATGGTGTTTATTTAGTAGTTAACTTTAATAATAATGCATATTATTTTTTTTTGGGATAAAAGTGTAATATATACATGTGCTGGTGGCGATTTATAACTGCCTTTTTACCCTACCCATAAATAATTATAATATATCTAGTTTTTCATTATTATTTATTTTATTATATTTTTTAACTCAATTTTTATAGTTAATAATCTACTTACTTCAAATTTGATATTTTGTTTGTATGCAAGTCAAAAATACCTTGGTTATTTAAAGTGACCAATATTTTATCAATTACCATCATAAAATTGCATACAAACGGATAAAATTATCATTTTTTTATTTGATAAGATAGGTTTTATTTCACTTGCTACATTCGGTTCTTAGTGCTCATTGATTATAATTTGTATAATGTTAATTTAACAGCCTAAAATGTTCTTATTTTACCACAGATATTCTAAACTGTTACCATTGCTGTGATAATTATAGATGGTACATCTAGTTACAAACAATGGGTCTGTTATTCAGGTTTTAAATCAGTGTAAAATAAAATTGATTTACAACAATTTTTCGACAATACATTTAGCCAAAACAATATTGAATATTTTAATACTTTTAACATGCTAAACAACAAATAAAATTATGTTTTATTAAATAAATAATAAGTTTTAATGGTTTTAAAAATTGATTTAATTCACTTGAATTATTATTAATTATTTCAATTAACTATTATTATTATTTTTTGTACTGAATTGAAGCATCCTATTTTGTTAAGTTGTTTGTTATGAAATTTGAAAAACTCAGTATTCAATTTGCAGTGATGTTAATGCACAATGCATAATATGTTACAAGAAATTATTTAGGTGGTATTCCTTGTTTTACTATGTTTATACTCGGTCAATAAAAGGAAAAGAAGTTTTCTCACACCTTTTCGAGTATTGTGTCATTTGTATGTGATAAAAGTAGGTAATGTACTAACTTATATTTTAATAAATTTTGTATGTTCAAATTTATCATTTCTATACTCTTGTTTAACCAATAGCATAAATAACATTTAATTTTAGTGTTACTGAGATTTTATAAATGATTTAATTGGGTATTTTTTTAACAATTATACTTATATTTTGTGTGTATACATATAAAAATAGATATATATATTTATATTAATTAATTAATCAATTAAGCTAAATGTATTTACGTTTATACATTTTTTTAAATTTAAAGGGACAAAACTTATTTCTGACCAAAAGTCAAAACCAAATCATTGAGTTGCTACATGGCAAGCATCACTAAGTGTAAGCAATTATACATTTTATGTAACTTAATTCTTTTAATACTACTATTCAGAAATGTTGTTTGGTCACTAGTTACTATAATAATATTTACTAAGTGGTTATCATAATATAGAAACAACATTGTGGCCATTCTTACCATCTCCGGTTAAAGTTAACGGACACTTAACCAGATAAATTCTGTCGGTAATGAAATTTTTTATCAGCTGATTAGCGTTAACCAACACTTACCAGACATTGTAAGAATAGCACTTCTAATTGTGTCTTGCAATGATTGTTTTGACATAAATGTAACGCCTAATATTCATCAATAGTATCATTGATATTATTCAACTCACCGTTGTATTGAATAATATTATTTTTATATTTACATGAAATATACAACATTACTTTAGAGGCACAATATACATCAACACTGTACAAGTAAGATACATTAATTTAGTTTAATTGTCAACAATTTAAATTAATTAGCTTTTATTTTACTGGCCTGAAAGACTATTAGACGAGGTTAGTTTAGTATGAAAAAGAACCTAAGAATATTTCAGATGGTATTCATATTAATAACTAATTTTAGAGTAGCTACAGTGTGATTCTAAATTTAGCTTTCTGTGCGCATACCTACTGTATAATATGTGGCATTTAACGGTGGAATGAAATATACAAGTTAATAAAATAAAAATGCAGCAAATGGTTTTTAAAAATTGATCTCAATACACGTAAAGTATATTCACGTTTTATTTTTAAAAAAACTGCTTTTAAAGTAAGCCGGGACAAATGTATAAAAATCGTACCGATTAACGAAATTAATTTCTCGATATTTTGATGAGAATGATTTAGTCATTACTCTCAACAGTGAGATAACTACCCTTCATTTTAAGTAGTTTGATGTTAATCCATAAGTCCGCGTTTGTACTAGTTAGTGACACCATAGTTAAACATACATACGATAGCCAACGGCTATGTAGTATTTGGAAACAATATTGTTATAATAGTTGGCGCTGCTTCTACAGCAACTGTTTTCTTCATAATATAATAGCATTGTACCCGACTCAACCTGGGCCATGTAATGTCACCAAGAACATGATTTACAAATTCTTGCAGCCATTGGCTATCTATGGTGACACTGACACAGTGCAATTATAGGTCTCCCGAGATCATTGATCCTTCTAAATAGTAATGCCCGCGAGTCGTGACCCCGTCAGGTGTTCGGTGGCGGGACGTTGGCAGTACTTTTATCACCAATGGCACCAACATACTAGATATGATCGTGAAGATGGAACGCAGCTAATAATATTATTCTACAACTTTATGATAAAACCTTTTTTATTATTAGATAAAATACAGTATTTACAATATGTAATATTTATGTATAATACAATAAGTAATTAATATTTGATAGCTAATATAAGGTACATAACATGAAATGGCGTGAGGAGGGAGGCCCACCACACTGGACACCCTCTAACTTTGGCTATATACTAGGTACCTTTAAAATATGTTGCTTTGCTTTGAAGGGGCGGCTGTGCCGTTAACTATGCCAGGCTTTTTCCTCTACTAGTGGATGAAAATTGGTGAGGGTGATTATTTTAAAATTGTTGGCCTACCCATGATAGTGGGTAAGGTTTGATCCTGTTTTTAGTGGTTGGAGGTGGGTACCTTTAAAATATGTTATTTTTGGCCGCGTACAATATAGGATGAAGCCGTGTCCCGATATTTGAAGTATATAATGTAAGCGACGGGTCTCTTGTTAAGACGTGCTTTTTGCACATGCACGTGTATTATACTCATCGCATATTTATGCTAATAACTACGAACGGATCTTCGCAGGAAAAACATTTTTAGATTCGTATATAAAATTGCCTATGTTGATCCCTTATCTGCAATTAAAGAAGCATGTATATTGATGACAATATTGATATTATCATTTGAAGGGGTTCAGTATAGGCAATATTATAGGTTTGTATGTGCGAGTCGTACAAGTGGGTGCGTAGTAAATGATCGTTAGTGTGTGTATACTCCCCAACCATCACCCGCATCAAAGTCTAGTAACTGGACTTCACTACTTCAGTTTATTATTTAACCCGTATGACCCCATAACGAAAACAATAACATTGACGATGTCGTCGGCGACGCACACACGCAAAAGTACATAATGTCACTAAATTATTAGATCAATTTATGAACGTAAAATAGCTAAAGGCCTGACAAAAATTAAGGTATTTCTAGTGGTTACTGGTTTGATTTTAAAAAAGTAAATATGTTTGAATTGGTATACAAGTTTATTTTGCATAGGTCGAAGCACTTTTTCAATTGTAGCAATATTTTGATGAGAATAAATATTAAAAATTGTATAAATTTGTCAATTTTTAATATTAATTATATAAAAAATATGGTTCGACCGATGCAAAGAAAACTTGTTTACCAATTAAAACATCTTTACATTTTTTAAATCAAACAATTAGAGTCTTGAAGTACCTTAATTTTTGTCGCTTAGGATTAAAAATGTATGGGGTTTGAAGTACCCTTAATATATTATATTTTGTTATACATTTTGGAGAATGTAACTAGGTATTAAGAGGATCGAGGATGTCAACGCACATTGTTTTTTCTCTCTAGCCCACGCACAGCATAGACAAAATACATTAATTTATTAACGTAGAATCATTTTTTCTATGTTTTTAAGTAATCTTAGAGTAACTACCTACTGATATAATAAGTAACCGGGTTATACCAGATATTATGTACCTATACCTCAATATAACTTCTTATGTGGAAACAAGTACCTATACATAAATATTTTAAAATAAATTATGTGTACGGTACTTTTGTTCCTGGTTACAAAAATTACTATGGTCAAAGTTATGGAAAATTAACCCATGGTTTATTTTTTATTAAGACAGTTAAATGATATAGGTAATGTAATATGTAGGTACCAATGCTATAAGTAACCTTACTAGAGTATATGAGATACGACTTGTACTCTATGTATAAACTATAAGTGTCAAGTGATGTGAAGTCAATTTAAATTGCAAGTATACTACTTAATACTTATATAATTATATAGCTCAATATATATTCTTATGCAGTTATGTGGAAACATCAAACCAGTAAACATACATAAATAATATAAACTCCTATTGTTTTCCAGTATTAATAATGCCTAGGTAATCATTAAAAAGAGTTCTCCTAATATTTATTTTTTTTTAATAAAAAATAAATATCATGCCAAAAATGTAATATGTCTTTTATTGAACTAGATATGCTGAGGACGCAATTCGGGGAATCAATAATTTTATGAAATTACAAAATGCATTTTTGTGTCCACAATTGTGATTAATATATACATATAATTTATAGAATTATGCTGTTTGTTTATTTCTATATAAATAATAAAGAAGTTCGTTCTCATAAAGTGTTATGAGAATTTTTAAAAAGTGTCATGTGTGTCCATCAATGTGTTAAAATTTGAGTTTAACACACTGCAAGTCTGTAAATTTGTATAGCGTTTTTTGTGGCAAGTATATCTGAGTATATGGACTGTACTCAAATAAATTTGGTACCTACATGTCCTACATAATAAATTGAACATTTATAATTTTTTGATTACAACGATTGATAATTTTCGAGATTTTGATAAATTTTAACTTGTATTGAAAATTATTAAATAAACATGTTATGGAAATTTCAAGAACTTATACGGTTATTAGTTTTTTAAATAAAAAAATCGTATCAGATTTGTTAATTTACTAGTGAATTTCCAATGCCTAGCTTCAAAAGCTTTTAAAAACCAATCTTGACCTTTCAGTAAACTTTTTTTTTGTATTCTAGGAAATCTAAAGAATCTTATATTAAATTTTCAAAGCTTAGATATAAATAGAACATTTTTTATAAAATTTTAACTAGAAAAAATTTGCTAATTTTCGTGGATTTGATGAATTTTGTCAACATTTTAACTTCAGATGTTCATATAAAATTACCATGGATTTATGCTCAATTTTTTTTTAATTTCTCCTAACAACTTACAATGAACGTTCTATTACATTTCCATGTTTTTTGACAAATCAAAAAATGTTATATCGTCAATACTTTAAAAAAAATTTTAATAAAACTTGTAATTTATAATCAAAAACAGTCGCAATATTACGAAAATGGCTAGTATATAGATTCAGTGAAAATGTCAATTATATTTGTGTTTTTTTAGTTACACCTAGTTACACTAAAAAACAAAATCAGTTTTATCAAAAACTGGTTTTGCGTAGAAATTTTAGCTTTTACTTAAATTTTTGTTTGTTTTTCCTTACGCTTTTGATAATGATTGGGCATTTTTTACTTTTGACCCCACCAAGAACCAACTAGATTCACTTTCCTACTAGAAAATATGCTGTTGATGAAAATTGAAGCATTTTTACTGTCGTAATGAGTAAAGTAATGAAGGACGTAAAAAAAAATAACTCATCAATGTAATAAAAAGGTGGCAAGTGGGTGTCAGTCTGCAGAACAGTAGCTTACAAGTGGGTCACTGAAATGTATGGTGTTAAATTTGAATTCAATGATATAATATCATTTATCAATCATATCATTGTATAAGAAAAACATTTCTGAGCGGGAGGCCTTCAAAATCTTGAACTTCAAGACATTGAACGTCTTTCTATAATTGTCAATAAAATGTTATTTGTTGGGTAAAAATGTGTGAACATTTAATACAAGGCTTCTGATATATTGTTACAATAGCAGTTGAAAAATATTGAAAATATTTAGGCACAATTTTTTTGTATGAGCATTTAGGTAAAGTTCAAATTTTGACAAAAATAATCAAATTTAAAATTGAATAATTAATTTGTAATTAAAAATGAATAAAATGCAAAATCTTGAACTTTAAAACATTGATCGTCAATATCTTGAACTAATATTTGCAAGAACAGCAAAATCTTTATTAAATAATTCCGACAAAATATTGAATATGCAATACGATGAATAGCAAAATCACAGCATAATTTTATGAGAATTCTATGGGCAACAAACTGCACGGGATCAGCTAGTAAGTACCTAGTATTGTATATATATTCAACAGTTGCCTATAGTTGTAAGTTGTAGGTAAGTATAATTGTATATATTGTATATTGTTCTGTGCTATTTTCAAATATTTTTTTGGAACAAGTGTCACTTGGAAAAATTGATTTTTGGAACAAAATGTGATACCACTGAATTCTCCGTAGTCTGTCCTTATCAATGTCTAACGTTGGCGACTTGGCGTTTGGCGATAATCTTTTTTTCTCATTCTTTTCTTACTCGAAACTTGTAACGTGTTGAGTTTTGATTTTCAAAAAATTCATAACCTCCTAAATAATTAATACTTTGGACAGACGTAACACGTTAGGAAACACACGATGGCCATCATAGATTTTAAAACTGCGTCAGGCGTAGAGTTCCTCGAAGCCTACTTGAGCAAGAAAAGTTACATTGTCGGGTAAGCGGTTAACCTAAAAACCATATGTACTTACACGGTGTACCTACTGTTAAACGTATTTATATTCTTTACTATACACATTTCAGATACGAACCGTCCACGGCCGACATTGACACTTTTGCCTCTGTTACTTCGCCCAATGCCATCACTCCTAATTTGCTCAGGTGGTTCAACCACATCAAGTCGTTCACCGACAAAGAGCGAACCCAGTTCCCAAAAAAGAAAGCTGACTTTTCATCGGCTCCGGCAAGCGCACCAAAACCTGCAGATGACGATGATGATGTAGATCTGTTCGGTTCCGACGATGAAGACGTACGTCTATTGCATTTTTTTTATAAAATATAAATATACCTGATATTTTACCTATTGCTTTACTAATGCAATAGTCTATAATTTTATTGCGTACATCTGATACTTCTGCTCAAATTTTAAAAACATTAGTCTTGCAATGCACACATTATCTCTGTTATAATATTGCTCTATTTTAATTACATTTTAATACCATTTCATAGTTTTTCTTCAATTTTAGCCTTCGAAATCGCTTTTATTAGGAATTTGTTTATGATAATTATATAACTAATATTTGGTATCTTATTTTTATTGATTATTTATTGTATTTTCCAGGATGAAGAAAAAGAACGTATCAAACAAGAAAGAGTAAAGGCTTACGCTGAGAAGAAAGCCACTAAAAAAGTAATTATCGCCAAGAGTAGCATTGTACTTGATGTGAAACCGTGGGATGATGAAACCGATATGAAACAATTAGAAACACAGGTCCGAACCATTGCCATGGATGGTTTAGTGTGGGGAGCTTGTAAGTATATAACTAAACATAATTTCTGGAATATATATTTATTTGATATTGTTATATTACAGCAAAATTAGTTGAGATTGCTTTTGGTATCAAGAAACTCCAAATTATGTGCATTGTAGAAGACGATAAAGTATCTGTCGATGCTCTTACTGAAACCATTCAAGAGTTTGAAGATTTTGTTCAATCCGTGGACATTGCTGCATTCAACAAAATTTAAGATCTTTTTAATTCTTAGATATTTGTCAATTTACTTCATAAACATGAAAATATAAAGCCAATTAATTTTTAACTTATGGGTGTTATATTTGTATTTTATTTGTCATTCAATCGTCATAATTTCTATTTGCAATAAAATAATTATAATTGTGCTATTGTTATTAACAGTGTAATAACAAATTTGTTATTAAATAAATATCTATCAGATAGCAATCAAAATGCTTAGTTCCAATCATTGAACAAGAACTTATATAGACCTCTAGACTTAGAGTATTATACTCATAGTTCATGGTTCTAATCAAAAAATTTAAGTTTTTTTTTGTATAAATGCAATTGAGAAATTGAAAAATAATAGCACCAAAAAGATAAAATTCCATAATATAAGACATTCTTCTCATACAGTTAATGTATGCGTTCAAATAATATGGTATTGCAAGGTGAATCTACGGTTGAATTAAATTAATAATATTTATATTAATCAACTCACCGGATTTTCCAAAGAATTTAAAATGATACAGTGTTTGTTATTTTTTTTATTAGGTAATGTATATTTAATAATATATTATAACTTATTAAAATCAAAAAGGTCTTTTATAATCTGTGTTATTAATTATTATGTTGATTAAAATTCATTCTGAGATTCCTTAAAATTGTATTAATATAAGGATTTAGGTAGGTAAGGTACCTATTATAATTTTTATGTTCATGTAACCATTAAATGTTTAATGACTGTGTAACAATGCTTACATTCCCCAAGGATATTTATTTATATATTTATAACAATATTGCAACATCATATGCACTAAATATTTTTATCGTTATAAAATGTAAATAAATATAGGTACCTACTCATTTATCATCTAATAAAATAATACATAATCAGCATTTATTTTCCCTTTTGTATATCATAAAATATAACTTCATACCTACATATTTTATGGGGTAAATAAAAATTATATTATTTTGGATTAAGATCAATGCACAGCAATAAATTATTAAACTTATAAGTTTTAACCAGAGCTCTGAATTTAATGCACTAAAAAACATTAAAAAATGCAATAAAATATACACTTAAAATGCAAAAAATGTCTAAAAAACTGTAGTATAAAATTCACTTAAAATGGTTTTTAATTTAATTTTTACATTTATTATATTATAGGATATTATACTTTAGTACATTACATTTTACATGTATAAAAATGTGTTTATTTAATAAAAAAAAATAATAATATAAATATTGATTGAATTTGAATTTTGTATAATTTTGCTATTCACATGAAACATTTTTGAATTTTTTTTGTTAAAATAATAAAACAAACTTAAATATATTTAATTGTGGGACCTTATTCATCTTTAGTCATTACTATTGCATTGGACAAAAAAAAAACAAAAAAATATTTTATTCAAACATGTCAATTGACGGAATTTGATTAAAAATACCGGAAAATTAACTAAAAAAGGAAAATATGACCTAGAAATGCAAAAAAAATGGATTTATAGTTACATAATTCAAATTATGTACTTACAAAGCACAATCACAAAAAAAAATGCACTTTCCTACAAATTCACAGCACTAGTTGTAGCTAATAATTATAGTCATATAGACGTAGCCACATAGTAAATCATATTCAATAATTCACTATAATTGATTGTCGATACCTATTTTTACATGGAAAACTAAACACATTTACACTTTTGACTTTTCAGTCGATCACAGAATATTTTTGAATTAGATCAGCATAAATATTGTAAGCTGGTAAAAAGTAAATGGAAAAACATTTTTTTCAAAATATTAAAACGCAAGTAATGCAAAATTCAGTTATTGATTGTAAATTACGTAATGTCTTTTAAATGTTTTAAATTATTTAGCAGTGGCCATTTACCATAACCATAACCATAACCCAGCAAAGTCGTATACTGGACCAATGAATTTAAATGTATTAATGTAAATTTGGAATTCAAACACAATAAAATTAAAATATCTATATACATTATACATCTATATACAAATTAATATTAAGGCGCCCGGTGCCGATGCCATTTTGTCATCAAAAATACACTCGGCGGAATAATGATACCGCCTTGTAAAATCAACCAAATTTCATAAGTTTTTTTTTAATTTCTAGAGGGAAATATTCTACAGCCCGCATCAATCTCTGTTTTTCAATATTTTATTCTCAAACTTTATAATATGTCTAAAAAAAATACAAGATAAAAATCATTTTTTTTACAATTTTTTTAATACAATTATTTGAAATAAATTACAAAATCAGAGATCGATGCGGGCTGTAGGAAGTCTTCTTCTCTCAGATAAAAAAATAATCATCAAAATCCGACAATTCTACAAAGCTTGAAAGTTATTCCCGTAGTCATTTTTTTCGATAAATACACCTTATCAACCCCCCCTAAATAGGTATCGGGTAGTAGATTAGTGGAAAAGTCTTATAACTGAGGTGGCAACTAAAATATACAATTTAATTTTCAAAGTTTATAGAATTGTAGAAAATTTGAAAAACTGGGACCCTTAAGCTAGAAATGTCTCGGAGAAAAAAAGCAATAAATGTAGGTACAATTTAAATAATTTAAATCTAGAGAACAATTATTTAGCCGTGAAGACGAATATTTCTAATATAGTCATTGCATATCTATGGTTATCAATGGATGGTCGTGACCACGGTATCTAATCATGGTTGTAACACAGATGGAGTGGTTGAGTCGGTTGAGACCATAGACGTCATATTGCACTCCACCCTACCATCAATGGTAGGCGATCATATAACCATATAACCATATATAACTGAGAGAGAAACAACATGAAGTAGTGAAGGAGCCCGCACAAGGAACTGTATAAATTTTACTACTCTGTTTATTTTCTCACTCACTCCATACCGTACCCTTGACTTCTCTTTCTCTCTCTCTCTAAGCGCTGTCCATTAGTTTATAGGTTGAGACGTGCATCTTGCAAATTTCTATGATAAGATGTAGTTTGTACTGTGAGGTCTGAGAGTCGAGAGAAGCAAACCGCAAACGTCTTAAGCAGTAAGTATAACAACCTTACAGTATACGCATACCTAACTATATACACCGGCTACACCCTACATTTATTACAAACAGTTACTGTGGCACGATAATTATTTCAAGCGAAAAACGCAATCCAATTGGAAGAAACAAATTGTATCGCGACCATGGAGCCGGCAAGGAAACGAGGTGCACTGGCTGGGAGCAGCGAACCGGCCCCCATAGGGCCCGACGATCTTGTTAATGAAATGGTTGAGTATAAATCTATTAACAATCCCGTTGAAAATTTTAAACCGTAGGACCGAACCCATATATTATAATATTTCATTATAATGTGCCAAAGGCCCTGGCTCGGTACGGCAGGGGATAATAAGATTGATTGTAGATGATTCGGATCAAACAACTTTCGAAAAAAAACAAGGACTTAATTGTGAGCAACAAATAATAATGTTCCAACAATATCGTATCTTGTAAAAAGTTTGTTCATCAATTACTGTTAATTATGGTTGCTGGGTTTCCAGTCCGAATTTAGATAATTGCTAGGTAGAATTCACTGAGCTGAGTTAGTTCACAAAAATGTTATTAATACATATCTACAATATTATACTCGATCCCTCTCATAACGCAGTTTCAATATTATTATTCATTGCTAGACATCATTTTTGAGAACAATTGATTATGCGACAAACATATTTCTGATCTTGTAGGTAGTAAAAGTATTAAACCGATTTTAGTTCTGTGTTAATAGAAAGGTGAATTTTGACATATTGTCAAAAATATTACCACCATACACATTTTGAATGTTATACCTAGCGTTAACTGATTGTGTTTATTTTTATTTTAGTCAATTGATGTTGAATTTGAGGGCCGCAGTCCAGAAATCAGAGATTATCATTGTATTAAACAGTTATTACAACAACTATTCTTAAAAGCTCCTGTAAATCTGTCTGATATGACTTCGGTACTGATTCATCAACCCAACATTGGCTCAGTTATAAAGGTATATAGTTTAATAATTCAAGAGAACGCCACACAAAAGTACAACATAGCAAATTTGTGTTCAGCAGTTCCCATTTTGTGTAATAACCTTTAATGATACAATAAATTATTGACCTGTTATACAACTTAAAGGCAGAAACATTATCTGTAAATGTGCTATGTTGTATGTTTGAAGATGGATACAACACATGCGAGTGTGGCTTCCTCTTTAGTATAAGACACATAAGTCAGGTTAGGTTAGGTAACCTATTATGTATTTTCATGCTTTGGTAAAAATGTAATTACTTTATAATTAGCAAGTTACTGACGAGGATGATGAAGAGGAAGACGATGATGATGATAACGATGATGCCGACCAAGTGTTTGGGATAACTTCAGTTATCAATATTACAGAGAAGGTAATGTTACTAATATTCTGATTTACTATTTGATTTCATACTGAATTATTCATGTTACAGGCAAGTGAATGTGTAGAAAATTTACATAAATTAATGTTGGACTTAAGTAACCAACATAGTGATAGTGACACAACACTATTTGTCAACCGATTGTTGAGTGATGATGATAATCAAGTTGGGTTGTTAATAAACGAAAGATACGTCAACATACCTCCAGCTATTTCTGTGCCATTATTTCAAGCCCTTTGGTATTATTATATTTATTACTTAAAAATTAACAAATACAAATAATATATTAATAATAAGTGTAAAGTGTTGTTATGTTTTAAAAACTGTATTGTATTTGTACAACATAATAAATTTAATTTCAGCAAGGAAATATTCAAGCTAAAATGTAAGAAACAATCATACAATTTTGATTATTTTATTATGATATGCAAACTGTATAAAGTGAAGAACGATAAGAAGGGAAACAAAAGTTTTGAAAACTCAGAAATAATATGGTCAAATGGTGAAGAGGAGTTCTTTGACAAAGTAAGTAAATAGGAAAAATTATTTATTTAATGGCCTATCTTTGTGGTGTGCCCTCTACCGCATATTGCGATCTACTAGCAGTTATGGAACAATTGTCGTCTTCTTCCCTATTACAATGATGGTACTTGATGCACATACTCAAAGAATAGAAAATATGTGGATGACTGACGTTAAAATTTGTAAAAAATTATGTAGTGAACAACTCCTTATATGCTTTTAAAGTGTAATTTTGATAGTGTAATATAATTTTATATATTTATAAATATAATTTACAGCTATTATAGGTATCTTATGAAATGTGGTGAAAAGAAATCAATAAACACATTAAACACCTTTTTTAAGGGACATGGCACAAATATTTAAATATTTTTTTTCTAATTATTAATTATTTTTAAAAAGAACTAAATTTAAAAGCCTACATTTGTAAGTAATAACTGACAAATGACACAACGACGACAATGCTATTGATAATATAATAATTTTTAATAACACTAACTACACTACACTTCAAGTATTATTTAATTTGTTATTAAAACCAACTTTACATCTACCACTTTGAATATAATATTATTTAAATATTGCTGTAGAGTGGCAATGGCGTTAGAGCGCATACTGTAGTGGCATATGACAAAATAGAAATAGAATATGTTCTATTAAATTTATTTTCTATATTTGTTTCAGGCAGCAGATTACAAGTTTGAGTTTTGTGTGCAAAATGACAAGGGTTCTGCCTTGGCTGGCAGCTGGGTAGAATCAGATCCTGAAATGATTCCTTTTAGACGTGTTCTGATTTTCACTATGGAGAAATTCTGTTCAATAACTAACCAACTTGAATCTTGGTTAGCGAACAATGATACTGCAGATCAGCATGAAGGTTAATCCACTTTTTATAATCCTACATACATTTTTTTTTTTTATTAAGTTAAGATAAATTAAATAAATTGGATTGTATTTTTACCAATGTAATCTAATGACATGTAATAAAATTTACAATTTTAACCATTCATTTTCTTACATACTATTAATTGATATTAAAAAAAAAATATATGATTATTAGAGTGTGGATGACAATGTGTTTGCTGTTTTAGTCCTCTCTAAAAATACCTATAAGTTTTTAATCATTAAATAATTGTACAAGTGGACTGTTATACGTCATGTTTCATGGAAGTATCCACAAATGACAAATATTTAGTTATATCAGATTTTATTTAATTAAGTTAATATGGGTTACAAAAAAAAAAAAAATGGGGATACAGCTGTTCTTTGGAACCTTCTTAGAATACTAGTTTTTCTCAACAAAAAAATTAGATTACAAATTATATGATTACTATAGAATAAACATTTTTTTCCCTTATTTTTAGGTAAGATTATCTGTGTTTTTTTTTCAGTAGACTTCTTTTTTTGTTGGGATATAGTTTTCCTCTCTTATAATATCTTTGTCCTAATGATTAAACAAATAATACAATTCATAATGTTACCTATGTATAATAAAAATTAATTCTATTATTATAGAATAATTACCTCAGACAGTCAGACATGTCTTCTGATGAGCGTCCGACAACGGGGTTCTAATAAAGAATATTCCAGACACAAAAATTGTTTCCATAATTTATAATTATAATATATATTATATATTACAACTTACAACGACATTAAAAAAAAAAATTAGACATTTAATAATTTAATACAAATGCAAATAATTCAATATTGAGATCCCTTAACAAGGGCCTAGAATTTGAAATGCGGAAAAAACCAACTTTTTTTTAAAAAATACTTATTAGTTATTGGATATCCAGCTCAGTCAAATACCACAAATAAACTATAAATGTTTATGTCAATCAAAGACATAAAGCTAAATAAAAAAGTTCATTACTTATATTGTAATAATAGTAGTATTTATATTCAATGATTGAAGGTTTCGAGTTAGCTAAATCATTGAGAAGGTGACTGTAATAATCATTTGAAATTGTTTGGATCACTACAATTATATCTGACCAAGCATAAACTTTCACAATAAAAAAGTAAAAAATGTTAAATGTTATAATAGAAGATTATAAAATTTCCAGATTATTTTGAAAAGTAATAGGAATTCTTTCCTTAGAACTAACTAAATCTAATTATCTACTAGAAACCATCCTCAATATTGAAGCATTTTTTTGCTCACATAAGAAAACATAAATCATTGGAAACACAACAACATTCACTCCTCAGATTCTAAAATCAAAATACATAACAACCATTCTAACCTTACAATACCTACCGACAGGTGCTACGACAGTTCTAGCTGTAAGTGTAAGTATTTGAACGGGTACAATGTGCTTATAATATTTTCCCTCCCCATATTTTCTCAGTAAAATATTTATGCCACATATACTTAATAATATTAGCTGTAGGTTTAAAAAGAAACTCATTCTCGTTCTTTTACAATCTGAGTGGTTGTCAATAGTGTTTTTTTGCGGACAACTTCTAAACCAGAAATAATCGCCTAATTTTTGTATTCATTACCATTTCTGATAGGGGTAGTTAATTGAACCCAGATTCTATAATATATTCTAGAAAATATTATTATTAAAAATAACATGCGTTAAAATATACCTATAGACTTTTAAAAAGGTTATGTACTCACCACCCATATTTTTAAGTTTACAACTATTTTATGAAATAAAAGTGTATTATTTATCTTTAAAAACAAATAACTGTACATGAAAATTTGACTGAATGTTTATATTTTCATTTTCTATACACCATAAAATGTCGAAAATATTTTGACTGATTATGAGCTGTTAACAGACATTTTCAGTTTCCAATTTTTTTTCTATAATTGTCAACAACATTTTATATGTTGGGTAATAATGCGTGAAAATTTAATACAAGGCTCCTGATATATTTCTTAAATAGCAGTGGAAAAATATTAAAAACACAATTTTTTTTATAAGCATTTAAAGTTCAAATGTTGACAACATTTATCAAATTTTAAAATGATTTTGTAGTTAAAAATTAATAAAATGTTCAACTTTTACAGCTAAGGATTGGAAAATTTAAAACAGGGTTCCACTTAAATAAGTTATAATATATGAATTACTTTATTCACAATAATATTATCATAAAATATACTTAGTAATATCATAGGTTGACTGACTGTCTTCGCTCAGAATTGTTTTTCTTATGCAATGATATATCATTGAGTTCAAATTTAATACAATTCATAAACATTGGACATTTCAAATACTTAAATAACTAAATAGCTCAAAATGTTTTTAAATTTCATCATGCACGCTATTGCACAGTAAATTATTAAAAAAACATTGGTGAAATTTTTAAGTATTTATGGATATTCGTTTTTGAGTTATAACCTACCAATAAAACAATATGGATTTCGTTGAAAACTGGTCTTGCGTAACGATTACAGTTTTTCCCACAATTTTCTTTTTCATTTGAAAAACGCTAAGAATTTAAAATTGTTCCTCTCAAAGAAGAGTAACTAGACCCAATTTTCTACTAAAAACTATCCCCAAAGTAAAAATCGAAACATTTTTCAACTACTTAATTCATGTAAATAGGCACAATAAAAACACACATTATCATTCTGATTTCTGACATTCATCGCTCACTGATCAGCTCAGGTTTTAAAATAATATGGTACTTTTAAGTATAAAAAGTTCAAGTAAGTATGTTTGTAATTTAGTAAATAATAATTAATAGTATTGCTATAGATCAGGGTAGAATTTAGGCATATAAATATAATATAACAGGATAATACTTTTTTTGGTAATTTACTAATGTCTGTAATATCTTTGATTAAGTAAAGTTTAATTTACTGGTAGTATCCACAAGTTACTACTTACTTGATACTTATTTTGTTATAGTTTTATACTTTGTAATAAAATATCCGTTTTATCTAAATTCATTATACATCACGGGCAATTTTTTTCTTTTTGAAAAGCTACTTACTACATAATATTATACATTTACACTATAATTTACGGTATTTTCTTTAAAAAATTAAATTCCATAATACAGTAGGGTTTTTAAATGAGTAAATTAAAATTAAATTCTTTTTTTCTGTATACTATAATGTTAAATAAATAGGTTATTGGATATGTGGTCCACAATCATATTATTATATATTATGAGAAAACAGTCTTTTTTTTTTTTTTTACTCATCTTAAATACTAATACTAAATCCAAAATTATCAAAATAAATGAAAAAGTTATAATTCATTTTTTCTATTGATTATAATCATTTTAACTGTATTTAATACTTGGTACCTTTTACAAAGATGTACATTTTGATTTCTTTGTATAATTATTTAATAATAAATGTTTATTGCAGGCCATAATAATATGTTTGAGTGAAGTATTCAAGCAAAATATGAATGACAAAATATTTCAAATATTGTAACCATTTAAGAATATTATTTTAGGTTAATAGTTACTTTTAAAAGTAAATTGTGATTACAATGAATCCATAAGTAGTTTTAATGTGAGACAAGATAAAAATTAGCATATCTTAATGATGGTAACTGGTAAAAATATTATTAAGACTGTTAATAGTTTTTATATGATTTTTTATTCACACCATTTATAAAATAATATGTTATGCTCTAAACCAAAATTCTCTTCAATAAATTGTTAAGTCCAAAAATCATCTAACTTCCAATTATAACCAATCACATCTGAACGAAAAATAGTTTTCAGTGAAAGTAAACACTAATAATGTAACTTTTGTTTGTTTATACAGGTCATATAAAATAGATCTTTTTAGACACCACAAGAAAAAAAACAAATAATTATCCAAGTACTTTTATATTTTAATAATAAAGATACAATTCAGATATTATAAATTAGTAAAAAAGTTTGTTTACAAATTAATGGTACAAAATAAAAAAGAAATCCATTTAGGAAATGAGTTCTTAAGTATAATTAGACGTTACATAATTATTAATTAATTAATTAATACAGTAATGTATAACAATACTAACTTAATCGAAGTTTTAATTTAAATGAGTTGCTAAAGCCTACAAATACTGGGCATACAGTTATAAAATTAGGTACTTAGTCTAGGCAAAAAAAATGTAAATTTGTTTTGATGCAATCTAAATTAAGGACACACTGCACACGGAACACAAAAATATTGAGATTAATCCTAAGTAGTGTCTTATTCGTCATCTTCGTCTTCATTTTCCTCTTTGCTGTCTTCTTCTTCAGCAGATTCCTCCTTTTCTTTTTTGTCACTCTTCTTTGGGCGACCACGTTTACCAGTCTTGCTCTACAAAAGAAAAATAAATAATTTGTTAAATGAATGATTATAACAGTAATATATTATTAGCATACCTTAGGCTTGTCAGTTTTTTTTCCAGCGGAAGCCCCAGACTTTGGTGGACGACCTCTGCCTCTTTTTGCTGGAACATCTTCGTCCTTTTTTACAACATCTTTGTCTTTCTTTTCAACTTCACGTGCCCGTTTCTTGGGTTCTTTAACAGAATCCTAAAGATAAAACAAATAAATATCATTTTTAATATTCTTTGTATATACTTAATACAATTTAAGGAACATTAATAATTTAATACAATAGGATAATTACCTCAGACTTGTCTTTTGCTGGGCGTCCACGCCTCTTTTCTACTACAGCTTCTGAATCAGACATCTAGAAATGAAACAATACATTTTTTAGTTATATTAAATAGGTCACTAAATATTATGTACAACAAAAAAAATCAATTGATAATAGTATTATAGCCTAAAGCTATTTAAAAATATATGTCATTAATTTTCTTCTATTATTATTATTATGTATTATACTAAGTTACAAAAATAAAAATGTTTGTATTATATATACTGGGTGGGGCGAAACAGGCAGTGCAGTTTTGAAAGGCTATTAAAAAAAAACTACGCAACTTACAGAAATTATATTTATTTAATTTTTTTCAGTACATCATGCCGTTTTATATATCAAGTTTTAAAAATGACATCAGAAAGATGATGGCCGCCAGCAGCGATACACTGATGAAGGCGATTTCTGAAATTTTCTGCCGCATTTTGACACATTTCGACTGGTATAGCGCCAATTTCCTCCCTAATTCGGTCTTTGAGTTCTTCCAACGTGTGAGGCCGATGTTTAAAAACCTTTTCCTTCAGGTAGCCCCACAAGAAAAAATCACAAATGCTCAAGTCTGGTGAGCGCGCAGGCCACCTCAAATCACCCCTCAGAGAGACGAGATGTGTAGGGAACATCTGTCGCAGCTTCGTCATTGAAACTCGAGCAGTATGTGCTGTAGCCCCGTCCTGTTGGAACCAGATGTCCCCCATATTTGTTTCTTCCATTAACTCTTCCAATTGAGGTTCAAAAAAATTGTCCAACATGGAAACGTAACGTTCAGCGTTGACAGTTACGGTTTGTCCATTCTCCTCAAAAAAATAAGGCCCAATCACCCCAAATTTTGAAATCGCACACCACACGGTCACTTTTGGAGAGTGAAGAGGTGTCTCGTGAATTTGCCGTGGATTATTTTCTGCCCAATAGCGAAAATTTTGCTTATTCACCGCCCCACTGAGATGAAAGTGAGCCTCGTCACTACTGAAAAATGTTGACCTCACATGGATCCGGTTCAACATTTCTTGTGAGCAATTCATGCGATTTTCATAGTCGGGTGGACTCAACTCTTGGACAATCATAATTTTGTAGGGGTGGAAGAATAAGTCTTGGTGCAAAATCCTCCTTACTGACCGATTAGAAATGCCCAATGCAATTGAATGTTTCCGGGCAGAACGCGTAGGCGACTGCACAAAAGCTTCACTCACTCTTATCAAATTTTCAGGTGTTCTTACCGTTTTGGGTCTTCCTGAACCTCTAAGTCTTAGTGTAGATCCAGTTTCTTCAAATGTACGCACCCAATTCGCGATAACATTACGGTGAGGGACGGTATCATGACGCGCAAGGTTAAACTGCAGCCGGAACGCTCGCTGAGTTGCGACGAACGATCGACCATTTTCAAAAAATGTACGGACGGCAAAGCCACGTTGTTCACCAGACCAAACCATGGTAATGACTAATAACGGCATGGCCTGCCCGACGAAATGAAACCACCATAATCGTACTATCCCCACCACACGTGAAGTACCAACCTTTCAAAACTGCACTGTTTGATTTGCCCCACCCAGTATATATATATATGAGTAATAAAAAGGACGTAAAAAAAAAAAAGTCAATTTAATAATTTTAGCTGAAATGCGAACGCGAGAATTGCGTTGAAGAATCGAAAATTAAAATACACAATACTGAATATCTTGGGCAGTCATTACACGCCTCGAACAAACAACAAATGTCTGTCGATCAAAGACGGTCATTAATCTAATTAAATACGCGCGTAATAATAATAATATAATATTTGTCAATAATAATACCTCTACGTGTTTTTGTGGAAAAAAGAGACGGAGCGCACGAAATTAAAATAGAAAAATACTGTGGAGGAAAACATAAACACGAAACGGAACCGGACAAGTCGAGCTCAGACGAACGAAAAACGCGCACCACTTCCCGCACAAATGCACAATGCAATACACACTCCAAGCATCGGTGGCATCGTGGAGGGGGTTGTTTTATTTATTTTTATTTTTTTTTCGTTTAACGTTTTTTCCACGACCGACCAATGGGAGGCCGCATAGAAATCGGTTCATTATTGTTTGGCGTGCACGCGGCCCCGACGAATTAGGGAAATCGGAATTCGATATGGAAATGAAAATGAAAAAAAAAAATGGGTAACGCCGACGAAAAGACGCGCGCGTCGTCGCGCGAGGCGACTTACCGGGCTACGGACGCCGTAATTCTTAAAACGTCGAAAATCGATACGGAAATCGATCACAACGGCGGACACCATTATTACCCGGCGTCGGCGTCCATTTCGGACGGAAGCCCCGGCGACCGAAAAAAAAAAAACCCGCGGAACGGGCGACGGCCAAAAATCGCAAAACGAACGATGAAAATGAAAACCGCGACGCGCCGACGGCCGGTAGGTCGGCGGTCGTTGGGCGCGCAACGGCGTCGTTACCCGCCATTATTCGCGCGCGCGGCACGGCGATTATCGATCGGATTCCGCGCGCCGGTCCCGCCGACAGATAATAATAATAATAATAAAAAAAAATTTAAAACAAACGCCGACGCGTTTAATTTTTTTTTATTTTATATTTAATACTCACAGCGTCGTCAGTTGTTTGGAGTGTAACGTGGCGAGAAATTCGGCCGGAACGGTGAAGAAATTGGTGCGGGACGACTGGAAACGGATATGTGACAGCACGAAAACTTGGGGCCAAGCGCACGGCAAAACGGTCGGCGTCGAAATAATAAAATAAATAAATAAATATAAACGCTGTGCTCTCAACGGTTCGAAAACAACATGTCGACTGTTGACAACAAAAACGCGGCGCCCCATTGGCCGGCCGGCCGCCGTCGCCACCGCGTCCGTCGCGCCTGCAATCCGTCGCTACGTTCTTGTAGGTAAACACTAGCAGTCCGTCCGACGGACGCGATAACGCGTGATTACTGATAAGGACCGAGGCCTTTTCCCGAGTGACGTGTGTGACGTGTCTCCGCGCCCGTGTACCTATTACGTTTGTAACTTTTTTCTCTGTAATACATTATTATTATAATAATTTCCGTGACTGGTCCGACGGAAAACTATGCGATCGTGATTGCCGAAGAGAACGGTAGTATAACTTTTAGCCCGTCGACGAAACGCAGTTGGTCTGGCCGTCATCCGTTTCGAATCGTTGTACCAGTACACCGGGGACCGTTTTGCCGAGCACACTTCAATGGCGTTCAAACGGGACAAAAAGGAAGAAGAAGACGGTAACGGTTTGTTTCCATTCTGCGCTCAAAGCCTAGTATCTATCTCGCACCACAACATACGCTATCTGCGTGTTTAAGTCCCTGGCTATTATTATTTTTATTTTTTCCCCACCGTTTACTGTGCGACACATACCTACATTCATCTGTCGTTTTTCTATGTTGTTATAGTGTAAACAAACCGTTGATCTACTACTGCTGTTCCCACATCATGTTATGTGTATTTTTTTCATCTTTTCTTCAGAATGATTCTTGACTGTACAATTCTTCTTCGCTGCCCATCTTTTTAAATCAATATTCTTAAACAATCATGTTCAAACGTAAAAGTAAATGTGTTTTTAAAGGAGGCAATCCGTATCAGAATCTTGAAAAAACCAGTGTTCTCCAGGAAGCAAGGACGTTCAACGACACCCCTGTTAATCCAAGAAAATGCACACACATCCTCACCAAGATATTGTATATGATAAATCAGGTATGTAACACTCTTGTAGTTACATTTTGTTTTAAAAATAATTTGAAATTAAACTTGAAATTTAAGGGTGAACAACTTGGAACAGCTGAAGCAACTGAAACATTTTTCGCCATGACTAAACTATTTCAATCGCGTGATATTATATTAAGAAGAATGGTTTATCTTGGAATTAAGGTTGAACTTTATAAATGATTTTCTTTATACTTTTAAATGTAATAATGACTTTTAATATTCTTAGGAACTAAGTGGAATAGCAGAAGATGTAATCATTGTAACTTCCAGTTTGACCAAAGATATGACTGGAAAGGAAGATACATATAGGGCAGCTGCTATTAGAGCTTTATGCAGTATTACTGATGTATGTACAGTGAACATTATAATATAATTACTAAAAATATTTTACTGTTGTTATATTATTTTAAGGTGTCCATGTTACAAACAATTGAACGTTATATGAAGCAAGCAATTGTTGACAAAAATCCTGGCATCAGCAGTGCTGCTTTGGTGAGCTGTTTACATTTGTGTAAAAACACTTCGGCTACCGACATTGTCAAACGTTCACTCAATGAAATTCAAGAGGCTTTAAATTCCGACAAGTATATTGATTTTACTTAATTGAACTTTTATTTTATTTAGTTACTTAATAAATTCTTACATTACAGTGTAATGGTACAATATCATGCATTAGGACTACTGTTTCACATTCGGAAAACAGATCGTTTAGCTGTCACAAAGTTAGTGGCTAAACTTACAAAAATAAATATGAAATCACCATTTGCAGTTTGCATGTTGGTAAGTAGTTTTTAAAGTAATTATAATAGTTAATTTATTTTAAGTCCCATTAGGTATTAAAATTAATATTTGTTATTTTCAGATACGAATGGCATGTAAACTATTAGAAGAAGAAACTATTCCACGATCTGAATCTCCGTTGTTTGAGTTTGTAGAATCGTGTATTCGTCATAAATCAGAAACTGTCGTATATGAAGCAGCACATGCAATTGTTCATTTGAGTGGTACTGGAGCAAGGCATTTGGCACCGGCTGTGTCTGTGTTACAATTATTCTGCTCATCTGCTAAACCAACACTACGGTTTGCTGCAGTTCGAACACTTAACAAAGTAATTCTTAATAATATTTCAACTAACATATTAAATATTAATATTATATATTTTATTTAAGGTTGCGATGGAACACCCAAGTACAGTAACTGCTTGTAATTTGGATCTTGAGAACCTAATTAGCGATTCTAATCGTTCAGTAGCCACTTTAGCTATAACAACATTATTAAAAACTGGTGCTGAAGCATCAGTGGATCGCCTGATGAAACAAATTGCAACATTTGTTAATGAAATTTCCGATGAGTTTAAAATTGTTGTTGTTCAGGTAATAATTATTTATTTTTTAATATAAGAGTTATTATATTTAACAATAAATATTAAATATTCAGGCTATAAGGGCATTATGTTCAAAATTCCCTCGTAAACACACTGTTTTGATGAACTTTTTGTCTGGTATGCTAAGAGAAGAAGGTGGACTCGAATACAAAGCATCAATAGCTGATACGATTATAGCAATTATAGAAGAAAACCCTGAAGCAAAAGAGATTGGTTGGTTGTATTTAGATTATATGTTTTACAATATTTACATCATAATTAGACAATAATGGGTTGACATTAACTAAATACATACCCAAATCTATAGATAAAATTAATTATTACCTCGATAATGTTATTTATACTCTATTCAAGTTAAGAAACACAGTCAGTGGCGACCAGTTTTTTCTGGTGGTTGTCTGGCAACACCCGTTTGTTACCCCCACCGAGTCAAATATCTATGTTCTATACTGGGAGGAGGGTGTTGCCAACAATTTGTTTAGGGTTGCCTATACAAACACTTTTTAATGCTGTATTAAAAGGGTTGAAAAAAATGTTGGCGACATTAAAGAGGATTGCAGCCTCAAAAAGATTGAGACTTGCTGATATAGAGAATAGATTTTAACTTAAAAGTTTTGTAACACATTTTTATATACCATTTTATATCTGATTATAATTATCTTATTATTTATATTTGATTAGGGTTAGCACACCTCTGTGAGTTTATTGAAGATTGTGAGCATACTAGTTTGACAGTTCGTATATTACATCTATTGGGTAAAGAAGGACCTCGCACAAAACAACCATCAAGGTATTTCTAGAAAAATGTCATCAAAAATAATATATTCAATAAAATTATCTTTTTTAGGTTTATAAGGTTCATTTACAATAGAGTGATATTAGAAGGAGCTGTTGTAAGAGCTGCAGCAGTTGGAGCTATGGCTAAATATGCTGCTAACTGTGCAATGCTCCACGATAGTATAAAAGTACTTTTGAAGAGATGTTGTCTAGACGTTGATGATGAAGTCAGGGATAGAGCAACATTTTATAGTCAATTATTGAGTTCCAATAATCGACAGTTAATCACAGATTACTTGTCAGAACCCATGCATGTAATTTTTACAAACAAAACTATAATACATTTTTTAATTGCCTAATTAAACTTAAAAAAAATAATATTTAATAGGTATCATTGCCAGTTTTGGAGAAGACTTGTCAAGATTATGTTTTAAATCCCACAAAAGAACGTATTAATCTTAGTGAATTACCAGTTGATATAGTAGTTAAAAATATTTCTCAAGAACCAACAAGAAAACAGAATATTGATAATGCCGTGAAACCAGGTAAATTCCATTATGATATTAAAGTAATAATGTATTTTAAATTCAAATCTTATAATTTAAATAGATTAACTTGGTTAAGTTGTCAACCATGAAATAGAAGTTTTAATTTAATACTTGTAATTGTTATAAAATATATATAAAACTAGATGGCATAACTATACTTTAATTTATTTAGTTATTAATTATTCCTTATTTGATTTCACTACTAATACTCAGATTTTTCTTTTCTAATATTTTAAATTTGGCCAAAATCAAGAACTTTAAACCAGCTTACACTGATTGACTTATATTATATGCTATAATGATGGCAGTATAACAATATTTAAAATCAATATTAATTTTAACATTTGATTTTTGCTTTGTAGAAAAAGATTTTTTAAACCGGTATTTAAGATTATGATTTTGGTCACAGTAATATTGTAAGAGAAAGAAACAAAGTCAAGATTCTACCCTGCTAGTTATAAACCAATTTCCTCGAACCTGTTTAATCCCTTCTTATTTTTATTGCAATTTTAAATTTAACTTTATTATTTATTATTTATTATTATTATTATTTAGTTATTATTATTAGTTATTAGCAATAAGTAATAACATATATTTCTTATTAATTAATTATCTCACCTTTTGAGTTATACATTTTTGGTTTCAATAAATATAATTAAAGTTCTATGTTTTTGCTTACTCAAACATAGTTGAAGTACCTGTTGAAAATGTGGACGGCCAAAAATTGCCTAGTCTGATTGGTTTAGACGCTGGTAAACTTTTCTGTTCTTCCGAACCTTCCATGTTGACTGAACCAGAAACTGAGTATGTTGTGCGGTGTATTAAACATATATTTAATCATCATTTGGTTCTACAAGTACGTATAGCGATATTTTATTGTTGTTACTTGCTGAGAAATAAACATTTTATAATTTTAGTTTGAAATCACCAACACGTTAGATGACCAAATTTTAGAAGATATTTCAGTTGCACTGGATGTAAGTGAAGGTTTCCAGTATTTAAATGAATTTAAGTGTCCCTCAATAAAATATCAAGAAACTGGCAATGTTTATGTTTATTTGAAATTTCCAGATGACTCAGTTGATGCTATTGGTAAATTTTTTTTTAAATTTTTTGTATTATGTACATCAAATTTTTTTTTTTTTTTAGCAAGTTTTACTGCCAAAATGAAATTTATTGTTAAGGACTGTGATCCCTTGACCGGTGAAGTTCAGGATGATGGTTATCAAGAAGATTATAGGGTATGTATATATTTATTGTACTATCTTATAGTATACACTATTTGGATATTGGTATTATATGTTTTTTTTTTCCATTGTAGCTAGAAGATGTTGAAATGACACTAAAAGATCAAATGTTAAAAGTGAAAGTTGGAAATTGGGACTCCTTATGGGAGGAAGCAAAGAATGTTTGTTTTGAAGTACAAGAAACTTTTGCGTTGCCATTAACTTCTGGAGGTTTATCAGATACTGTTAGTCAAATTATATCATTCCTTGGAATGGCTGCTTCCAACAATTCTGAGAATGTACACCCACCTAATAAATCATCACATATAGTGAATTTAGCTGGTAAGATATTAAATTACACAAATACACTCATGTATTTATATCATTGATTCTTTATTAGGTATGATGCGAGGAAACTGTAAAGTTCTTGCACAAGCAAAATTAGCGTTGTCTGAAAATAGTGTTACCATTCAACTTACTGTGCGTTCGATGGATGAAAGAGTGGCTGAACTGGTTGTGTCTACTCTCGATTGATTGTTTTATATTATTTTATTCTTTATGTATTAAAAAAAAAAAAGTGTATTTGGGTACTGAAACCCATTTTATACATTTTTATTAGTTATGTATTATTTTACACTTATAATATTCATAGTATATGCATACCAATAAATGAATTTAAATATTATTATCATTTATAATAAGTTATCAAATAATATAATAGGTTATTAGAAGTATTTAAACAGAAATGGTTTATTTTTTTATTAATTAGGTACATTATCTTATAAAAAAAAATTAAACTAAGGCCGGGTTGCATAAACGTTCTGTAATAACTTACAGATCTATGAGTGCAATAACGGCTCTGTAAATAAAATTAGGTGTTGCTTGAACGCTCGGTAAAGTTACAGGCTCTGTAAATTATCGGCTACCGGACCTGTAAACTGCAGGGCCGGTAACAAATGTACAAACTGTTTTTTATGCAACCCGGCATTAATATTGTTTTACAAAAACAAATATTGATCAATTGTTAGTATTTAAAAGCTTATTTTTATTATAATTTTATTATACAATTAGTGCACTATTAAAATTATCTTTAAATAGTTACAACATGATGTACAAATCAATTATAGTACCTAATGTGCAGTGTGCTAACTAAAACGTTTTGATCTAGTTTTTCAAAAACTTGACAGCTTAGTTACAATGAGAAGTAAGAAAGTGGTAATATTATATTTGATTGTTAGTATTGGGCCCCTCGTTAATATGTCAATTGACCTAAATATTCAAAAGTATAAAAATAATGGAATACGGACATCCGGCCGAATCCAAACGGCCGACGGCTATATAGGCCGACAGTCAGATAGCCGAAACTATTTTAGCCGACAAGGTCAAAAGGCCGACACTACGAAAAGCCGACACTAAAATAAATTAAGTATAAGCTATACATTTTCAATTCGATAACGTAGTGTTGTCTTTTGTTGTAATAATGTTATCGATAACTTATCGAAATTTAACGATACCTAATACCTATAGCCTGTATTTTGCCATTAGTATATGTTTTAATGACCAGTAAACAACAATGTTGTTACGAACGTTTATTCGAAGACCTAATATCAATTTGTGATGATTTCGGTTTCGATGTTTCACCAAAATGTATTATAACAGATTTCGAAAAAGCTGCAATTAATGCAGCTAATAAAGTATTTCCAGAATGCCAACAAAAAGGGTGTTTTTTTCATTTAGGCCAAAATATTGGGGTGTATCGTATAATTGAGGAAATGAGAAAAGAGCAACAACACGTTGTGGGTAAGATAAGTTCACGAATAAAAATATTCTACTAATATTACAATAAAATATAATTTATTTATACATACATTTTGATTCCAGGGCAAATTCAAATTATTTTATCCGGACAAGCAAGGCCAAAACAAAGTTCAAAGTACGTAAAACGTCAAAACCAAATTCAAACTATTCTAAATGATAAAGAAAACAGAACAACCCTCGAGACAATAAGAGGTATTGCATACAATTTGCACTATTAATTTTTATTTATTAACATTTAACTATATAACATAATTATCAATTATAATTTTATAAACTATTAGTATTTTTTATTTTTTATGTATAAATATCAAATTTTTTAATTTTTAAAACATATTAGGAATATAAAATGTACTCAATAATAATTTTATTTTTAAGAATAAGTATCACCTATATATATATATCTGTGTGTGTGCATAATTTACCTATCTCAACATAAAATTACTTAATCGGCCATTTAATATGTCGGCCTAATGCGTGTCGGCCTATAAATTTGTCGGCCATTTAGTATGTCGGCCTATTGCGTGTCAGCCAAATGTCTGTCGACCAAATGTCTGTCGGCCGATTGTACCACACCCAAAAATAATGTAGGTATAAGGACGAAAGAATAAAATAATATTGCGTTTACATGTAAGTACCTGCCTAAGTACTATTATATCAGCCAACTAAAATAATTACTCTGGTAAGGTAAGATATACTTATATAATATTATATATGTGTACCTATATAGTATATACTGTATATTATATTAACACTCAAATATTGTAACCTATATATATATAATTACATGACAGGTCGACACGTCGTTAATTGAACGGATATATTATTTTGTTTGCGGTTGGAATACATTGTCTGGTCGACGTTCTCGCCGATTGATTGATTGATTGTCTCTATACTGCACAACTATTCATCGTATTTATAACTCATATACAAACCATCGCTTGTCGACTTGTCGTTGCTCTCAGAACCTAGTAAAATCAACTGTTGCGTCGAGTGATCACATAACGCACCTCGCCGTCATCAATCGGCATAACACCTGGCACATTAGTTCAAAACCGAAACGAACGGGAATTAATATTCTTACTTATACTTTTAAAAACGAGTCCGTACTCTGTATATTAATAGTTCGGATTTTCGGAAACTGCACATTAGAACGGAACGGAATCGAATTAATATCGGACAAGAAAGATTTAACGGATTTCGGAGTGTTCGTACGTGCTTATATTTTTAAAGAATTCGGTTTTAATCAAGTCGAACTTTCTGCTGTGAATCACTGCGTTATACTTACCCAAAAATAATTCTTATTGCAGGTATTTAATTATCATGAAAATATAAAGTAACAAATTTATGTTTTAATTTAAAGTTAAAATTCTTAAAACGTTACAACACAACAACTATTACAATTTACAATGGTCTAAAATAGTGGTACCTACCACCTACGACTGTACGTACAACACAATATAACAACTTGTTATTAACAAGTAACAACCGCAACTACAAACCAACACTTAATCCTAACCTATATATATATATATATATACGCGAACTCGGTGGAACTCTCAGGTGTGCGCAACTTAAACGTGTGCCCCCCACACTTATATGGCGACGACGTCCACGGTACGGGGCGGCGTGTTGATGTGGCCGACGGCGTGTTTCTGGGGCGTATGTGGCGTGTTTACCTTGGACATGGCGTACAACCGGTTCGACCGATGGTTCTCGGCGTCGGTGCTGGCGTCGGGCGTGCTGAACATCGCCATCACGCCGTGGAGCGTATGCGTGCTGGACGGCTGGTGCGACGACCACCTGTCTACCACGTACCGGCGCCTGTACACCCGGTTGGTGGCGTTTACGTGCCTGCTGTCCCGGGCGACCGTCGTGTACAAGGTGCGCAGACATCTGGCCGGTTTCAGGGGCCGGGAGGAGGCGTACGAACGGAGCTGGCCCACATCCGGGGCGCACCGGCGCCGGTACCGGGCGTACGCGTCGTCCGTGGTCGCGGCGTACCTGGCCCTCGTCGTGCCCGTCAACCTCACGCGACTGTACCTGCTGTACCGGTACGAGGAGTACGGCGACTCAATGCTGCTGCTGTTCTTCTTCAACATGTACCTGCAGAACTGGAGCATGTGCTGCTTGGAGACGCACTTCGCGCTCCTGTGCTTCGGCGTCTACCTAAAGTTCCGGGCCATCAACGACGAGCTGTCGGCTGTCCGGTCGGACGTCATGGTCAGCAATAGGTATCCGGTGGCGCTCCGGTCGTCGTCGCCGGCGTTAGTGGCCGCGACCACGTCCGTGTTGCAAGACCCGCGTGGCCGACCGATGGAGACAGCCGTCGAGGAGCTCAGGCTCAGGCACGGGCTGACGCGTGAGTCGGTCGAACAGCTCAACAACATGTTTGGTGGCCAACTGGCCCTGTCGCTCATCACCCTGTGCATCATGATACTGTTCGACATCTACAACGAGGCATTTCACGTGGGCGGCGGGATTTCAAGATCGAAATTCATCTTCGGCTGGATTTTCCAATACCTGTTTCGGTTCTTCGTGATCGTCATCACGGCACACAGCACCACCCAAGAGGTGAGAGTGAACAATGTCTGAAACCACTCAGTGATAATAATTATAATTATAATTATAGCGGTATGCCGTCATATTATGTATTATATTGACGCGCAGTCAAGTCAGACTTTGACGTTTTGTGGATTTAATATAATTAATTACCTATTTAATATTAAACTGATCTAAAAAAAAAATAGTTCTATTTTTTGTTTATAGCCTTATAGGTAAGCTATTGAGTCGAACGTTTTTCCTTTATTAGAAAGAGATTATCTAGTTAGATCAGATCGTATTAAAACATTAAAAACCTTACAATGTCAAAATTCTACTTAACCCCATTTTACTGCACACGCCAATAATAACCAATACCCATATAACATTGTACTTAAGTACATATTATATACCTACCACAGTACCACCTAGATACTATATTATACGTGAGCGAAGGAGCTGATTTTGCCGTGTGGATTGAAAATGTAGATTTTCGGTATTTTTTTCAAATGTGTCCTTTGTCTCTGGCTCTATACATAATACATATGGCCATATAGGTACATATATATTTGTCATATTATGTGGATATTATTGCAGTGTTAGCCAAATTCTTAATTACAACTATTATTATATAATTATTATAATTATTTGATCTTTTTTTAAGTTCCTGGGTACACTTATACAGTTATATTGAATTTATTATAGCACAACAACTTAATAAGATTGTGGAGTACCTATATCATAGTCTATATAATATATTCTATACTAAAGGGGTTGGCTGCAATTAGTTTCTATGATAATATCAGATAATTTGAAAAAAAATAAACAGATTATATTAGTATTTTAGACTATACCTATACTTAGGGCTGACGGTATTGAAAATAATTTTCGGCATTACGGTATTGATTTCAATAGCGGTTTGAAACGGTGTACCGAAAAACCGAAATGTTTGGGTATACTGAAACCGAAATGATTCGGTATACCTAAATACCGATATGGTACGGTGGGAGATGGTAAACTGTGGCAAAATTAACCTTTTTCTAAAAGTTGATATGTAAACTGCGGCAAACAAAAATTTTACATTATACAATCTGCGACAAAACCGATAAGATACATTATACAAACTGCGGCAACTTATTTTATATACCTTTTATATATGTATACTACCTATATAATACATATCGATACGATAACCTATATATTATACGTTTATCGGTTGCATGCACACTTTTGATTTTAGCCCTAAAAAGGTCGATAGCCAAAAACCGCACAGCTTATCGGTCATTGTATAATAAATTACCGTACATTTATAGTGGGTTAAAACCGCACACTATTTTTAGTGAAAATAGTGAAAAGATAAGATTATATGATATGTACTATATGTACTATTGTTTCAATTTTGGGAAAAATTTTTACGTGACGGACATCGTATAAAGTTTTTAAAAAACGTCGGCAGTCGGTTTCAGCCAATCAAACTTTGAAAGTTTTAATTATTTTTTAAATTAATATTTAAAATTTTTGAATATACCTATATACATTTTTCGTTTTACATTTTTTAAAAATTATTTAATTTTAAATTATTGAATATATACATTTTTAAGTTGACATTTTTTTAAAATTGATATTTAAAATGTTTAAATGTATACATTTTTTTTGATGAACTGTGAGAATAATGAGAACAAATAATTAATTATACATATACATATGCGTTTTTTGTTTATCGACCTTTTTGGGGTCAAAATCATAACTGTGCGGTTTTTGGATACGAAAATTTTTAAAATTGTGCGGTTTTAACCTATTAAATGTGTGCGGTTTTAACCTACCAAAAGTGTGCGGTTTTTGGAGTCAACGCGTAGTTTATCGTTTAATTAGGTATAATACGTATTTTATCGGTGGCCTAACTTCATGATCGATAACGTTTGTAGTTTGTACGCTATCTTGTAACATGAACATTACCTAAAATAGTATACGCCATAGAAGTCTCTAGAAACTCATAGAGTATTAGGCGTAAAAATAAAAAAAAACCAATTTTAAAATTGAAAAATATTATTATTACTAAAAATTATTTTAAAAGATCATAAAGTGATCGTAAAATCAAAAAAAAATGTTTAAAAAATAAAATAATAATACAATAGGTACTTAATTAACATTTTGTTTAACACTGTTAATTGTTTGCCATTCTGGCTAAACATTGTTGTAAATTCCATCACGTTGAATAAACTTTTAACTCTACTAACATTTAGCACTTGTAAGTAGATACTAACTAGTATTATCAAAAGTAAAGGAACCAATATTACCGATATGCTTCGTTAAAATTTAAAAATACATTTGGATTTACCTTACCAATTTCTACGCAAGACGCAACATCACATAATTAATTAAATGATAAACGTACATAGGTACACATGGGTAGGTATATATGATTTAGGTACTATAATATAGTATAGGTATATAGAAGGTATATAAAATAAGTTGCCGCAGTTTGTATAATGTATCTTATCGGTTTTGTCGCAGATTGTATAATGTAAAATTTTTTTTTGCCGCAGTTTACATATCAACTTTAAGAAAAAGGTTAATTTTGCCGCAGTTTACATACAGCCTGTACGGTTAGGGCTGACGGTATTTTCGGTATACCGGTATTTTTAAATTATTTTGGTAAACGGTATACCGTAAAAAACTGAATGAACGGTTTTAGTGCTGTTTTCTAGTATCAATGGCAATATTATAGATTATAATATTATATATTATAGTATATAATAAAGTATATAATGTGAAACACTAAAAGAAAAAAATATCGATACTAGTTAGATTTTATTTATTATTTTGGTATACCGTACCATATCGGTATTTAGGTATACCGAACCATTTCGGTTTCGGTATACCGAAACAGTTCGGTTTTTTACGGTATACCGTTTACCAAAATAATTTTAAAATACCGGTGTACCGGTATTTACGGTATACCGAAAATACCGTCAGCCCTATACCTACTAATATATTCAGTTTATTATAGAAATATTGAATATATTCCTTTTCGGTGTATGTTATTTTTTTCACTTTCCAAAAGATTTATATTTTATACTATGACAAATATTTTTTTTAACTATAATTACTATTTTACTATCAAAACTTAAATTTTGGTAAAATAAAACGTTAATAAAATTCAAGTGTAACAAATAACAATGTACACGTTTGTATATGTTTGTATATGTTTGTATATATTTCAGGGCTACAAAACTAAAGTGCTTGTAACAGAAATAAATAATCGGCATTTAAATAACAATACAAAATATGAGGTTTGTTTATTCTTGTTATACAATTTTGTATAATATGTACTATAATATTATTATAGTTAGTATATATTATATTTTTTTAATGAATTTTACAGTTGCAATTGTTTCTGAAACAAATGAATCACCAATCCATTGATATAACTGCGTGTGACTGTTTCACCTTAAACGGTCATCTCGTCGCTTCGGTAAGTTATGACATCAAATACCTACCTACTATGTGTTGTTAGAAAAATGTGTAATTTATTCTCTAACTATTACATTTCTATAGGATAAACACATTAGTGCATTACAATTTAAAGAATTTTTTATTGTGTACATATCTAATATCCAGCGCCACGGTCCAGCTAAGTAAAAAAAATATAGCGGCGGCACAACAGTGTATTATTATCTCGATGCAGGAGTTGCTAATTTGTGTATATGTTTGTGTTTATTTTAAACGGACCTAACTAATTATCTACTAAATCAATTATTAACACCTAATAAATTGGAAAAAACTGAAAAATTGGGCATACGATCCTTTTGGAAAAATCATCGAAATCTTACTGTTAGAAATTCAATATTATTAAAGGAAACGTGCAAACTTTTTAATGAGAAATTAAAATGAAATCTGGAATCACGACGGCCGAATCTAGATTGTCGTTGTCGTGCTGACCGGTTCCTCCACTCCATTTCGTATGTACTCGACGCATTTCATTATTGCTATTTAACGTATTTATTGTTTGTTTCATTTCAGTATCGACTATCGCTTCATTAAATCACCTTATATACCTTAAATTTGTTATATTTTATTTACTGAAATTTGTTAAATTGTAATTATTACTAGCAGTATTAGTGTATTAGTGTGTTATTACTGTGTTCGCACTTTGCGTACAATAATATATTGGTATTATCTAATTACGAATATGCCAACTAAAGTGTACAAACAAAGAATAAAAAATTAGGAAAAGTACTTATTGAATAAAAAAAAAAAACTTAGTGATAATATAAATTCCCCAAAAAACTGTTGTCTCGACAGTTTTCTAAAAAATTGGTGATATCACAACAAAAACACTTCGTCGAACACCGTGTAAAAAATGACCAAGTAAAAAAAAAAACCGATCATTAAGCACTATAAAGATGTGTTATCATAAATAAATGCTAAGTAAATTGAATTAAAGTACTGCATTAATTTTGTTTCAATAATGTATTTACTTGGCGAGAAATTATATAGGGTACACATATCAGTGGCGGACTGGGAGAAAAAAACAGCCCGGTAAAATCATAATTTTAGAGGCCCTCAGTATACAACGGCCCTTTTTATAATATATATATAATATATATGTATATTTTTTTTTGTAAACACAATTTAGCTTTTAAATTTTTAAATATTTTAATTAATTGATATAAAACAAAATAAAATAACTATTGGAAATTTCTTAGTTAGAGTATATCTAAAGTAATTGTTATGTATGTAATTTAAACTACAATTTTCGCAACAATAATATCAATAAATATATATTTTATACGAGCAGCGGCCCACCAGGAAATTTCCCGGTATTCCGGTCGTCCAGTCCGCCACCGCGTTATATTATGACACAGCACACGAAATAACGTGAATAAAATAAACAAAAGGCATTAGAAGCTCATTATAAATTAAAATATTATAATGAACATTTCCACGAAAAATAATTTCTCACCAATAGTAAATAAATTATTGAAACAAAATAATTGTACTTTAATTCAATTTACTTACCATTTATTTATGACATCACATTTTTATAGTGCTTACATAGGCGGAAATATATAACAATTTCAGGGGGGCTAATATTATTAACATCAATGTGAGCGGGGGACTTCGATCCTATAAAACTAAAAAAAAAAGAGTGATTTGACGGACTTTTGGGGGGCTAAGTACTCTCAAGCCCCCCCCCCCTATTTCCGCCAACGATATGCTTAAAGATATGTTTTTTTTTACTTAACCGTTTTTTACACGGAGTTTAACGAAGTGTTTTTGTTGTAATAAATATTACGAATTATTCAATAATATTTGTGTAATTGTGTTATTTGTTTTAGGCCATTGCTGTCGGCACCACGTATCTCTTCGTTTTAATACAATTTCACTCAGAAATTACTCAATTTACGGATAACAAAAAATCATGAATATTTTTAGAACACAACAAAAATTATTAATATAAAATTATTATAGACGCGTTCTTAAGTATATTTTATTTTGGACTCTATGAAGTTTAAAATTATAACGCGTATACCTACGAACTTACCATAATAATAAGTAATAACAATATGTGCATCAATGCTAATAATGAGTTTACAAACGTAACAGTTTATTTGTTATTATACCGACCAATTATCTACTGATAGAAACAACATAATTAATTATTTACTTGCATTTTTAAACAAATAACCAAACTATGTAACGCTATAAAAAAATGTATATTAACACTGACGTGAAAAATGAGCACTGCGTAGTATAGTTAGTATATATACCTACCTATTTATTATATGTGGTGAGTGCACAATGCACATTAAAGTCATAACATAGTATGTTGTATAAATTAAAGGAGAATTGTTATAACATCTTTTAACTGCATATAAATAGCATAATATTTAGAACTTGAACTGATAATCGTTTATTAAATATTATATAGGTACCTACCTAAATGATGTAAAAAAAAATCTCACCGACATGTATCTATAAAATGTTTATTAATCTGCTGTACGTCATATATAATATTATACATGTGGTAATAGCACTACGTGACACCACTATTACCTCGAATGTATGGTATGACTTTATTGACTTTTTTCACCTTCGTCTTCGCAATAGTGCTTTTAGTCACCTGCGTCTACAATTTCGTCATGTCTCCGTTGGTCCTGTGCCTGTTGGACGGCGATTGTGCTGGGGTGTCGTTCACCTCAGTGCAAGGTATGTACTCCAGAATGATAGCCGTGGCCTGTTTCCTGTCCTTTTCCACGTTGCTGTGCAAGTACCGTACAATGATGCCGGTTTACGAGAAAAACATCGAAGCCTATGAGGTGTACTCGCCAACGACCGACACCGAACACCGTAATCGTTCACTGTTCAATTTGTTTCTTACTGTCTTGTATCTGTCCGTTATACTGCCCATCAACGTACTAAGGCTGTTTTTACTGAACAGAAGCGAGTCGGGTACAGTGATTTTGATATTTTTCGTGTTCATGTACCTGGAAAACATAGGAATGTCCATGACAGAAACGGATTTCATAATCAAGTGTCGCACGCTGTACAACAAGTTTTTCAAAATCAATCGGGACCTGGAACATCTAGGTCGGGAAATCGCGCACACGTCGATGACCATCGTAGAAAAGACGGTTGCCGTCGGACACCGAGTCGTCTACGACGGAGACTTTTACGGGTCCAACGACCACTCGATCGCAAATGCAATAGAAATAATACGTATCAGACACCGGTTGATTCGAGACGCTGTCTACGTGTTGATCAATTTGTTCGCCATACCCATGGGCTTGTCGTTATTTACTCTGTGTGTAATGACGCTATTCGACATTTATTACCAAGTTTTCAGCGTTATGGGTGCCGATTCGAGGTCGTTGATATTTATTTACATGTGGTTACTGCAATACTCCATCAGATTTTATATAATAGTAGTATCAGCTCACAACACGACTAAACAGGTAAACTTACTATCCACACAATGTGTATATAGAAACATAGAACACATTATAAGTTATAACATATTTATCATTCATTAGTACCTAATTAGGTACACTATAATATAGTTTATACAATAACTCTGAACCTTAAGTACATAACATTTAGGTAATTAGGTATCTAGATATATCAATCACTTATCAGTTATCACTATAAAGTATAAACACTATAATAGTTAATAGGTCACTATGTTGATTGTAGCACGTCAATTCTTTAGGTACCTTATACCAGTGGCGTTATTGTGGGAGAGAGGGTGGGAATTCCCCCCCCCCTTGTCATTAAACGGCTGTCGGGCCGAGTATGGTCTAGTTTTGGGCCTTCATATAGTAACTAATAGGTACCTAATATATTTAAGTATCCCTTTACATAATATGTATTAATTATTTAGTTATTGTTATCTCTAAAAAAATGGGGGTACTTATGCTTATGATAATAACCTTTGAAACTAACTAGTAAGTATAAAATTATGTAAGAAGGCTATTTTTATCGAGATAAAAATGCAATTGTAATGTAATTGCGTTAGCGAGCGGTTTTTTTTTCAGTTTTCTTTTGGGCCGGTCAAAAATGTTGCCCCCCTCTCAAAAACTGAAATTACGCCACTATCTTATACTAAATTTAGGTTAAAAATAGAGGCAATATCAAACAGCATTATATATACCTATTATAACATAAATAAATAAAAAAATCACAAAACAACATTTTAGCGTGTTCTAATTAATATCTCATTCCTTTCCTTAATATTATATGTTTAAAATATCTCTGTTATTTTTAAATATAAACAAAATACATGTTTAACAATTCAATTAGGGAAACAGTTAAATTTAAAACTTTGAATCCAGCAAGATGAATTAGAATGTATGTGGACAAAGTGAGAATTATAGGAAAGAATGGACTGAGGATGGAATATTTAAATAACTAATTAATGCGAAAAAACCCCAATCTTGTATAGTTACATAGGTACTATAATATTACCTAATTGAAAAATATTTTGTGTGCACTTATTTTATTTATTTGCGATGTGCAGATGTTTATCATTTATTCCTATAAATATTTCTTATATACTTTTAGGTCTATTATAATATCTATATACCTATATAATATAATATGTGTATAATGAATGTTTATGTTCGCATTATATATAATATAAGTTTACATATTATGAATCGTTATTATACTTGTCATAATATTATAGTTTAGCGTCAATCATCTGTAGGTTATTCATTAATTCGAAAATTATTCGAAGTACCTACCTACATTATACATAGGTACTATTTCATATAATATATAGGTACCTATTGGATATTATATAGCTAATAATTATAGTAGAATAATATTAATATGTAAATAATATTATATATATTCATATTTTGGGAGGTATAACATATAATTTCGCTCCAACAAATTTTTAGTAAAATGTTTTAATTTATTACGTTTATTTTAATTTGTTAATCTTAGATTATATTAGGTACCTAAATGGCTATGTATATATAATATATATGATTCAAATTTTACATTTTAATTTAATATTGTCCGTTTAATATTATAGTTAAGTCTATACTATAATACTAGCTAATGTTGATACTTTAATATAGTAGGAAGTCTCAAGCCTGTATTAATTAATAATTACCTAATATACCTACATACAGATTAGAGATAGGTAGGTAATATAATATTTTAAAATTTAGTTAACTACTTAAATTATTTTATTAGTTGACAAAAAATGGACATTATGTCTTTGAAAAAAATGATCTTACTTGAAGAGATTAATAGAATTAAAAACACAGTTTTTACTTATTAATAAACTGTATACAAAATTTCAAATTATTTTGGACATAATTAAGTTTTAATTAAAATGTTGTTGCTTTTATATGCTACTTTATAGTTAACATTGATCTAATTTCAAGTACTCAATTAAAATGATTATCAAGAGTGTATATTTATAATATATTATATATTGCCATTTAGGCATAAAAAATAAAATATCATTAAGTAGGTACATATAAAGTTACATTTTTAAGTTATTATAAATCAATATTATTAAATATATTTATATTTGTGAAAATTGTTATCGTGCTTTTTATAATATCGCTTATATCTTCTTATGATTATTTTACTACTAGCTGGTAGTTCCATAGTATGAGTTTTATTTTTACTTCTAACTAATTTAATATTCAAAGGGCGCAACCGATAAAATAAACATAACATAATAGGTAAATAAAATCATTATTTATGTATTTCTGATGTATTTTGACGTTTACACACACATGTGGTTTGTAGGTTCAGAAATAATGTACACAAAATTATGATAATATAGTCTTGAAATTATTCAAAAAAATAGTATGGGTAGCTTTTTTTTAAAAAAAAGATATAGGTAGGTAGTGATGTTTCGTTCAATACCGAAATGGTCAGTTTTTATCTTTGATATTTTTAGTGTTATATCTGCTGCTCACAACAGATGGCAAAAAATGTACTCTATGCTGTTAATTATATCTTGTGTATATGTTTTTTACACTACACCTCAAATTGTTTGCATATTGGAAAACAACTGTGACAACTCATTATCAACGTTTATAAAAGGCATGTTTGCGAGGTTGGTAGCTTTGACCTGTATGATATCAAGATGTGCGATTTTTTTAAAGGGTAAAACGCAACTGGTAATGTACAAAAGAAATGTAGACGATTTCCACGCATTTACACCGATGACATCTTCTGAAACAGATAGGTTGAAAAAAATGTCATCTCGGGCCGTACTGTGTTGCATATTACTCACCGTACCTGTTAATGTGTGCAGATTGTGGATTTTATATTATGTAGCAAAACAAACCGTTCCATTTGTCGCTTTAGTGTACATACAAAACTTTAGCATGTATTGCATAGAAACTCATTTCACTGTGTTGTGTTACATTCTTTATCAAAAGATCGTTGGGATCAACAACGATTTGATGGCACTTAAGATCGATACGATCGTGCGTAACAAATACCCGTTCGTGTCACTAACTGGAGAGAAATATGGGAAAAACGACAGTTCTAATGAATACAACCGAGAAGTTTTCCATTCTCTGATTGCCGGCCATCCAATGATTGATTTTTTGGAAAACCTAAAAGCCAAACATAAATTAGTTAGTCAAGCTGTAAAGAATTTAAACAACACGTTTGGAATTCATTTGGGATTGTCATTGTGTGCATTGTGTTTGTACACCTTATTCGACTTATATTATCACTTGCAAGAAGTATGGAAACACTCGAAGTATAAGATTCTAGTATACGGCTGGATTTTACAATACTTTGTTAGATTTTTACTTATCACTGTCCTAGCCCATATAACAACGAAACAGGTAATTTTAAATATATATCTATAAGCACTTACTATGTATGGTAATATAAGCTCGCCAAAATTGCGTTCAAAACAGCATACAGTACATTTTTGTAATTTTATAGAGTTAATTTCTATAGGTAGGTACCTAAAATGGGAATATCGTATTAAAACTATTTCTGATCACATTTGGTAGGTTTTTGTAATACTCTGTATAAGGGCACTGAACATTTTTAAAGTAACATTTTGGTAACACGTGTATATTGTATAATCTATTATATTCTATAATCTATGAAAATTCTTTAAAGAAAATACAATCAGGGACCAGGGTACTAAAAAAATAGGTATACACTATAGGTTAGGTTAGGTTACACATCATTTATAAAATAATTTAAAACAATAAGTTGTACACTATATTTTAACGTATAATAATATTATCTATTGTATATCTGTAATAGTGTAATGTAATATTGTATATCATATTATTATACTTAATAATTTAATTATTATAATTTAAAATGTTTGTTTTAGGCACTCAAATCGAAAATACTTATAACAGATATAAACAATCGTTATTTAGATAACAATACTAAGGAAGAGGTAAATATGTTTATACAAATTATGATATTTATCTATTAGAATTTAAAATCATATATGTATTTTCATTGACAGCTACAACTTTTCCTCAATCAAATTTCCAGTTGTACAATTGAATTTACCGCTTGCGATTTCTTCACTTTAAACACTCATCTGATCACATCTGTAAGTTGGCCATACGACTATTCGACTATAAATTGTATACATTATATTATATATACATTTCAAAAGCATTATGTACCTATACTAAAAACTAATTTATTCCACTCAGTATGGAAATGTTTTGGTTTATTTTCAATATGTTTTGTTTGTAGGCAATTGCAGCTGGCACGACATATCTCGTAATTTTATTACAATTTAATTCAGCAAACGATTAAAATTTTACCAAAACGAATATACCACTTAATTATATTTGAACTAATTTGTGAAATATTTTATTTTATTTTTAAAACAATCTTTTATTCAGTAAATTAACACAACAAGTGTTAAATTTTCATGTATATTAACGAATTTAGTCTCATCTATCTATATATCTATTTTATAATATATGATAAATATATATTAAAATACATTATGTATCTATATTGTATATTATATTATTATACTATTTGGTATTTCTTCAGGTTATAGGAAAGCGAAGAATCCACCACTTAGCTCACATTGCTGATAATTATTGATAAATGATAATATGCAATGTAATATATGACGTAGGTAAAATACTATATATCTACTTGCATTGTTGGTATATATTATAAGAAAAACCATCAGTTTTAATGTTAACTCGATCAATTCAAAAAGGAGGAAAATAGGTAACCACTCTACTGCTCTACAGTTGTACTAGTTGTAGATAACTCGTCATCTTGGAGTAAATCACTGTAATGTACCACACAGCATAATATTACTATTTATTATTTTATTAAATGTCTATTTAAAACTGCAAATCCAATATTTAATGTAAATATATTGTGTTCATCTCGAATTCAATGATAAATCATTATTCATTACATACGACAAATGATTCTGAGCGGAGACGACTTATATATTTTTTAGGCAAACCCGCGGGGGCTTCCCCGCACATCGTATTTTAAAGAAACAAATGTTTTAATATTATGATTTGAAAATCAACTGAATAAATCATATGAAAAACGAAATCAGTTGATTATAAAATATATTTTTAATACCAATATGGGTGTATCGTATATTATTATTACCTATGTACCTATTTACGAGGTTTGGCTAATAACGGGAATATCTGTTTCTAGCGTCAGAAGTAGTAAGCCAGGTATCATAAAAATTATCTTTTTGTTAAGTGCACTGGTATCGTATAAGTATGTTCATATTGTATAATATGCTTATAAGCCGCGATACATCTGCAACTACCACATACAGTGTCAGGGGGGGGGGGTGCTTGGGAGCTGAAGCACCCACTGTTAAATTACTTATTTAGATATCAGTTATCACGTTGAACTATAAACGTATAAATGTATAATTGTAGACTACAGATGTAGACTATACCAACTGCAGGCAACTACCAACTTTTAGGTTAAATTTGTTTTTGACCCGAAGTTGATCACGATAAGTACGTATCTAAGGAGATTTATTATCAACACATACCATAAAAAAAACCTAGATCCGCAACTGACATAAAATAGGAATTTATTCATTAGCGTAATGTCAAGCTGTGAATAAAAATAAATATTTGGGTTCGAGATTATATTACACACCGCTTTTTATCTTTATTGTTGATTTTAACTTCACTCTTTCACCGCACAATTGACCAGGGGCGGCTCCTGCAGAGATATGATTGGGTGGAGGGGAGAGGGGCCAAGTCATAATTTTCAGAAAACTTTCGATATTATAATATGTTTTTTTTTGTATTTTGTTTTTAACGAACCCTCTCTCCCTGGAGCCTCATCTGCAGTTAACGCTGAACGATTATTCTTTATGGATAAGTAAGAACCTATACACATTGTAACAAACCATTGAAAATTAATTTTGTACTGCAAATTTACATATACAATGTAGCGGAAGACGAGCAATTAAATTGTTTCATTTACCATAATATACGATAATATTATCGTAAATTAAAAAATGACAAATCATAATATTATTATAACCCGTGCCCCGTAATTATATAACTGACAACTTTAAATGTTTTGTAATACTGTCCAAAACAATTTTTGAAAAGCTCGTGACGTATTGGCACAAATTACAAACCCACTCAAGGGCCTTATTATATGTTTCTTACGAAGAGTACTTAACCGTTGTCAATATTATAATCACGCGTATTGTATACCTATAATATTATATAACCTAAGTCGCAAACATGTCGAAACTTCGGTCGACTGTTCCGCGCGGTGTACGCTTACGTCCAAGCGGCGAGCAAAATATTGTCTCGCGAGAACCGCCCCTAAAATTTACGACTGTTTGACGCGCGCATGCGCACGCACATCCAAATATAACGTCGGACGATGTTCAAGTTCAACGCGTTCGTCGGGCGTCGCCGACAAGTCATCGATGCGTTGTGCACGTTTATGCTGATCATCGCGTGCCTGTTCAACATCGCGGTGTCGCCGTACTGCATGTGCGTGATGGAGTCGTGTCACAAGCACGAGTTGACGGCCGTGTTGGTGCGAGTCAAAACCGTAATGCCCCAGACCGTGGCCGTAGTGTGCCTGGTGATTCGGGCCAAGACCATGTTGCACAGCGCGAACGGCGAGTTCCGCGAGTACGAGGACAAGGCGCGCGAGTACGATGCATGTTTCCTGGACCGGGTCGGCGGCGCTTTCGTCGCGTTCATCGTGTCCGCGTACGCCGTTACCATACTGCCGATAAACGCGTACCGCTTGTACCTGATCTACCGGGACGTCCGCGACCACACCGTCACCGCGTTCTTCATGCTCATGTACGTGCAAAACCTGTGCACGTGTTCGACAGAAATCCACTACGTGGCGCGCTGTTCCAGACTGTACCGGCGGTTCTGTCGGATCAACGAGGACGTGTCCACGCTCAAGTTGGCGACGGTCGCCGCGAACCGGTACCCGTCCGTGTTGCTGCAATCGGCCGACGGACGCGACGACGACGACAACCGACGCCGCGGGACGATGTCTTGGACGCGTCCCATGGCCGGCGACGTCGAGCTGCTCCGGATGAGGCACCAGTGCGTCCGGGACGCGGTCGGTGACCTGAACGACTTGTACGGCGTCCAGCTGCTGTTGTCCCTGTGCATCCTGTGCTTGATGACCGTGATCGACACTTACGGCGAGATGTTCCGCAAGTACTCGTTGGCCAGATCACAGGCGTTCCTGTACGTGTGGCTGACGCACTATTCCTTCAGACTGTGCGCGATCGTGTTGACGACGCATTTTACGATGAAACAGGTGTTTTTATATGGTTTTAGCTTATATGACATAGATATAGGTACTATATGTTTTCTTTTCCGTACAAGATTCTCTATCGACTAACAGATCTACTGATGGTTTTGCACTCAAATCGCTTACAACTTTTCAGATAATATTATTTAGGACTTATGATGGGTAATTTATATTCGTTATCTGCGGTGGGCATAGCATTTTTTTTTTTTGTTAGAAACCACAATATTAAAATAATAATTATTCATGAGTCGTAACATATTTCATATTATACACTAACTATTTTTATTTTTTTAGGGGTATAGAACAAAAACGCTTGCATCTGACATAAACAATCGAATTTTAGATACCAGCACAAAGGAAGAGGTAAACAAAATACTTGTTCAATATAATTAGAATACCGACTAATAATTTTTTAATTTTTTTTTTGTTTATGAATGTATTTGTTTATTTATAGTTGTACTTGTTTTCCAATCAAATATTACGTAGTTCACTGGAATTCACTACCTGCGATTTTTTCACATTAAACGCTCACTTCATTACTTCTGTAAGTCAACGTAATATGATATATTGTTTTAAAATTTGTACTATGGTCGACAAAAAAATATTACAGCATTATGGTACTAATGCACAATAACTATACAAAGTGATTCAATAAGCAAGCTCACCCACATTTTTTCCTTTAATGATGAATTTATTTAAACTCTGATTTTAAATATACTCATAGGCCATATTTGAAAATTCTTGAATTTGTTTGTACTTCTTAAAGAGTGTCCTGTGCCTATACGAACTTCTACTTTTCAAATGACAACCCCTCCCCTTTTTATTGTAAATTATTTAGTTGGTCATTTTTTTTGGAAAATCTAGATGTATCTAAAAGTTATTAAAATGATTGTATTAAGGATAATAGCAAATGGTTTTATATAAATATAAAATAGAAGACGTAAAACTGGATCTAGTATTTATTTATTTTATTATACTTGAGCCATTTTACAAATTATTAATATTGATGGATTAATATTAATGACTATAATTCAAATCACCATATCCCTCATATTATCTTATAAACCCATTACCAAGAACGTTTTATCCTTAGAACACAAAGTTGAATAACTCAAAAACAACTCGTACGAATTCTGATGCCGATACGTCAAAAACTTCAGAAAAATTAACCACTATAGGTACCTATAATTTACAATTAAAAACGGGTGTTCTCGTTTGGAGGATAGAAGTTTGTGTCTCGTCAGGACACTCCTTACGTAGTATAAGTCACAAGAAATCTCAAGAGTTTGAAAATAATATGGTCTATGAGTATATTTAAAAATTCCAAAAATCAGATTTTGAATAACTGCATTATTGAAGAAGAAAAAGGGGGTGATCATGATTGATAAACTGCCCTGCATATACATATAAAAACTTGTATTCGAGTATTTCTATATGTAAATGTACAATTTCGAAGAAATGAGAATAAATAATTTTCAACATATTTCAATAACATTCGAAAGAGTAATATTTCGGTACACTACCCACGCAATTATGTTATATTATTGGTAGTCGTAAAAATGATTTTCTAATATTTATTATTATTTTATTTTTAGACTATTTTCGCAGTCATAACATATTTCATTGTGTTGTTTCAATATGTTCGCTAAACGAAAGAAAATAGTAATAATACAGACAAATAAATACGTATATATATATAATGTGTAAATTAGAAATATAATTATTTTAGTATAATCATAAATGTTTTCGTGTTTCTTTTTATCACAGCTTTTATCTATTAACATTATATCATAGCTTAATGATTAGATAGATATATTATTAAAATTTAAGAGGGATAACATTATATTGTATGTATATAAATACAAATGGACGGTACCCATTTTACACCAAAAGTGTACCTTTTCCGTTACCTATTTCCAATAATATTAAAAGGGTTGCATCCAAAAACCGCACACTTTATCGGTCATGGTATAACTAAACTTATACGTAGTGGGTTAAAATTGCACACTATTTTGTGTGCTAAATAACGGATAAGATAATAAGATAATAAGATGCTATATACAATAATCTTGCTAACTCGTTTTAAAACAAAAACAAGTTAGTAAATACACAATAGTAATAATTTTGATTTTTAATAAAATTATATTTATTTTTAGGAGCACTTGTTTACGTAATATTGTGCACAGTGGCGTGTCGAAGGTATTATTTTGGAGCAATTGCTCTTTCAAAATTGTTGGTTTGCTGGGTGATCCCCTTGTCACAAAATACCTAGCCACCTAGGTGACTAGGTGTATCGTAGAAATATCATGTCCGATTATACAAATCGTTACAAATGTACGCATATTTTGTACATTTTTAATTCAAACTTTTTTGCTGAGATGGAAATGCCGTTATAAACATAAAGGGGTGGGTGTGTGGGTACATTGTATACATTTACATTTTTGCTCCTTTCTCGCCAAAAATGAGTTCAGCACGTTACATAATTTATAAAGTACTGTTGTAAAGACCTTTTTGGAGTCAAAATCATAAGTGTGTGCTTTTTGGATACAACAATTTTAAAAATTGTGCTGTTTTAACATACCAAAAGTGTGTGGTTTTGTCCTGTATTTTATCGCAAGTGTGTGATTTTAGGAGTTAACGATTAAAAGCTATCATATAGGAAATTTATTTAAAATACCTACTTTATAAAATATTGAGAAACAATATACATTATACATTTTAATGAATATAATACATCTACATTAAATAAAATTAAAATCATTTTATATCTTTATAAGAATGCTATTAAGCATACAATACCTACTATCTTCCTAAATTTTTAAAAAAAAAGAAAAACTAACTGTAATATTTTATATTTTATATTTTTTTTTTGTATTATTTATGTATATTTATTATTTAATATTTTCATATATTTCTTTATACAGGACAAGGGACATATTTTTGTGGAAAAGGGATAGGGACACTTTTGATGAAAACGTGTTACGCCACCACAAGTTACTCGACTGGGGTATTTTACATTTTTAAGTACTAACGATTGTTTGAGCATTTATGAATAAATAATAATTATACCATCATTATGTAATTCTTAAATTATTGAATACGATGTACTTTTAAACGGAACACACATTTTAAGTAGTAAATATTTGTTATATAATTGTTCTAATTTCCTATAAAAATAGACAGCTGCTCGCCTGCAGCTCGTCACTTGGTTCGCAGTCCATCGCTATAGGTTTAAATAAATATTCAATTTTTATATACGCATTTGTATAAACATATTCTATTTTAGCGATAATGTGTTATTTGAATACATTCTATGACAATGTCGGAGTAGTGGTTTCCACGATGCTAGTGTTATCGTGTGTCTATAGTTGTATAGAATCTCCAAAATTCATGTGCAATCTAAATAATTGCAACACCTCAAAGTCTACGATTATGAAATCTATGTTTCCTCGAGCAGTTTCTATCGTATGTATGCTATCTAAATTAACTGTTATGTACAACAATTTAAGTGCGACCATTAAGTACGAGAAGAACATCAAAATGTACGAAATGTACCATCCACGGGTGGACGTGGATAAAGCAAATTTTCGCATTTTCGTCATTGTCATGGTGTCTCTATGTATTATTATAGTGCTACCGGCCAATGTGCTTAGAATTTATTTACTCTATGGTCAATTCCGAGATGGCGCAATGGTCCTGTTTTTTTCAATAATGTACATACAGAATGCAAGTGTGTGTATTACCGAACTACAGTTTGTTGCTTATTGTTTCGGATTATATCAAAAATACCGATCGATCAACGACGACATGTCCGTTTTGAAGTCCAGAACGATCGTCAAAAACAGATACCCGGCGGTATTAAACCCTGAAAAATATAACAGCGTTGGTGATAGTTCGGGTTTTAATGACGATTTCTGTCAAGAAATCAAAGAGTGCCAGCTGGTCAACAGTATCGAATCGCTTAAGATGAGACATCGGTTCGTCAGCGACTCGGCTAGTGACCTGAACGATATGTACAACATACAATTGGGGTTGTCTCTATTTATTTTACTTGTAATGATGTTGTTTGATATTTACGGAGTCGTGTTGACGGAATTTAACATGATCAAAATGTATTGGTTACTGTATGTATGGTTGCTTCAGTATTCATTTCGATTTTGTATGATTGTGCTGACAACACACGTCACTACAAAACAGGTAATTGTGAATATTAGCTAACCACTATCGGCTCAAAGCTGTAAATCGATCGCACTTTAGATACTGTTTAACACAATTAAAAGGAATTGTCACTATACTGAGTGGCTTCTTCTAACAAGTACCTAATTTCATTTTTTTTTTTATTGTGGGCCTCGTTCTTGTGGCCTGTCAAGGTTTTCAGAGGTACTTTCAGGTTATCTACACAGATAACCTGATACCCAAGTGGTTCCGTGTCATTTGTCAATTAATGCAAAAATTGAAAATCTCGTTCCTGATCAAACAGATATAATAATAATAATCTAGATATTATCAATATTTTGGTTTATGCATAATTTGCGATTTTCCTAATATCGCATAGTGAAATATTTCCATACGAATTTCATGTCACTTATTTAACTAAATTACTTGAATAACAGTAAAATAAACTTAAAAACTTGAATCATGCAAAATAAAATACTATTTTTCAACTATTTGAATAATAAAACAAATCTGTATCGTATTCAGTTATTTATGAGTTGATTGCAGTGATTACACTCAAGTATTCAAACTATATAAAATCCAAGCCTTGACAATAATATATCATAAAATGCATAATTCGTGTTCAACTAGGTTATCCCACCAAGTTCACTGCCATAATTAATTTATGTTCTAATGATTATAATTTTTTTTAATAACATCTATAAAGTTTTGACATGAATCGGATTTATTACTCACATATTATGATTTCTGATTTAAATTGATCAATATGCCAGCACCGACAATACCTATTGAGTTTAAAATAACATAATATATATTATATATATATATATATATATATTAATTTTTATCACTAATTTGAATTCTTATGTCCTCTCATTCCTCCAATAGTCCAATCTAAATTATTAAAAATTATAATTACTAGACCATAATATCAACATTCAACATCTTCAGAAACATACTCCTATAAGTATTTAATGTTTATAATTATTTTCTATTACACATCAATGCGTATAAAGAATTTTTATTTGAAAGCTAAAAATTGATGGGTTACTATCAATTTATATAAACTATATAGGCTTACTGTTTTAACATTTCACAAATACTTACCTGCTATAATATAATGTCTATAATCATAGATTTCTATAAAGTATTAGATAGTGAACTCCCACCACGAATTGAAGCTTCAATGTTGGTTGGCAATAGTATGGTATTTTTTTATGGTACCTAAATAAGATAAATTATGATTTATCTTGTATTGTGTTTTATTATTTCTAAAACTGTTGTTTAAAAAAAATTTATATTTTATATAAATAACTTTACATTTACTATTTTATTTTACTATTAAAACGATGTTATTCTTAATACATTTTGTGTAATGAATGAAATGTTTTGCCAACCGACAAAATGGCAGCCGTCCACAGCTAAGCTTCACTTTATAACAATGTAAATTTTATAGGAGTTCCTTATAATATGTAGTGTAGAAATCTGTGTCTATAATATATCATGTGTTTAAAAAATGTTTTTTTTTTAAATTGTATATATTATTTTGTGATTATTATTAAGTAGGTAGATTACACTTATTAAAAAACTAACATAACTTTAGTCGTTTAATTTACTTATATTATAATACAACCCCTATATTAATAAGATAATAGATTACATTTTCATCAATTTTGTGATATATCTTTTAGGTATATCTACTTATTATATTTTAGATTATACTCTTCCTATTAAGTCGTTTTTTTCTTTTCAAGGCAAACAAATCAAAAACGATTTTAACTGATATAAATAATCGGCACACAGACCACAATACAAAAGAAGAGGTTAGTAATGACAGCGGGCAGATTTAAGAGGGATGATAACTGATGTCTCAGATTGACCCTCCCACGTTGTATCTAGTTAAGTCCTTTCCATACATTACTTGTAGATCCACGTACTAAATTCACCTCTCCGCCATTCTTGCAGCATTGGCAAAACCGATACTGAGTAACGGGGTTTGCTGTAGGCCCATCTTGCATACGATTTAACATACTATAGTAATACAGTATTGTAACAAACTATTTTTAATTTTTTTAGTTACGGTTGTTTTTGAAGGAATTATCTAGTCGTTCAGTGGAATTTACGATTTACGATTTGTTTATACTAAACACACGAATAATAACTTCTGTAAGTTTATATAATATGATATATAGACATAAGCCGCAGCTGTTAAAATATAAAATATATAATATAATATTTATTCTGTATATTGTACCTATATAATGAGTGTGTATTGTGTATATGTGGGCGAGTAACATGAGTTTTGGACCTAAATACAGTCTGGTTATTACGTTTAGAAAAAAATAAAAACCATTTGATATTTAATGTGTTGAGTTACTATTTTATAATTTGTACTAAAAATTTTAATAAAAACGGGAAATATAACGTCGACAAGGGATTTGAAAAACACGATACAATATTATCCTATAATACCTATTGAAATCACTCAAAATAAAATATTTATATTATAAAGTATTTTTTTTTTTTTTATTGTCAAATTTTCAAATTATCTTAAAAACATATGACATACATATGTAGTTGCTCTGAAAACTACAAAATCACTAAATGTGCACTATAAAATTTTAATATTTTTTTCGTAGTGTTGTGAAATTAATTTTAATACTACTTAGTAATAAATTGAATAGCCCCAAAAAAAACATGCAAATGCAACAACTTTTGGGCCTTCTGCCTTATTTAATGAATCATTAGTGAGCTAATGCTCCCTTAAACCAGATTTAGAGCCCCAAGATTGTTCCATTAAATTTTTAATGAACCATTAAATTTAATAAATTGTTTATACAACCCAGCATTACAGTAATAGTTATTAATAAGGTTCGGATTTGAAGGCAAAAGTCTTTCTTTAATAATAATAATAGAGAAATAATTTTTGTATAAAAATGCGTGTCAAATGTACAAGTTGCCCTCAAATGTTAATATATACACGATTACAATGTATAGCCCGTAAAATAGGGGAGGTAACTATACAAATAATAAATAAAATTATAATGTAAAATAGTATAAAATGATAGAATCAAATGTTGATATTTGCAATCATATATGATATTGTATAATGTATTTTGTAATAAATAATAATATAATATAGTATACAAATAATATGGATAAAATGAAAATCGTATTAATAATAATAGCCTACTGGCTACTACTTGGAGCAGAGCGAGGATTTTACCAAATTTACTCGCGTGTAAGTGGATAGCTGATTTATCACGTGGGTAACGAGTAACGACACAGTTATATTAGGATTTATCGGAATACGCTAGTTATTATAATTTATCAAACCTATCTTAATTAGTATTTTAATGGTTGTTAGAAATTATTATATGATACGTCTTTGATAGGTACATTTTAGTAGACGAAAAGCATTGACGTTGTTAACACGATGGAACATATTACGCGAGTGCATAGTGGAAAGGGCAAGGTTTTGTTAGTCTTAAATAATATTATACTTTTTATAAAGATCGCATTACACAAGCGGGTGTGAAATGGCGATGTACATTAAAGTCGTGTACGTCAAAGCTGTTTATTGTGAGTGAAGATGAAACGGTGCTTTTAAAATCGGTTATCGAACACAAACACAATTTTTTTTGTTGTCGAATTATAACATTGAATGCCACATAATTATAATATTTATTATTTTATCAACTATTGTATTCATATTATTTTGTTAGTAATTATTACAAAATACAATATTAAGTAGGTATATATAATTCCAAGCATATGAATTTTTTTCTTTCATTTTATTGTTTTTTACTATATTTTTATAAATATTTTTATTTATTATTTCTATATTTACCTCCCCTATTTTATAGGCTATATATTGTAATCGTGTATATATTAACATGCGAGGGCGACTGGTACATTCGGTTGGGGGCAACTGATACATTTCGTTGAGGGCAACTGGTGCATTTGGTGGAGGGCAACTGGTATATTTTCAAAATCCCGATAACAGCCGTGGGGGGCAACTGGTCAACACCCTTTTTTTTTGTTGCCTTTTTCACTTTTAAATGCCTTTATTGTGTTTAATTTTTAATTGATTTAATGGTTTTATACACAAAATACGTATAAACGGTACAAATCGATAAGATTTTCTGAATACTGTATTGTCGGCTGTTAATTATTTTTATTGGGTTTTACTATCGGTGATATTTATCGATATCGCTAAATACTTTATCGAGTATTTGGTATAGTCAGTTAATTTAATGTTTATAAAAGTACCCATGCTACCTATCTATGGATTAAAATATGTTCATAATGCGTATATACTTACTATAGATTCAAAATTGTTCGTCAGTCTCCCCCGATTACATTTTCCATTTTCTATGTACAAAAATATTTTAAGCCCAAACCGTCAACGTTTTACCAAAGATAGTTTATCTAAATACACGATAGTGATTTTTTTTGAATACACGCTAGTTAAATATACAACATACAAACTATTTAATTTTTTAGTAAATTTTTTTTGTAATTGCTTTTTATAAAAATTAAATGCTGTTTTTGCCTTTTTTGACATTTTGAATGCTTTTTTACAGATTATATTGCCTTTAAAATTTAAATCCGAACCCTAGTTATTAATTATTATATAGAAAGTTATTTTGTTATCTAATACATGCCTATTTTAATTATTTCAGGCCATAGTTGTGGGTACAACGTATCTCGTTATCTTCTTACAGTTTTGTTAGATAACAAAACAAATTAAACTAGGTATGCAGTAGTAAGTCACAATTATTTAATAATAATTATTATTATTTACGCATAATTATTATAACATGTATAAAATATTTATATTTTAAAAATTAATTTTAAATTGTTCACAAATGTCAAAAAACAAATTTAAATTTAATCTTTAGATATTTTTTAAGAATGATCTTGGATTAATTTTGAGGGAAATTTGTACACAATAAAGATGAATTATGCACTGTGTGATAACAATTTAAAATGTGTAATACAATTTTCTGTACGTGTTTGAAAAATACATTGTTTTTATACAATTGACTTTAATACTTGATTACAGATTTTGACAAAAATACAAATTAAAATCAAATTAACTCATTATAAGTTTTGATGGATTTTTAAACGAACCAAAATAAAAATAATTATATTTTTTAATTAATGGATCGTAATCAAAGAAAATATTTTATTCAATAAATTCATCTACAATTATAAACTAATTTAGAAATAATTAAAATACCAGTAAAAAAACAAATTGCTTATGATATTTTTTAAAACGATATTGTAAACCTGCAGGAAGTAAATAATGAAAATTCTTTTCAAACTAAACTATACCTATTAAAGATTGAGAAGTATTTTGCTAATAATTGACTTTTCCAAGTATAGTTCACTTATAATATGACGTACAGTGTAAGTGCATATAAAATGAGTACCTATGAATAAACAAGCGTATAAGTTTCTACATTTAAATATTTTCTTTGCAACTTTTTCACACATAATTCTTGTAATTGTTTGCATGTTTGTGTTTCGTTATTTAACGATGTTTAAGTTCTGCTCGAGTAAACTGCGATCCTATCTAGAAATAATGTCTTCTATAACTTTTGCTATGACATGTGTGTACAACTGTATAAATTCGTCTACATATGTATGTAAATTGGTCACTTGCAACGGCGAATTGACAACATCTGTAAACTCTATGTTCCCTCGAATAATTGCCATCGCGTGTTTTGTCTCTGAAATTTCGATTATGATCAAAAATTTAACAGATTTTCCCAAATATAATCATAAGATCAAAGAGTATGAACTATATTTTCCGACAAATGTTTCACAAAAATCAACTCGGAAGACTTTTATTATATTTATTGGATTCGCATATATCAGTATCATACTGCCATTAAATATAGTAAGGCTTTATTTAATTCATTATAACAAGCACCGAATTGAGATCTTAATTTTTTTTACAATGATGTACGTACAAAATTGGAGAATTTGCCTGAAAGAAGTTGGTTTTATATCTCGTTGTTTTGGGTTGTATCAAAAATTTCAAATTATCAATGAAGAGTTGATCGTGTTGAAGGCAGAGACTATATCTAAAAACAAATATCCGACCGTGTTGCGAAATGAAGTACACTGCAGTGCCATTATTAATAATCCACGATTTCATACGTTAGCCAACAGCATCGAATTACTTAGAATGAAGCACCAGTTCGTCAGACGTGCTCTACGAGACCTTAATAAGTTGTACGACACTCAACTAGGGTCGTCTTTGGTTTTCTTGTTCATTATGATTTTATTCGATATTAACGGGGAAGTAAACGCTAAGGATACCATGACGAGATCTAAAATATTTATCTATGGATGGATACTGCAATACACGTTCAGATGTTTTTCAATCATAATCACATCACATTTCACCACAAAACAAGTATGTACAATATTATTTGATTGTCATTTATGTTATGAGTTATGATGTTAGTATATTACACCGTAAATCGATAACATTGAGAGATTAGTTTCTATATAGTCTATATAATTTACGGTTAGAATACATTTTCTACTAATAAGTATGTACTATGTTATTAGTACATATATGTATATATTTACTACAACAATTATTTTTTAATCGATTCGGTACTAACTATTTCTAAAGGAATGATAAAAGTGTAAATATAGTAAAAAAAGATTGTTTCGTATATATATTAGCACTTTAGCAGACTGTTAAGAGGTATAATTTCGTTGTCATAGTAGATAGTAGGTATCTCAACAACAGGTATACATAGAGATGTAAGCTTGAACATTTTCAATTAAAAAATTTTTTTTTCATTGAAATTTTCTGAATATTTTCAACTTTCTTTGATTTTGTAAACTTTAGTATTAATGTATTTTTCTTAACTTAATACATTTTTGAGGTATACTGAAGTAAAAATATAACGTTTTTAATAAAAGATAAAAATGCACATTTATTACCAAGATAAATATTATATATTATATAATTATATAATATATATTTAATGATTTGTATATTGTAAGATTGAATAATATCAAAATAATATTAAAATTGGTAAATGGTAATAAAAGTACATAGTTTTAAATATAATTATGAAGGTTAAATATACTATAACTATATAATATCAAAAGATTTATTTGATAAGAAATTAATATGATAAATTATAAAAATTCAAAATTTTCAACTTTTTAAATAAACTTATCACAAAAAAAAAATGTTTATGAAAATTAACATCACTATAGGTATACGTCTCTATATATATCAGCGCGTTACACACTCCCCCGGGGCAGCACCCATTCTTTATTGGTTAATAAATATCTTGCTTTTTCCAAATAATTTACATTAATATGGAGGCCACATATTTTATAATTTATCAATCGTACTTTTTTTTACAAATTTTTGATAATTGTCAGTCATCAGAAGTGAGTTATAATTAGTAATAATATAAACTCATTAGACTTATTTTTGTTTCACAAAATATGTAACATACATATTTTTTTTTTTATTAGTTAACCCGCGGCAACTTAGGCCATTATTGGGTGGTTTTTTAAACTGTGGGAACAGTAGTTGTAAACACGTGTGTGTAGTTTTGGCAGATTTTCAAGTGGGCACCCGTAGGTATCGGCCATGCCCGGGTGGGGGATGGCGGAACTTGTTCAGCTCCACACACCGTGACGGGCATGGACTAATTGCGCCTAAAACAAAATTTGTATTTTAGGGTCAGTCTACCAATTGCGCATGTGAAATACAACATCATGATTACCTTAAACTCAAAATCTTATTACTTTATGATTTAACCACCTATTATTTTATTTTAGTTTAGACCTTAGGGTCAACACGTGACTTATGACTCATGAGTTAAGTGCTGCCCTTAATTCATGTGCGGTAAGTAGTGCTAAGGTAATAAAATTAACAGAAATATTATAACCTATTATACAGAAAAACCAAAAATAAGAAACTTCACATAGTTTGTTTTAAGAAATTACGGGTCGACATTTTTACAGTCGGCATAAATTATATTTCAGTCACCAAATACTTGATCTCAACCCCCCGTAAAAATCGTATAACTCCGGTCGAGCATTTATTATATAATTATAACTGACTAATAAGTTTTCCTTAGGTAGTGTAAAATGTATAAGCGCAATTGGTCTATCGACCCTAAACATTTTAGAGCGCAATTGGTATATCAACCCTAATATGTTTAGAGCGCAATTGGTATATGAAAAGATAATTTTAAGCGCAATTGGTAAACTCCCACCGTGACTTGTCCGAAGAAAAATGCCGCCCGTGGACCGAAGTTTGAACCAGCGCCGGTGTGCGTCACAACCGATGCCTTAGTCCGCTCGGCCACTCCGTCGCCCATACATATTTTCTTTTTGTACAAGAATGCTTATTTTTAAACATTTACGACTACCTCATGAGTCATGATTTTCATTATTAGCTTTTATTATACGTGAATATGTGATCCTTTTGTCGTATTGCAGGGCTACTCATGTTTATAATAATAATAATCAACTATTAATCTATACATCAATGGTATATTGTACTTTAAGTTTATAAATATACACGATAATTCACCAAGCATGTTTAAATATTACTTTATAGGATCCTGTTTTCAAATACTTAGATTTTTGTATCATTTAAAAATTGTCGTGTGACAATACCAATTCCTATTTTCAAATGAAAATCACAACAAATTTTTTTTATTAGTTATCTCATTTGAAAATAAAAGTTTGTTTCACCACAGAATGCTCTTTAAATGATATAAAAAATCTAAGTATTTGAAAAAAATTAGATTTTTTTATGCAACTATTGAAGATATATACTAAGATATATACTAAAAAATTCCAAACCTCAAAATTATTATTAAAAGAAAATATGGGGGTGAGCATGTTAGGTGAATAATCCTGCATATAATATGTATGTATATTTTATTTTATTTTTATAAAAATATAAACGCCAATGAATATAAAATAACAAAACAATTAATGTACTATATTTTATTATTTTTTATAATATTTTGAACGATCCGCCATTACACTTACTATGAATGTTGCTCTATTAAATTTTCATTTTTAGGCTTACAATACAAAAATGCTTTTGGCTGATATAAATAATCGATATTTAGATAAAACCACAAAGGAAGAGGTAAAAAAGAATATTTTTTTTTAACTACAACAATTATTGAATATTATCTAATTATAATACAAATGTTATACTTTTTTAGTTATACTTATTTTTTGATCAAATATATCAAAGTTCATTGGAATTTACTTCGTGCGATTTTTTCACATTACACCCTCATCTTATAACTAGTGTAAGTGTTAAATTATCTAATTTATTATAATTAATTTGTTGCCATTTATTGTTATGAACTTATTTAATAACAATATAATATATACAACATAAATTATTAATTTCATACTATTGTCATAATTAATTAATTAAATAAAAATATTAAAATAGATAAAAATATGTATTTTATGTGAAATATCTATGATATTTTGGCGTTATTGTCTCGGCGTAAACAAATTTACTAGGTACCTACTTATTATAATATATTAAACATTTTATTTAACTATTTAGTTTTATCCTGTAGAAGAATGAATGTTTTAGTAAATAATGGTCGTATATGTATATAGAATATAATGTATATTTAATTATTCAAACTATGCTGTAGGTGGGTAAGTAGAAATTACTACAAAATATCTAGGTAATAACAATGACGTGTAAAATGCACCTATATAATGAATAATAAAAAAAAAAAAAAAAGAAAAACGATTCTGAGCGAAAACGGTCAGTCAGCCTATGATATTACCAAGTATATTGGATGATATTATTGTAAATAAAGAAATTTATACATAACCTATTTACGTGGAGCCTTGTTTTCAATTTTCAATCCTTAGCTATAAAAGTTGAACATTTTATACATTTTTAACTACAAAATAATTATTAAATTAAAAATTTGATAAATTTTGTCAACATTTGAACTTAAAATGCTTATAAAAAAAGTTGTGCCTATGTATTTTTAATATTTTTCAACTGCTATTAGAACGATATATCAGGAGCCTTATATTAAATTTTCACGCTTTTTTACCCAACAAATAAAATTTTATTCATATTTATAGAAAAAAAAACTAAAAAAAATTGAAAACTAACTATGTCAGTAAATAGCTCAAAAAGAGTCAAATTATTTTCAAAATTGTATCATGTATAGAAAATGCTAATACAAACATTCAGTGAAATTTTCAAGTATCTACAGTCATACGTTTTTTAATTACAACAAAATAAGAAAATCGTTACATGAGATATCGAGTGAATATCAAATGTTGTAAAAATATGAATTTCAAACGCTCATAAAAATTGAATTTGACTTTCTTGTAGACATTTTTTTTTTTGATAGAGGTAGAAAAAAAGCTTATGAATAATCTTGTATTACATTTTAAAATCTTAGATTTAAAAAGAAAAATTTTTATGAATTCTCAACTTTCGTGATTTTTCTGTATTTTGTCAAGATTTGAACTTTAAATGCTTATAAATAAAAACTGTGACTAAGGATTTTTAATTTTTTTCATCTGCCTTTGAAACAATAACCTAGGAGCCTTCTATTAAATTTTCAAGCTTTTTTACCCAACAGATAAAATTTTATTGATATTTATAGAAAAAAAACTAAAAAAAATGAAAACTGAAAATGTCCGTAAACAGCTTAAAATAAGTTAAAATATTTGGAAAATGTTATGGTGTATAGAAAATGCTAATACATATAAACATTCAGTCAAAATTTCATGTACCCACGGTCATTTGTTTTAAAAAATCGATTTTTTCTCGAAAACAGATTTTGCGTAAAAATTCCCGTTTTTCCTTAATTTTTCTCTTTTTTTTCACGTCGCGTTTGAAAACTACTGAGAAATTTACTTTTGACCCCACAAAGCACCAACTAGATTCACTTTCCTATCAGAAAAGTTACTGTTGAAGAAAATCCATGCTATTTTACTGTCCTAAAATGTGATGACAGACACAAAAAAAAATAAAAAAAAACTCATCATTGTAAAATCAATACATTCATCGCTTACCTCAGAATCTAAAAGCGTACAACAGAAACCATTAGTGTTGGCCAACGATATCGATATCGTGGGTATTTTTCAATGATTTCGATATCGATATCTAAAAATAATTATCGAAAATATCGCAATATCGGTGTGATTAAACACTAAACTGAGTAAACAGTATAAAATTAAATTTAAAAAAAATATCTGTCAGATATAATAAAGATAAAAACGTAGATTATGATACGAGGCGATATTAATATGTTCCAAAGAAATAACCACCACACCAAACAATTTAATCTAAATTCAGTATCGGTTGTTAACTCCTGGTGAGACGTCGTAATTATTTTCGTAATTATTACGTTCGTTATTAATTTTATTATTTATACAAATACAATGAGTGAAAACTTTAAATTAGTACCTACCGTTGTCTGGTGCTAGAAGTGATATATGGCAACATTTTGGTTTTAAAGTTAATGAAAAGGGGATTATATTAAATTTATACAAAATAATATATAATTGTTAATTAATAATTGATTTACACTCATAATATAATATTAAAACAATATGTATTCTATACTTTTAATATACTTTCAATACACTCATAATATAATATGCATTCTATACTTTTAATGTTTTAAATTTTTAATATGCTTCGATATCGATATCGGTATTTTTCCGATATCGCAATACGATATCGGGGGAAAAAATACGATATCGATATTGAAAATTATATCGTTGGCCAACACTAGAAACCATCATAATATAATCATAATCAAAATAAACCATTATAATGATTATTAACGAATGTCTTTCTTGATTTTCGGAAGCAGCTATAAGCAGTGTGTGTAATTTGCTATAACAATGTACAGCATAATGATGATAAATAAAAATAATAATATCATAATACTTACTATAATACTATACCTAAAATCTACCTATATTATTAAAAAAAAAAAACGTGAAGTAGTAACACGAAATGTATTTATTTAATTTGTGCATGAGTAGACAAATTAAAAAAATATACCTATTGTTTTTTTATGTTTTGTTTAGGCTTTGGCTACGGGAATAACATATCTTGTTGTATTATTACGAATCGATTAAACAAAATAAATTGAAAATCACCAACGTCAGTTACTTTGTTTCTACACAACAATTGTATAGCAGTAAGCCGACGGAATGCAAAGAACTAATACAAATTTTAAAATACAATATTTCAACATTAAATTGTTTTATATACCTATTTATTTATAATTGATTCAATGTACTGTATCAACATTTATTACATTCGAGTAAAATCATTACAAACGATATTCAATAAAGTTCACTATTGTATAACTGCAATCCGTGAATAGCTTTTAAACCCTGTAAGATTAATTATTTATGTTGAAACATTATATTTTCAGCGTTATTTTTTACATTATAAGAGTAAAAGTTAACATCTGAATTATGGTGTTGGACATAAATTAATGAGTCATCAGTAAAGGTTACCGTGGAAGAGTAGGTACTTCGTTTCAGGGGTATCAGGTCAAATACTGAGTATAAAATGAAATTATCTCTTTCCCCAGGGTAATCATAATTCGCACAACATTGTCTAAATATAACGTAGATACACTTCAAAAATTATATAAAAAAAATATTATTATTATTGTTATTAATATTACGTAATTATTATTGTTGTAATAAAGGTGCGTTTATTGTGTATATTATGTGTTATCAAAGTTTTTCTAATTAATAATAAATTAACAAACAACGCATATAGGTTAAAAAAATTTAGTTACTATAATATTGTAATACCTATATTATACTGTGTAAAGACTAAAGAGTAAACAATATTGTTGTTTATGTTTTATTTTACCTCGGTGCCTTTAATAATCATTCATATTTTAGGCCATTAGTGTGACTTTTACTTTTAAATAAAAATAATACAAGTATATAAGAGTGGTTGAACATAGATGGTCAGCTGGTAGTCTACGATGTTTCGTATACTTCCTAAATGGCCAATTTTGTTTTGGAAATTTTTTAGTGTAATATCCATCGATTTCCGTTGCAATAAATGGCAAAACGTTTTTTCTGCCTTTTTAATAATATCATCTGTTTACAATTTCTACATGACACCTGCTGTCGTATGTACGCTGGACGACAGATGCGATGGTTCTCTATCCACCGTAATAAAGGGGCTGTTCATAAGGGTGGTGTCCAGTACTTGTGTGATATCAAGACTAGTTATATTTCTTAAAGGCAATGAAATGTTAATACAGTACAAGAAAAATGTAGAAAAATTTCACCTATTCAAACCGATGACCCGATTTGAAACGGAAATGTTGAAAAAAGTATCAACTCGAATCGTGATATTATGTTTGCTACTAACTGTACCGGTAAATTCTTTTAGAGTGTGGAAGATGTCTTACAGATCGGATTTCACAATAGTGATATTTGTTTGTATGTACGTTCAGAACATGAGTATGTATTGCGTGGAAACTCATTTTACCGTCTTGTGTTACATCCTCTACCAAAAGTTCGTCGGCATCAACAAAGATTTGATGGCGCTTAAAATCGACACGGTGGTGCGAAACAAATATCCGTTCATGTTGAGGGCGAGAGAAAAATGCGGGAAACCCATAAACACCGTCGACTACAACAGAGATATTCTGCAAACGCTGGCCGCAGGCCACTCGATGGCCTATTTCGTCGAGCAAATAAAAATCAAACACAGGTTGGCCCGCGAAGCAGTGAACAACCTGAACGATCTGTTTGGCGTCCAACTGGGACTGTCCATGTGCTCGCTGTGTCTGTTCTCCATGTTCGACTTGTACTATCATATTCGCGGAATAATGAATCCATCCAAGTCTAATATACTAATATACGGCTGGATTTTGCAGTACAGCGTTCGGTTTGGATCCATTACAGTTCTAGCGCACCTAACATCGAAACAGGTGAATTGAAAATTCTCTTATCAAGGAAGGTTTGTGAGTGATAGGAGATCGTGGGCTTTTTTTAGGTTATTCACAACACGACAGTGTACTCGACATGATATTTTATATTTACACAAATTTCTTAAAAATTCCATTTTTTTCCGTGTGGTAATATACTTGTGTCGTCTCATGGTCATATTTTCTATTGGCATAATATATTTTCCATTTGGAAGATGGTATTTCTAGACCTAAGATATACTAACATTTTGGATATCACCCAGATATTATACAATTGTGTTTGTAATATTTATGTAGGTAGTAACTAGTATTATACTATTATAATTTATAAGTACGTCATACACATTAGTACATTACATCAGCATAAAGCGTAGGTATACGCATTATTTTATTATACTCCTCTTAAAGCTGAATCCTCAATGTCGTGAAATTTCAATTTTTCATTCCGGCGTTGGCGCTATCATAAAGTTAATTTTATCTGCACTCCACAATAGTCACTGTCGTTTTGAAAATAATATAATATATTTCAATAGTAAAATTACGATCACGCGGCGTTTTAGATAGTCAATTTAGCTACATCACTGTCGTGGGTACAATTTTTGAATGTTTGAATTTTTCCGATGTCTCAAAATAATATTTTAATATTTAAAGAAAATAATAAATACATTTCAATAGTTTAATGATTAAAATCACATAACATTGGCAATTACTTAACAAATTTCGAGGTTACCGATAACTTATATACCCAAAATTTGAATTTTTCATACTGTACTTTATATTTTAATTCACAAAAAATATCACATGTCTGCAATTCGGTGAAGTGCATATCAAATTAATAGTTTTTCGGATTTATGCCTCCCTGTCCAAGTTTGTAGGCATATTTATAGGGCGTATAGATATCCACTTCGTGTGTACAGCGTGAATATAATATAGTTAGCAAGGTAGATGTTATAAAAATAAACTAATTATTTATATTTTGAAAATTTTAGTGTAAAAAATGAAATTTTGAAAAATGTTTGTAAATAAAAATAATGTACGAATGTGTTGAAAACAACATAATGCATAGCACACAGTCACACGAGTGCATAACGCAACCGCATTTATATTATGTTTTACAATCTTGGGTGGTAGTCTGTATTTAATTAAAATATTAATAATACGTTTTAAATGCTAACATAATATAATATATTATATTATATATAGACGCAACATGAATTACACACTTTGAGTAAATCGCATAATTAGAAGTCAATTTTAAAAACAATTATTTCGTTAAAGTATTTCAAAATACATCTTTATTTATGTTAAAACAATGAAAAATAATAAGTAACCTAAATAAAAAAAACAATGAAACATTTTTAATTTGTTATTATATTTATTTTTAATCTTGAGGAATTATCAGAAGGAAAAATGTTATAGAGAAAAAACATCCTCATTTTACATTTGCCCTATATTTTACCATTAAAATGTTTAATATTTGTTATAGGCACTAAAATCTAAAATACTCATTACGGACATAAGTAATCGTTATTTAGACAAGAATACAAAGGAAGAGGTATGCAAATTTGTTTCTATTCAAGATAAGACTTTAAAAATCAAACAACTATATTTTTACTTTCAGATACAATTGTTTCTTAATCAAATGTGCAGTTGTGCGATTGAATTTACTGCTTGCGATTTCTTCACTTTAAATAATCATCTAATCACATCTGTATGTTAAGTATAATATTATATCGTAAGACAAAATTAATAATTTATTCATACTCCAGAAGAAAATACAGGGTACTATTTTAATCAGTGATTAGAGCAACGTAAAGGGAAGGAAGGTAACTTTTCATTAAAAAAAAAAGCATTTCAGTGAGCCCTTTCTAATTTTTAAGACCATTAAATTATTAATTTATTTCACTACACAACCACACTGGTTGTTCATATTTTACATAACCAAAATAGTGGAGTTCTTATATAAGTTAAACATTTTTTTTAGCCTCGGCAATAAGGGGACATTGGATTTGTGTGGGGGTTACGGTTGGTATGGTTGGATCTAGGATCTCGTGTTTTTATGTGGGGCAAGGGTTCATGACAAAGAACACTGGTATGGTCACCCATCCGGGAGCCTGCGACTCTGGACGATGATTGACTGCATTAGTGACTGCGGTCAACCACCGCGCCACACCAGGCTCCAAGTTAATCATAATTTTTACTATTCCTACAACTCTATCACTTGGTATTAGGTATGATGTTTATATTATGTTTGTTGTTTTAATTTTATTTTAAACGATTTATTATTAATGGTATTCATTTTATTTTTATTGTTCATAGGCAATTGCTGCTGCCACGACATATCTCGTAATATTATTACAATTCAACTAGGCAAACTATTTTTAAATTTAATTTAAATTTGTCAAACTTTACAATAATACTTAACGTAATAATTCCAAACAAATTCAATACATGTTTTGAAACAATGAATACCTATGAATGTTTATATTTTTTTAATATCTTTGGTTTTAATAAACTAATGCATTTTATTTAAATATATTGTACATCGTTAAACTTAAGTAGAAATATTATACCATTTATTGTACCTAATCATTATATTTTATTTTAATATACCTCGATGGTTGGAAGGCCAATCAATGGAGAGAACACGTATTTTAATAAATTAATAAACTAATATTTTAATATTTTAATTATACAATTACAAGTGGGAAATTATTTTTTAAATTAGTCTTTATGTTTCAAAGTTAATGAAGTCGAGGATTAAAATATTTTACCTGAATTGGTATTTTAAATGGTGGGTTAAGTTATGAACTTTTACATTGTTTGTACGTTACAAAACAATAGTGGGTTCCAGACTACAACGAGGGTAACATGAATTGACTGGGACCGTTTGGCATTTACAATGATTATGAGATACTTCGTAGTTTGTGGCTTACATCACTTGACCAATGACCATATAATGTTGTTATTGTGAGTTACAATGTTACATTATTCTTAAATGAGAAAAAATTTAATGCGTTGAAAAAATTTTTTTATGATTACATTACTAGAAAAAAACGCGTATTTACAAGTTCATTATAAGTTGAAACCTTGATTTCGAAAAAGTTGAGAGTTACATCACTTGGCCTTTCCACCATCCTTTCTACCATATTTAATAAAACAGCAATACTTACAAGGAAATAAATTAATGTAAGTCTTAAATTATTTTAAACGTGTAAGTACTCCTTTAGTCGGTAAACAATAACTAGTACAAGTACCTAGCAAACATAACACAACGAAAACGAACACATAAAGATACCTTACAAAAGTTAGTAATTAAATCAGACAGCTGTCCAATGTCCATTCATTTATTCACAGTCCATTGTTACGGTAATAGCCGAATCAGTCTTACAAAAAAAGCTTATGTGTACCTACCTGTAAAAACATTTTCTTTTTTTGCTCTTCTCAAGGGATAATGTTCAATTTTTTTCACAATAAATTGCACAGCAACATCGGATTACTGATTTCTATGTTTGTGTTATTGTCGTGTGTTTATAATTACATAGAAGCTCCAAATGTGATGTGCATACTTAATGTTTGTAAAAATTCGACGATTTCGACCATGGTGTCCATGTTTCCACGAGCTGTAGCCATCACATGTATGATATCTAGAATCACGGTTATGTACAAAAACGTAAGTGTGATGGCTAAGTACAAGAAGAAAATCAAGGAATATGAAGTATACTATCCGATAACCGTTGACAAAGAAAATTCCCGACGTTTATTGATTATCGTCATCGTGTTTCTGTATTCCTTATTTATACTACCGGTTAACGTATACAGAATGTACTTGATTTGTTGTTATTATTATAAAAACACAAAAATAATAATATACATTTCACTGATGTACATACAAAATGCGAGCATGTCTATGACGGAAATACAGTTTCTGGTGTATTGTTTCGGACTGTATGCAAAATTTAAATCGATCAACGAAGACATGTCCACGATAAAGTCAAAAACTATTTCGATAAATAGATACCCGTTTGTACTAAAATCCGAAGAACACAAAAGCGTCGAAGTGTATCCATCAGTCCGCAGTATTGAGCTACTTAAGATGAGACATCAATTTGTCTGCGAGTCAGTTAGTGATCTGAACGAAATATACAGCATTCAATTGGGAATGTCTATATCTGTTTTGTTTATAATGTTATTGTTCGATATCTACGAAGTCGTAACCAATGAATTGGTCAAAACAAAATCGCTTCTTCTACTGTATGGATGGCTGACACAGTATATATTCAGATTTGTTGTAGTTATACTGATGTCACATATAACGACGAAACAGGTAAATTGACGATTTAACGAAATACAATAAATTTTAACGTTTGACATTAATATTATAAAAAATACCTTTCAAATAGTTAGCGAACGATAGAATAAAAAATAAGTAAAATTAAAAGTTTCTTTAAACGTTTAAAATAATATTTCAAACATATTCTTATACAATATAAGTATTATAGATAACATAATATAAATAATGGGTAACTATAATAAAAAGTATCAAGTACGTTATTATCGTTTTGCCAATATATACCTGTATGAAATTAAACTAAATTATTAGGCATAAAGCATACATTTTTTTCTGGTATAATTAGCAGGATACTACTTGTAGGTAGTGTTGTACTCAGGGGCGTCATTTCAACTTTTTGAAAGGTATGTTAACAACTAGGAAGGCCAACAATATTTTCAGTGGGCTAATATATTATATTGTACTATAGAGCTATTACAAAAAAAATGTTTTTGTCGCTACACTTCATAATTTGAATCTCTATATTTTCCATGTAATAACTCAATATATTATGAATATTATACTAAGTTACTACTTAAATAATTTAGACTTAAAGGACTCGTGTGGAAGACCAGAAATTCTAAATTATATTATAAGTACATAAATAGTGTATATAAAACAAATCCTGAAATTCTCAATCACACATAAAATATTTAATATAAACCAAACATTATTATATTTAATTTAAATAATTTAATAATATAACACACCCGTATTTGCTGATACTTGAGATCAACTAAAAAAAAGAAGATTATTTTTTGCCTGGTGCAGAAAAATAGTTAGGTCAAAGTACAATGTTCATAAACTTTAGGTACCTATGCATATAGCTTTACCCTGCAACGCCTTAAATGAAGCCACTGAACTTATTGTACTCGTGTAGAATGTTTTATTTAATACTTATATATGAATACCTAATTGTACCTAATTTTAGGGGCACAGAACCAAATTGCTTATTACCGATATACATAATCGTAATTTAGATAGCAGAACAAAAGAAGAGGTAACATTGCTTTGTAATAATAATAGACTTTTTTATTTGTAAAGTTTTTATTTTATTTTTTAGTTGCGACTGTTTTTGAATCAAGTATGTAATCATTCAATGGAATTTACAACCTTTGACTTTTTGACCCTAAATACACATCTCATCACTTCTGTAAGTTTACTAATGCTAAATTATTTTATTTTAAGTGTTATTTCAATACATTTTTAATGTAATATAACGACTAAATCATTATTTTGTTTTATAAACTAAAGAATAGTCTATTATTTTAGTTTAATGTAATTTTAGGTATCTGAACAGTAAATTTGTGTATTTTATTTGTAGTAGGTACCTAACGTCATATAAACTATAAATTATATCCATGTTAAAGTTTAATAATGATTAATGGCAATATAAAAATGTCATGTAATATAATGTTACCTAAGTCGTAACGAATATAATACATGTATACCCTACCTATATGTAACATTGAAACATAAACTAATTTAAAGCGTCTAACTTAATTTAAGTTTCTAATAAATGCATATTTTTCTTTTTCAGGCTATAGTCGCGGGTACGACTTATATCGTTATATTATTACAGTTCCATTAAATAAAGAAATATGAACATAATACAAACTCTTAAAATAATATTTAAGGTTATTTAAAAATAAGTAGCTTATCGTGTTTTTATAATATTCTATAACAGTACGAAAACATTTTGAAAAAACTTTACAAAATAAATGCCATAATAATAACATGCTATTAAATATTGAGAACTAATAAGAAAATATTGTTAACCTTTTAGGGTAGTAAATATTTATAACGTGTTCGTATAAATGATGACACGCCACTTCTCAAAATAATTATAAGTAAACAAATGTCCATCACATATTTCTGTGCGATCCGTTCAGCAATTATATTTTATAAAACACACAATTTGTTGATCACATTATTGTTTTTATAATTCAGGGTTATGTTGCGATATTTTCTCTAGTATAATGTTTAAGTTCTATTTCAATAAATCGTTGTCCAGTCTAAAACTAGTATACTTTTTGGCTTTAGCAACGACATGTGTAATGAATTTAAAAAATGCATCTGCCACCATTTGTTCGTTGTCGGAATGTAAAAATCCAGTAAAAACCGAGGTATTAGCCATGTTCTCCCGGTCTATTGCCATCGCATGCCTCTTATGCAGAATCACGATTATGTACAAAAGTAAGAGCGATTTTCCGGACTACGTGAAAAAAGTCGAAGACTATGAATTATACTTTCCGGTAAATATCTCCCAAAAAAGACATATTCGATTCATTGCTATGGCTATAATATCTTCGTACATCGTCATCATATTGCCCATAAACGTACTGAGAATTTATTTAATTTACACTAACTATGGGAAGATACACACGATGTTTTTTTATACAATGATGTACGTACACAATTGGAGCATTTGCACCACAGAAATACATTTTATCGTGCGTTGTGTCGGTCTGTACCAGAAATTCCAATCGATCAATGAAGAAATGGCCGCGCTGAGGTTAAAAACCATAGCCGGAAACAGATTCCCGGTCGTGCTACGACAAGGCGAAAGACGCGGTCACGATAACGCATTATTTATCGGTTTGGATACCCTCGGCAGCGGTTCGCCACTTTCGGTATCCTCCAACGGGTATCAACCAGCCGACCGCGTCGAACTACTCAGGATGAAGCATCAGTTTGTCCGAGGCACCGTCGTAGAACTCAACGACTTGTACGGAATACAGTTAGGGCTGTCGATATGTCTGTTATTCATAATGACATTATTCGACATTTACGGTGAAGTGTCCGTCGAGTCCAACGTAACCAAAACGCACGTTCTACTCTACGGATGGCTGCTACAATACTCGTTCAGATTTTGTGTGATCGTACTGACGTCGCACGTTACCACAACACAGGTATTAAGTACACGTCATTATATTATAGTTTATAGGTACCTAATATAAAATAATAGTTCCTTGGCCTAACTAATAGCTGCCGATCGCGCGTGCGAAAACTGAGAAGAAACTGCAGTGACGGATCTTAAGGTGTCGTTATTTATGTGACACATTATCTGCATCGTTTTGGAAAATAGATTATTTGTCCACCTATACATTATGGGTTTCTAATAATATTACATACTATTGGCTCACTTCGATCGGAGTGTTCGATGACACATTTAGAACTGCATTTATAATCCATACCTACTTGAATAGTTATTTTTTCAACATCAGTATTACTTATTTATATTTAAGACTTCCTATTTTTTTAAATTTTACATTTTGATTTCTGAACATATAAAAGTAATATTCTGTAAAAAAAATATTTCACAAATTCCCTCAACTGTTAAACATATAATGTAACCACAATTGTTGTAACCTAACCTCAGAAGTTGAAGCCTTTTCAACCCAATTAAATAAAAAAGTAATATTCAATCAATTATAATAAATATTTATTATAATTGGAAACTTAATTTTAAACTCAAAATTAAAATCTATTATTCTTTACTTAAGGACTACGAGGGTATAAGGGAAAGTGATAGGGACAGTCGTCCCCTCTTTTTTAGCCTAAGCTAGGATTTTTTGTTAGTCTTACAATTATATTTTAATCATGATTTTTATAAAATATAAGTAAAATGTCGGTCATGGATCGTCGTTGAATAATCAAACTAAAATAGATATGGGTTAAAGCTGTTTCTGGATTGTTTTTCCGTTGTAATACTTTAATATGTACCTATATGTTTGTGTATTTAAGGACGAATGAAACTACCTATTGAATAATTTAGTTTAATTCTGTCATATCAACCAGCACATATAGGTCATTATTTTTCAAAGAAAATCAAGTGTTGAGTAACATATGGTTTTTACAAAAATATACCTATAAAAATGATTTATTTGTGATTGACTCTTAAAAAAAAATGTTGTTTGGTTGTATTTTCTTACATTTTAGGCACACCGACCAAAAATGATAATAACTGATATAAATAACCGTTACGCAGATAATAGTACAAAAAAAGAGGTATGGTTAAATTTGTATTTTATAATACCTAAAATATTTTGATATTTTCTAACAATTTTTTTAATTTTTTTAGTTAGAACTATTCTTGTGTCAATTGTCTAGTCGTCCAGTAGAATTCACTATTTGTGATTTGTTCACACTAAACATTCGCCTCATCACTTCTGTAAGTTGCAATATTAAAGCTAAATTATTTGTATTTATACATTTAACGCTTAATGTATTATATTAGATATAATGTTTTATATACGAATAATATATGATTCAATAAATATACTCTTAAGTCGAAGGATTAACATTTAACATTATAAGTAACGATCTAACTAGAAAACAATATCAAAACAAAATAAAGTTACCTACCTTATAAGTCTTCACAACAAACATCATGCATCATATAGACAATTTGGTACCTATAGCAATATTGTACATCTTTTCATCTTTTCATCTCATTTCAAATTTATATCTCCATTTTGAGTTACTAAAATAGTAAAATATGTTGTAGGTACATTTTAATTTTTGACTAAAAAAATTGATGTACCTGTCACTTTTTAATTTAATGGGTCGTAAAATACATTCTTGATCTTGAACATAATGTTTTATTTTATTTTTTATTACCTACCTTTTTAATCTTAAATACTGCATACTTAATTAAGTATTCATCGCTGTTGATATTTTCTATCAAATTAAAACAATATGTATAATAGAATAAAAAAAAAGTAAATATGTACAGATTTGTTATATATAGTAAGTTGTCGTTCCAACTCCCAATGTTTTAATTGCTTAATTCTTATACGTACATGTATAATATAAATATTTAAAATAACTCATTTTTTATTTAGTCCTTAGTGAATTGTGTTTTTTTAAGTTCTTATAGAAACATAGAACATTAAAATACTTATCTCGTAGGTATTATAATAAAATATAAACATTAATATTGATAAATTAGTTTCCTATAATTATTATGTATTTAATAGTTATTAATTAGATTTTTATATATTTAATATTTTATTAAAATAATACTATTCGATGAATGTTGAAAGATAAAGATTGTACCTAGATTGATTAGCAGATAAAATAATTAGATATTTTAATTATATTTCTAAAGCCGGGCTTACACTTCACTGCTGCTACATCATCTGTCGTGTTATGTCAAAAAGTTGAGCTTGACCCAACTCTGAGAATCTGCTGGTAGATTATTGTTAGTGAATGATACCCCCACGGCCAATCAGGATACGATGAAAGCCACACAACACGAAAAAAACGACGTTATTGCGAATCCGGCTTTATAATTACGATTTGAACATAATATTTTTTCATTGCCATAGAAACATGGAAACCCAACATATGGCAATAAAAGTGTAATTTTTCTAACTTTTAGATTTTGAGCGGAGCGAGGAAGCTAAGTGGTTTTACAATGGTGTTTATTTTTTTACAAAATTTCTACCAGAAGGAGTGCTTCAATTTCAACATATAGTACCTTATCTTTTAGAAAATTGAATCAAGATGGTACTTTAAAGAGGTCATTTTTCGATTTTCTAAATAGTTATTTAATGCCACGGGAAAAATCACCGAAAAATTACGGAAAACCACTAAAAATGGGATTTTAATTTCGAACGCTTTGTCTATCACCATAGAAACGAATAAAAAATAATAATATTATAATATTAATTCAACTTACCTGATTTAATAAATAATAAAAATAGAAAAAATGACTGATAAACCGTCTCCGCTCAGAATCGTTTTTCGATATTATATCATTGAATTCAAGTTTCATACAATCCATTATACATTGACCCACTTGTCTACTGTACAGTAGAGTGACATCCACTTACCCGCTTTTTTAACTGTAGAGACCGTTTATAATGACACTGGTTGTAGTGGTATATCGGGTGTAATAACATAAAGGACTGATTGCGCACACAAATGTTGAATGACTTTTTAAAATGACCCAAACCTAGAAATCGTTTGCGTTCATTAACTATAGCAAAAATCTACCTAAACTAAAAAAAAAAAAATATATCTACGTGTTAAATGCTTTATGTCTTAGTAAGATTCTTTTCCCTCTCAATTTTATAGGCTAGGGCTGCCTGTATCGACATGCATGAAACATTTTTTTGTTAATTGAATTTATGTTATTACTTATGTTTTCTTATTTGTTAATTTAATTTAAAATTTAAATTAAATGTGTCGTGTAATTTTATGAATTTTATAGTCTTTGTCATTACCTATACTAATTTATTTCAATGGTATTTTGTTTCTATTTGATTTAAATATTCAAAACGGTTTATGGATTTGTTATAAGTCATAATTCTATCCAACATTTGTCTAAAAAATTTAATTTATCCGTGGCATCTATTTTCATTAAACATTAATTGTATTATTCTTTATTGAATTGAAGTCTAAGTCTAAATTGAATTTGTAATATAGTTGTTTTGATAACTATAGGTAGGTACATGTTTGGATGTGGTGAGTAAAATTGGTTATTGTAATGACGATGAAAATTTTCTACGCCATTCGTTGTCTTTAGATTTTTACTTGGTGCACATTCCCACATACTGGAGGAAAATCAGAGTTAGGCCAAAACATAATTTTTCAGAATATATAATCTGTGATTTAATAGTTGTACGCAAACGACTCGTCATTTTTAATGGTTTTTAACATTTTTCGTTGTGCGCAAACGAGTTGTTAGTTTTCAGGTAAAAATATTTGAAGTGTGCGCAAACGAATAGTATTAGTCTATATTACTTCGTAGTTCATCTGTATACTGTATAATGATAAATGACTATACGGATGTTATTACGGTTGTTTTGGTTATATTGAAAAATCTATTATCTATAATGACTGTATTCAACTTTTATCGAAGCTAATATAACAACTGATAATACTTAATACTAAAAACAAATTTGAAAAAAATTGAAAAAAATACTGCATGATTTTTATACTAAATATAAGATATAAGTAAATTTAATTTTGAAATAAAAAACAACGTTTTTTATTTTCTTTTGTATGTATTGAAGTCATTATTTAGTGATAAAAATATGACACATTGATTGTATACATAATTAAGTTTTTAAATGTTATTTTTTTGTAATGACGATCGGTTATTATGACTAATATTGACTAGTCCCTTGAATGTCATTACTCATTAATCATTATAAACGGTTTCTACTTTTAATATAAATATTGAATAGTATTGACTCTTTTGTATATAATTATGAATTAATAATAAAAAATAAACAAAATCAATTTTTCTTATACCTTTTGTTTATTTTTCAGGCTTTGGTTGCTGGTACAACTTATCTAATTTTACTATTACAATTCCACTGAACAAAGAAGGACACATTATAAGATATCATAACTACTTGTTATAAAAATAATTATTTAACAGATGTATGAAGTTCAGATACATAATTTAAATTTGAACAAAAAATAATCGATATAAAAATATAAAATGTACAAATAATTATATTATAGTGTTAATTAGTCATAAGAATATTGTATCTTGGCTGGTATCGGTCATATATTTATAAAAAAAAAAATGTTTACATTCATGTAAAATAAGCAATGAATATATCAATATAATTTATTTTTGTCTAGGCTGTATAATTATTAAAGTACCTATCAAACCAAGTGTGGAGAGTAAACTTGTAAAAACCTATCTAGAATTCTTGAATCAAAATGATTGTACGCGTCTCCGATTTTTCGATCTATCGGTTTGTTATTATTAGGCGTATTTTGAGATCTTACGGATGATAATCTTCTACCTTCATTTCGGAATTTACGAAATTTACGTTCATCGTCGTCGTGTACGGATTTTTTTACAGCATCAGTACCGTTATGCTTGTACTGACACTGACCGTTGTTGATTATTTGTATTATATGTATGGGTGCAGATAGTTTTTTGTCATCTTTAATCGTTTTTAGAATCTTCGTCGGATTTGGATTGACCGAATAATCAGTAATATCTGAACTCTCGCAGTCTGTTGAAGTACGCGTTGAACCCAATGTCGAATCACTTGAATCTATTTCAGGTGTATGTTGTATGATTGAAAGATTTTCAACTCCCGGTTCATTTAATAATTTAAAATCACCAGTTAATAACTTTGTAAGGGATATAGCCGAGTGCCGACCATCGGGTTTTTCAATTGGTATAAAAATGTCAGACACATACTTGGAACCATTATTATCAACACTTGTTTGGCTCACCAAAGGTATCTTAAATACGCCGTCGGCTATTTTCACTTGCGAAAGTACTCCGAATCTATTCGGGTTTGGAGATTTGTCGTTGGGATTCCATACATCATATTTATCATTGTTCAGATTATCGTTATTTATCGGAACATCGTTTAATGTATTCAAATCTGGCTGTTTTTTTTGTTTTTTGACATTAACTTCAACTTTATTGTTTTTTTGGGTATCATCGTGGTTTTTGTCTTGTTCTGAACGGTTGACCGGCACCGGTTGCGACAGTTGTACGTCTAATTTATTATCCTTTCGGTTTCTATTTGAAGATTGTCTGCTGATTGGGGACTGAATAACAAACTGAGTATTTTTATTTGAAATGTTAGCCTTTTCCGAGGATTCACGAAATAAAATTGGCTCTAAATATTCTTTAGTGTAAGGTGCATGTTCATGATCATATAGGTTTTCTATTTGAGATTTTTCTGGCGGATAGGACTTCAACAAAACATTCGAATCAGCGTCATCCTTGGATTTTAAATTATGTTTTATATCTGATTTTTTAATAAAAATTCGCTCTGTTGGAGATTGGTCGTTAAGAATATTTTTATTTTTCAAACTTGAGGTAAGTGGTTTGTCAAAAAGGTTGTATTTGGTTTTAGCTATTTTGTCTGAAAATAACGGTACTAAACTTGGTTTTGTTTTTGCATTATTTAATTTTAATATTGACATATTTTCGTTATTTTTCATCTGTTCTGTTGTATCTGAAGAACTAATCTTTTTTGGATTTTGGATTAATATAGCCGGTTTGGATATTTTTGTCTTTGAAACATTTTTATTTATCATAATATTATTATTTTTATTGTATGTAGGCATTTTTGTTGAATAATTATTTACAATTTTATTTTTGGGTGTCATTTGAATTTTAGTGCTTTCAATAGATTTTAGCAAGCTCGATGGTCTTTGTAATTGAACAGGATCTAAATTATTTGTAATTATACCATCTTTTCGAGAAATTATTTTTTTATTCATATTATTTTCTTTGAGATTTTGACCAATATGGGTATTCGGATTAAATGAAGTATATTTATCTGATCCTGTAATCAATTGTCTTGGAATATTTTGTGTAGCATTATCATCATCATTTTCTATAAGTTTTTCTAGATTTCTCGATGTAGTTTGAGGTAAATTCTTGTTAATATGTTTTATTGGTACCTGTGACAAAATTTTGGGAGAAGCAAATATTTTTTTAGTTCTTGTCATATAATTGGTATTATCGTAATCGCCAACATTACTTGTTGTATATAACTTTGAGTTTATTGGAATATTAAGTTTTATTTTTTCAACAAGATGTCCCGGACTCTTTTTTGTAATATTTTCTATTTTTTTACTTGATATTTCTGGTATAGTCTTAAGTGGAGTACGGCTAATAATCTTATTTAGTTTTTGAGCAGAACTCTTGGTAAAAATGTTATTATTTTCTGTAATTTTATCCATATTATCGTTTTCCCTGTTATTATTTTCTCTTATTTTGTCCATATTATTGTGTTCCGTGTTATCATTTCTTACAGAAATATCATCGTTCTGTGGTAAACGTTTTAATTTTGCAACAAATTGCCTCGTATTTATCTGTGGTAAGTTCTTGCGAATTAAAGACATTCTTTTATTATTAATTTCTTCCATCTTGTTGATATTTTCATCGTTATTTCTTTTTTGTTGACTCTTCATTTTTAATTCAGGAGTTATGGAGCTAAATGAAGAATTGTTTGAATCACTTTCTTTATTTTTATTTGTTTTACTATCTTTCGTACCTCGTGAATGATTCCCATCAATATTTAACACTGAGCCTTGTAACACGTTTAAATTTGATTCTTTAAGATTATTTTTACTTGTACTTTCGACTGTTGCTTGTTTTTTCCCCGAGAAATTGGAGTTCAAATCCTTTTTATTTTTTATTAAATTTTCTTCATTATTATTATTTGTAGACCTATTTATTTCACCATTTTTTTTTAGTAGTTGATTTGAACGTTTATGACTATTCATTTTTAAATTACTTGGTGATGTATCCATATCAGTTTTTATTTCTGTGATATTGGTCACTACTGTCGAACTTAAAATATTCTTGATTATTTTTTTATTACAATTACAATTCATATTATCATCCAAAGAATTATTTTGGTTTTCCTCTACAATTGTGTCACCGGTCGAATAATTTGAGTTTGGATTATTATCATTAGACTCTGTGATTCCATCTGGGTGTTGTAGTTTCGTTGTCTCATTTAAATCTGATGTTACTTCTTCAGTTGATTCAAATATTGCCGCCATTGTTGGAAAATTATTTATAGATGGTTCAAATTGTTTGTCTTGATTTTTATTATTCTCATTGTAACTCGAAATATTGTCTTCCTTATTAAATTGATCTGTATAAGCTTTGGTTGTAAATTTTAATTTATAATTACCGTCAATCATACTAGAATCTGTTTTATCTGTTGATGTAGACGACACAACAAAAGGCCTAATGGTCTCTCTAGAGAATAAAAGGTGTTCGTTTTCTTCCGGAAGTGGAGATGTCGAAATGTATGTATTTTCTTTCGCAGTAACTACTGATAAATCTTTAAACTTATTAGAAATATTGTCATCAGTTTCAATAACTTGATTCTTAGAATCTTTTAAATTCAATTGTTTTATGTCATTTTTTGAAATCGATTCATTTTTATCATTTAACCCACTTCTGCGATCATTTTCTATTGGTTTACAATCATTAACTTTATTTTCTATTATTTTATTTCTTACCCAATTTCCATTTACAAAAGTATTTTCAGGACTAGATTCAAGTTTATTTATTATACGATTTCCTTTTATTTTTTCAAATTTAACTATCAATTCTTCTTCTGAAGAACTATTTGTATTTGAGTTCTCTACAAATCTATTTTCCAACATAGTTGGTTCAATACTTTTTTGTTTAGGTAGTTCTTTAATTAAAGTAGATTTAACATTTTTTGGTTTATTTATTTTGTCAATTAATTGATTTAAAACTTTAACAAAGTGATCATTGCCTCCCATTTGTTCTAATTGTTGATTACTATTATAATTATTTTTAGGTTCCCCTGGATTTATATTCGATTTTAAAAGTTCACAATCCCTACATTTAAGCGTTGGTTCTATTCCATCCTCAATATTTGTTGCAAGTAGTTTTTGAGATTGTTGATGATTTGTAGAATCTAAATTTTGTGTAATTGTCTTAGTACATCTTTTTCTTTCTTGTGATTCCTTTAAATTTCTTGTTATTGGTCTAGAATTTTGTTCTATTTCCCTGTGTAAATTTAATTCATCTATTAGACCATTGATTTTTTTCTCCCGATAGTCATTATATTTTCCACTATCATAATAATCATACATATCTTCATAATTGTCAGGTTTCAAATCTAATATTACTTTAATATGTCGCTTATATTCAGTATCTTCATTATTATTTTTATTTGACACTTGTCTCGGAAAACGATTGATTTGAGAAAAATTTACAAAAGACGAAACAGGTACAATATTGTTCAATAGTGTGGAATTAAGTACATTCAAATTCTTTGTTCTGTCAAATTTGATGAATTTTCTGAAAAAAATAATTATATTTCAAACAAAAATATATAATTATATATAATAGTAGGTATATTAAAAGTCAATTTAAAAAATCAACTATAAAATATCTAATAATTAAATCCTTACTAGTTACTAATGAACCAATAATTCTAACAATAAGTATAGTTTTAATACATTTAATAGATATATTAAGATTTTAACTTAAAAGTCACCGCATTCCTATAACAAGTATGTATAGGTAAGTATTTTTGAAAAATATACCTACGCTTTTATAACATACATAATATTACCTATCTATTAATTAGGTGCCTATGTATAATAATAATATATACCTAATTATTTACAATAATATATTATATAAGATATAAATAAGATTTTATGACAATATCAGGGAATCTTTAAAAAATAAATGAAATACTATGATATTAACCTAGGGAGGCCACTTCTGGACCCTGGGTCCACTTCCCTGGGTACACCACTGATACATAGGTACTTGAAACTTTCAGTTTTGCGTAATAATAACTATAAATATTTTCTATATCTACACCATAAAATTATGAAAATATTTCGACTAATCGTAAGCTATTTATTTTATGGAACCTATTCACGCCGATCTACAGTAGGTACGCTAATCTCCGCTTAGAATGATTTTTCGTAAATGCAATGACTAAATTAAAATGTAACACATTCATTATAGTTACCTATTGAATAGTTAGTTATACTCGAAACCTACTATACTGTATAGTGAGTTCCCTAGATTTTTCATTATATATACTTATGTAAATAATAAAAATTAAAAATATAAAAACATGTTTACTTGTTCAAAAACGTTGTTTTCATCTCAATTGTTGAATGGTTGTTTTCAATATTCATCGGTTTACTTTGCAACACATTATTTAATATTGTCGTTGAATTTTCTGCCAAAATCAATATAGAGAAAAATAATCCTAGGACTGAAAATTGCTGATTCATTGTTTCACCTATAAAAAATATTTATTAACAATATTTTTAGTAAAGTTTATTTAGAATTTTTTGTAGAAAGGTACCTGTAAATAATGTCACATTTAAATTTATCAATTCATGTATTATAGTCGAACCGATGATAAATATAACCATTAACCATACTATCCCTCTTTAAAGTTTATATACTCAATGTCTTAATTTTATCTGCAATATTAAGCGGGGGTGAAGGGCTCTTGGTAACAGTCTCTTTCTCTGAAGTCTAGGGCCAAATCAACACCTGCCTACTAACATTACCCATACATTTATTTACCAAGTGTAAATTCCACTGCACACTGGTATCCACAATATAAAATAAATACATTAAAAGTACCTACACATAGTTCGTCAAAAATAGTAACAATATTGTGATATTTCCATACAAGTGACATATTAAAAAAATTATACAAATATTCTACATTTTTTTCCCCAACTTGAGGTATAATATTATTATATCAATAATGGTCTTTAGAAAAATTAACGCGCTCGAAATTCTAATGCTGCGGGCCGACGAGAACGATAAACATATTACTGGCCGGCTAGTAGTAATACACGTCGTCGTCGTCTGGGAGATTTTCTCGGAGATCGGTCTCTGTGTTGGACGATTTGTATTTAGCTCATTAGCAATTCTCGATTAAATCCCAACGTACACGTATACATATTATCTTCGCTCAAACAAAAGATGGCAACTAACTATTATAACATCGACGCTGTAAACGTCATATTGCTTGAAATCTTAGAAGACATTGTTGTCAACATTATGGATGGCACTTACGCTGATGAAACAGACGAATATCTCGTGGGTTTAGTTACCCTTCTTCTATCTGCCATTGATTCGGGCGCTACTACTGCGAGTGGCGACGATCAGACCCCGGAGTCGGAGCCTGAAGGACAAAATCCGATTCTTGGAGGCGCAGATGGACAGGAGTTCGACGAAGACGCCGAGGAGTCCGTCTCCTTGCACAGTGATGGATTGCCGAGCGGCGATGCGCTGTCATCTGCAGCAGAGTCGGAGCTTGCTCCGATCCCGGAGGCAGCACCGCTCGGCAACAACAACACTGTCCAGGAAGACGACAATTCGAAAATTTCGGAAGCAGAAGAGGACCATTCCGTTTTGTTGGCGAGCAGCTGTACGTCGTCGTGTGGGGACGCGCCGTCCTCGGAGTCGGGGCCTGTCGATCCCACTCCGACTCCTGAGGGCGGACCGCTCGACGACGTTTTGCGTACAGAAGACGTGTTGGATGAGAAAATTGAGCCGGCCAGGGGTATAGTTGTAAAAAATAGTCTTGGTGAGCTGGTCGGTTGGCTGGACCCGGCGGCAGCACCCGGAAAAATCGATCCACCTAGTACGAGGTGGAAAAGCGTGAGACGCTTTTTCCGGGCTCTGTGCTGCTGCCGATGAGAACCCGTCCGCAGCTCACCCCTTGGCCGTAGACGACGGGCAGGATGACGGCGATACAGAGGAGGGGAGGATGTGAGAAAGAGCACGGACGGTGCGCGGCGGTAAGTCACCCACGCACGTTCTCCGGTCACCCGCGGCGCGACGGGTTGTTCGCGGGCGTAGCGCGCTCGGTCGTCTTGGACGCGCGAGACCCTCTGGCGGCTCGGCGAGCGCCCGGCTGCAGTTACGGTCACGTGGAGCGGCGGCGGCGGCGACGGACGACGGCGACGACACGGCGGCTAGTAGTAGAGGTACCGGCGCGGGCAACGATTCCGCCCCGACGGTACACCGACGATGACGACGGCGATGGCGACTCGGCACGACGGCAGCGGCGGAGACCTTGGCACGGGGTGAGTGGTATGGAGATTTGCGTGCTAGGAACACGGGAACGTCAGCGTCGCCGGATCCAAGGAAACTTAACGGTTTCGGGGTCTGGCGGCGCGGGACTTCACCACCACGGCGGCGGAACGAAGAGGCGGCCGAAGGGACAACGCCAGGGCGAAAATTACCGAGAGTTGAGGATCGCGCTGCGGTCGGCTGACTCTCGACTTTTCGCCCCGCGGTAATCTCACATTGGCCGCTTCGCTCGTCCCCGCCGGTTCCGCAGCACAAAATCTCGATTCGCTCGCTCCGTGTCTTGGTCTTCGCCGTCCGTCGGCAGAGTCGTCGCGCCGTCGACCGTCAACGCGCACAACATCGCGCACTATAGCCGCCGTTCGTCGCCGACGTCCGTGGTCGCTCCGCGGCCGTATCGGTTTGGCCTCGCCGGCTGGGCAAGGTCGTCAAGCGTCCGAGCAAACGCGCCCGCGACATACTCGGCAGCCCGCGGGACAGGTCGTGAGAACGTGCAGAGGTGACCAGCGGCCAATAACATTGCATAATATATCCGCACCAAAATTCGCCATCTTGCATCCTCTCCCCCTTGTCGATATTGTGTCCTGACCTCCTGCCCGACGTATTTTTTTTTTCCTTTTATTTCTATAAATTATTTCAAATTGTCCAATTGTTCATATGTTGTAAATTTCGATTTTTTTTTCTTATTCTCGGCCCTTTTTTAATATATTATTGATAGCCAATGTGCTAATTTTTTTCAACCAAAATACTATTTCTGTTTTTAAAAATATTGTTTCTACATTTTTGTATTATTTTTTTTTTTTTGTTATTAATAAATAAATTTTGTGAAAACAAAAAAAAATATTGTTTCTTTTTTTTTGTTTTGTCGAGTGTATATCTAATCATTTGTTACAGATTTAACGACTAAAAATCGTTAGAATATATAACTTAAATAAAAAAATTCGTTAGTTAATTATACAGAGTATAAACGTAGTATAAACGATACACGGGTATTATAATATGTACCAAGAAATATTTAAGCCATCAAACACTAAAGGCGACGAAAACTGTTGAATAAATCATAAAATAACGCATTACACCGCGGCGGAAACGACATGGACAGTTGTATAAACTATACTATACGAGGGTTCTAAATAACAATATGTATTTAATAGTATATAATTAATACAAAATAATTTTAAAAAAGGTGGATAAGTGGTTGTCGCTCTGCTGTACAGTAGGTTACAAGTGAGTCACTGTAATGTATGGTGTTAAATTCGAATTTTTTTTAAATATGTTTCAGGTGAATAGCATTAACTTAATGCAAATATAAATTCAAATTCAATCAACATTTTCATTATTTTTTTTTTTTTTTTAAATAAACACTTTTTTGTACTAATGTTTAATATCCTGTACCCAATATTAATATAAATATAAAAATTAAATTAAAAACCATTTTTAGTAAATTTTATACTATATTTTATGCATTTTAAGTGCATATTCTATTGCATATTTTTGACATTTTTAATGCATTTTTTAAGGTTTTTTAGTGCATTAAATTCACAGCCCTAGTAATAGTAATAATAGCAATAGGTAATTTACTGGTTACTGGCTACTGCATACCACGTACGACGTTAATAATAAGTAATATTAACTAATAAGCCATCATTATATTCTATTGAACTTTTGAACTGGTAAATAATATAATAATATTAAATATAAAATCAAAAATGTTAAGGCCACGAGACAAGTTCCGAAAATATTTATCTGGTCGTAGTGAAAAATTAAAAAAAAAAAATACAAATTGAAGTAAACATAAACTCCATTCGTGGTTTGTTAGTAAAGTTTTTGAATAAACCGAAAATTTTATCCGATGATTCCGATGTTACGACACAATTACATGTAAGTAGTACTTATAAATTTATAATAACACTACCTATTATATTTATATTTTATACATTTAATTGGTGTAATTTTTACTACCTACCAATATTAGCTGAATACTATGCCCGTAACTACTGCTTCAGCAGAACGATCGTTTTCAAAGCTGAAATTAATAAAAAAACTATCTCCGAAGCACGTTGTCACAAGTAAAAATCACCAACTTAGCTATAATCTCTATCGAAAAAGAAATTGCTGACCAATTAAAATATGATGATATTATTGATCAATTTGCGTATATAAAGAGCAGAAAAGTTAATTTTTAATATATTTTTATATTGTACCTATTGCTATATTTCATATTTGTTGTCTTATTTTGTCAATATTTTTTTGATAATTTTTATTTATTACATTAAGTTTGATTATATGACACGGTGCGTTATTAGTTAATTTACTTATTCATGTTGTTGTAGGTGCAAGGTACTATATTTGTTAAGATTATTTGCGCACATTTGAGTTTCAAATTTGGGGAGTATAGCTCCCATATGCGATATGCAACTGACGTGCGATAATGACATTTTAGGCATTTTAGGCCCCGCCATTTTACTCTGCCCCGGGCCACGCAAATCGTTGGGACGGCCCTGCGCTATACCCGCATGCGTCTTACAAATGTACAACATAGCAAAAAACTGTTTTGCGCGGGATAGAACCACTCACTCGGTATTTATAATAGAATTACCAACATTTCACAACGCATAGAGAACAACTTTTTCTACGTCGTGGCGTTTTTATTTTTTTTGATAACATTTACCAATAATTTTTAATAATTAAATGAAAAAAACAAAAAAAATTCTAATGTTCTCAAACTGATAACTTTAATTTAATTTATCTTATCCAAATAATTAAAACGCTACGACACAGATAAAGCTGTTTCCTATGCGTTGTGGAATTTCGGTAATTCTACTATAAATATCGAGGAAGTGATTCTATCCCGCGCAAAATAGTTTTTGGTTATGTTGTAAATTTGTAAGACGGAGACAACGCATGCGGGTATAGCGTCCTGTTAAAGTATTTATGTTCCAATAATAAAATTTTCATAAAATATCATTTAATTTAAAATAAAATCCACTTTAGGGGAATATAAAACCATTGTGTAGAAAAAATGCTTTTCTCAATACACAATTTTAAAACATATTTTTTCATTCGGTATTATAAAAGTGGGTGATCTTAAATAATTAGTTAATAATTTATATCACACATTTAATGAAGTAATATATTATATTGTAGATCATTTATACGCCATGATATAACATTCGGCATAGGTAATTTTTAACATTTTTAGTGATGACATAATATTTAATTAGTACCTTGTGTAAAAAACTATAAAACATAGTTTATTACAGTTAATATTTTAATCCTAAAAATCTACTCAAAATGTATTGCAAATAATAGTAAGTAAGACATTTTGCATAAAAGCTTGATTTTAAATAATGAATATCGTATATTATAATCAATTTACAAATACTATAATCAATGCTACTATTGATTTACCATAATAATCTTTGTGATACGTCATTCAACAGTCATAAATATTTCCAAGTACTAGGTACTATTCATTAATTTATTATGTTATATAAATGATATCATTTAATTTGATTTTGAAGAAGGAACTTAGATTGAATATGACCTGCAATGCTATGGGCTATGTTCGTTATAATATTCAAATGTTTAATGTCTGGTGATAAAAATTAATAATTTTGGTAAAAATGGTAACAGATAATCCATAAATCATAATAATTATACAAAAATGGCTTCGTGTTCTTATTGTTTAATATGAGTGTATGACAATTTTTCATAGCATATTAGCATCAAATTTTTTTCAACATACATGCATTTCAATGTCGGCTAGTTTAAAAATGGATAATCTATAATAAATTAATTTTCTTCATTGCTAAATGTGTATTTTATTTTATTATTTATTTATCAGGCATATCATACCTTTACTATAACAATAATAATATGCTTGTCGTATAGTGTAGCCGTGGTATGTATCATTATTGAGTCATTAAACTTGTTCGTGACAACTAGAAATACTGTGTAGGTAAAATAACTGAGTAACATAACAATGAACTAAGGAAGTCCTTTTAGATTATAAACAACAACACTAGTTAAACAAACATTGCATTCTACATCATAATTGATAACAGGTAAGTCACCTATATCTACCTACTATTTAAGTTGAGAAAAAAATTGAGTTTGAAAGTATACGTAGGTAATAATACCTACATTAAATCAAGTAAACCATTATTGACATTAAAATATTACGAACATTTCAATTAAAATTATTCGTAATTGAATTATCTTCTTTATTTAAATGTATCTACTTGGTGTATCTAAGTCTGTAGTTTTGTATTGAAACTTTTAAACTTGAATAAAAAAGTTTGAAAATATGTCTGAAAATTATAAGATAAGAACGTTTTAATAATTTTCAAGACAAATATTATAAAGGTAAATAATAAATATAAACTATTATTATCTCGTTGTATTTTTTAAATACAAAGGTCAGTGTTATCAAATACAATTATTGTTAAATGTTAAAGCAGTTAGTAACTACTTACGCAGTTACGCTGTACCTACCTAATGGCTAATACAGTAATACTAATAAGTAATGGTAACAGCTATTATTCTCGAATCTCGATATAAAATATCAACTCTAGGATTAGTCCATGAAGGTGAAAAAATCATAATTTATAATTTATAAAAACTACGTAAATAAGTACGTAATAATTAGTAAAGTAATATAATATAGGTAAACCCATAGTTATTGAGTAAAACCTTAGTTTCCATAAATTAGAACCTTAATGTCCATAAAATATTTCATAATATATACCTACAAGTACAATATTTATTTTACTTTATTTTTGCGCAGGGGTTTTTTTTAATGATTTTTTCTGACTGCACAAACTTATTCCCACTTTTGAATTATAGTAAGGTTTTTGTCTACGCGTGCCAACCCTACTTTTAATTGTTGAACTATGCCGGCTATACTACAACTGTCTAGTGTCTACTGTATACTGTACCATCTACATTTTTTGCTTTCATAAAAATGCATAAACTCAGAAACGATACCCATGTAAAAACATATAAATCCGGACTAACCCATGATAAATACCAGATAAATCATTTTATATAAATGCACTATTTTTATTGTAAATAGTAATTTTAAAATGTTCTTTGTAAATATAAGTAATAATACCTACTAAGTAATATTTACTTGTAATAGGTAATTTGTAATAATAATTGCTTACAAAAATAAAAACAATCAATTGACTAGGTAGCTTATTTTTAATTTTATAATATAACAATATAGCGTTTTTCTTACGTTTAAAAAAAAATTGTATAATAATAATAATAATAATAGTTATGATCTTACCGCGTTATACGGTTCGACGGCGCAATTTTATATTGCACTCCACAATTTCGGACACGACGTGAGGATAATATTATGTCTTCATCGCCGACCACAAGTCATCGGAATGTCGTGGCTTGAGCACAATAAACAATATTTGGCGAAGAGATGCGACGTAACTCGCGTCCAGTGAAATGATATTGTAAACATAACAATACTACACAATAGACCGACGTCTTTGCGTACATCTGCCGACGATTTTTCTGCGGTGTTGTGATTGTTTTGCAAACATCGTAGATGTTCACGTTTGTTACTAGTTAGCAGTTATGACCAGAACAAAAAAATTATAAATTCCACTTACGGAGGATCGGAACGATATATTATAATATACAGTAATACGTATTAAGTATAATGTGTGCATATATGATAGTGTTGTGTTATTATATAATGATGTATATTATATCTCGTCAAAAATCCAAGAATTGCGAAAATACGTGTGCGTTGGATGTTTTTTTCTTTCTCTTCAGCCATAATTATTATAACGTCCAACAATATTATTAACATTATGGCCTATTCGATAGACCACATATTGGCTCATGAAATTTATCGAAAATTATTATTGGCATTTTATAGATATACCTATTTATCACAACGTCTCATTTTAAATTCGACGGACGAAATGTGACCATATAATATTAATTATCGTTGTTTATTTGTCGTTACTAGGACTAGGATTTATATTATATGCAAAATAAAAGTAGTTAAGTAGAATGTGCAATTATTCATTTTGTTAGCATTTGCTAATAAATATAGGCTATAGTGCTATACAAGAAAATAATTTAATATTCAATAGATTTTCCTATAATTTCCAAATATATCGTAAGAACTAAATTAGAAGCAACTTATAAAATTTAAAAATAAATTGAGTAAAGTTATTTTGATGTGTAACCTAAATCATATTTTTAAATAAATCCATAACATTTTCAATACATTTTTAAATTATTTTCGTCAAAGACAAAATCACAGATTTTATGAAATTAAAATTTAGTGCGTGATTTTACGTGACATTTAGTTACTATTTACTCGACTTTCGATTAAATATTATAACCATAAAAGATATATTTTTGGTGTTTAAATATTGTTAAAATGGCCATAGCCTCCAAAAACGAGGTACCGTTTGCCACCACTGTCCATTTTCCTCCTATAAATAATAAATAAAATAATAAAATAGTTAATATAAATAATTTATGCATATCAAAAACATAAAAAATATTCTTTATTAGGCTTAATCGACAGCTGATGTAGATATAGCCGATACCAGAATGTATCAAACGAAAATGTGATCCTAGCCTTACTCTATCCTTATAATACGGAACGTAATACTACGACACTGGATAAAAAATATTGGAGGAAAATATACATAATTTCAGTCTAAAATAATGTGGAGAAAAATGGACAGCGGAGGAAAACGGTATCTCGTTTTTGGAGGAAAATGGAACCGCCCGTTAAAATAGATCATATTTTGTTTATTTATATCAGGGGATTGTAGTCATTACAAAATAGGTACTAATCAAGTTTTTAAAAAGATGTACCATCAAAAAAACATGTCAATGCAATAAATGATCAACCCTAGCCCAAAACCCAAACCCCCTGGCTATACTCCACTGCATGACGGTAGTGCACTTTCACCCCTGCCATGGTGTTATGTATAGCAGGTGCAAACTGCAAATTTATGCTGTTGTACATGCTACAGCTGAAATTTAATCCTATTAAAATAATGTGCAAGTGCAATACGCCAATACTATTTCATTGATTTGTTGTATTTTTTTGATAAAAGGTGACACAACATAAAATAATCTTATAGGTATGTAAGCTTAGACCTTATATTATTATAAGGTCTATGGGTGTAGGTAATATTTTTGTTATCACTTAGGTATCAATTATAGGCTTATGGCAAGATGGATTGAATATCAGAATATCAATCCACTTTGAATTATAGCATTATTATCATAAACTAGGTATATAGACTAAATTATTAAGTAACTAATTTAACAAAATAACATTTTTTGTTTTATATAAATATTGTATTATTACAACACGGTTATTCAGCGTACTTATTTTTATATGTAGGTACTTTACAGAGTGTTTAAAATATACAAATTTTGATATTTGTATGTAATCGGAGAAGCGTGACGCGAGCAAATCGATTGGCTTCAAAATATGACTTAATTTGTATTTATAATAATTGGACTTACGAAAATTTGCACTTGATGAAATTTAAGGAAATTATTCACGCCACTGAACTATATATGGGTACCTAACTATTTTATTATTATTGTATTATTTATTTAGAAACTTAGTCAAAAAGCTTTGAAATATTTCAAAGACTATAATGTTTTAGATTTTTAATCTTCTTTTCTTGGCACTTTGCTCCCAACTACTCCGTAACATTTTTTTGTATTCGACTATTCAAGACCGGAAACATGAGAATATAATTTTTTTTAATGTCCGTCCAATTTTAAAATGACAAAATGATATTAAATGCTTAAATATCTGCAATTTTCCCATGTTTCGTATCCATCCGGTATGGTCTAGTGGCTAGGATACCTGGCTTTCACCCAGGAGGCTCGGGTTCGATTCCCGGTACCGGAATAAATTTTTGTCAATTTTTTTATTATTTCTTTACTACATCAGTTATATTTTATAATATTCACTTAATAATACGACTTGAATACAAAATATTTCGAAATTTTGCAAAGCCTCCCTCTGTACCTATTATTTATTTTTAAATTATAAATAAAACTAGAATAACCTTGAAATATTATTAGATAGCTCTACCTATTTGTTTTTCATTACTTATAAACTATTATTTAATATTAGTCACTTTCAGCACAGAACTCCTGTATAATTAATTTAAAATTTATGCTCAAAACATGACAATGCAGACATAATATTAAGAGGATGTCAGTGTCAGTGTTCGTTTTCTCTCTCTGGCCCACGCGCAACATATAGAAAAAACAAAAACAAGTTTTTGAGTAATCTTATAGTAAAAATGTAAAATCACCCATTACAAAAACGATAGAGAATAATATTTTTGAGGGTATGACGTATCAATTTGTCTAAATATTGTCTCAAAACCATTTAAACATTATTGAAATGTACAATATTATTTTTTTTTTTTCGAAATTCGAATACAAAGTTTAATAACAATAAAATATAAAACCTATGTTTCATATACTCTCAAAAATATTATCCGCTATAATTTTTGTAATAGTTAATTTTACTCCAAGATTACATAAAAAAAAAAAAAGATTCTGCGTAAATGAGTTTTGTCTATGCTGTGCATGGGCCAGGGAGGGAAAATAAACAGTCCGCTGACATCCTCCTCTTGCCGGCTCTCCACCACGTGTGGCTCAGCCCGTAACTCAAATTACCTTGGTAATTGGTGTCATAGAAGTGCCCTGGCCAGGGGCAATCTGAAGCTTGTTTAAGGGGTTAGCGAGTAGGAATATTTTTTAGTGATATATAAAGTAGGTACAATGAGAATGTTGTATTTCTATATTAATTAACAATTAACTTATATGAGTTTATACGAGAATCCAAGTTCAGATACTCTGAACAAACATTGATTAACAATTTATATTATTGTAATTAATATTGTGAACATCATAATATCAGGTCTGTATAAAATGTAGGTACTTTAAGAATTTGATTAAGATTTTAACTCATTGGGGTTACCAAACTGTTTTATAATTACAACGAAAACATCAAAATAAATTTAATTCAAAACTGCAGGTGTCGTGTAAATATTTCCGTTTTACCGCCGTCTTTTGTAACCTTATTGTTCATTGGTTTTTACTGACGCCAACGATTTCCAGATTCCTAACGTGGACCTTCAAAAATATTAATTGGTGACCTAACCTATGTATTATATTATTATACCATGCTACTATAGCTACTTAAAACTTACAACTCCTGGTCCCGATTGCACATTTTTTTTATTTCATAGGTACTATATAAGTTCAAAAAAAAAAAAAATAGATATATTTTACAACATTACAATATTAGCATACCTTTATTGATTTATTTTTCTTAATTAATAATGGCATAATCAGCTACCGGCAGTGTACTTTGATTTGTTGAACTTTTCCAGTATCCTTTTTTGATATATTTTATATTTTATAATTATTATTATAATACATACTGCATGTCATATTATTTGTATATTTAAAATTTTTAATAGATCTATTTATTTTAGGTTTTTTAAAATGTTGAACATTTATTAAAAAATACCTAATAACCGATACACATTTGATCCCCGGCGATTATTAGATAATAATTAAACATAAATGGACGTATTTAATTTTCTTTTTTTTTATATTTATCGTCACACTCTGTAATAGTAGATACGTTTTAACTTTTAAGAATATACATAATTAATAATTTGAATGTTTACATAGTTTTCTAAACATTAAAATTGTATTTGACTATGAATACCTATGATCCTACCTAGTTTATTATTTCTATGATTAATAAATAGTTAGGTTAATTATTTAATTCTTGCTAATACCAAATAACATATATCGTGGTCCAATATATTTTTACTATATTTCTGAAACCTTAATTTTCTGAAAAATACAATTATCTACATTAAATCATTTCAAAATCACCTTTTAAATATCGATGTGGCAACGACCAACAAATGATTAAATTTACACTAATCTGTATACATATACCATTATATATTTTACTACTCAGTACTCTTACTACATAATATATTGAGGATTGAAATATCGTAAACAATTTGTCAATACGTCAAACGTTACATAATATAATACATTTGGCAAGAATTTAAACTTGTAAATATATATATATGCATTTAATATACAATTTACGTGGTTGGTATTAGAGTTCATGTTATGGTGACCTGGTGAAGCGCGGTGATTGGACGCAGTCACTAATATAGTAATGTGTGCAGCGGCCGAGCAGGCTCCCAGATGGGTGACCACCTGTGTTCTTTGTGACCTATACCTATTACTAAACTGCACTAATACTAATACATTTTAGTTATTTATCGGCCTTGTCAAGTCTTCTTACTATTTGAAATAGGTAAAATTATGATTCATGAGTATATTATGTATCATAAACAATATAAATTCGTATCAGAACAAATTGATTTTAATTCTATTTTTTTGTTTTCCAATATTGAACTTGTTCAGCAATCAACATCTTACTAGTACCTATATTAATTTTTAAATATTTAAAACTTAAATAAAATATTACTAGGCCATATAAATTAAAATTTTTGTCATTCACGCTGCTATATGCCTATATAGTAGGTAACGAGTGTAGGGGCACAGGGGCACTCGTCATTAAATAAGTATAAAGTGCATGCAATATGTATCACAGCTGTAATGGGAATTCGATAAATTTGAAATCATGTCAAATTAATCTTCTTTCACTTTATTGTAGGTACCTAGGTAGTTTCAAAAAACTAGCCTGACTGTAGGTCTATCAGTCTACAGGTACTTTGTACTTCTAAGTTCTAAGTGATGTTTTACTATGCCGTTTTTTTGTAATTTCGTTTTTGTTTTTCTCGAATATTTTGAATTTTTATTCTATAACCACCACCCCTCACCGTTAAATATTAATATAAAGTACCTATTGAATTAAATATTAAGTATTATTTCACATAAAATATATAATATTTATTATATAATTTGCTACCATAAACCACCATCGAAGTTGAAAGCCACATCTTTATCGCACTGCAAAACGTGTAACTACGCACACTAGAAAAAAACATATCGTCGTAAAACCAATTCATTGATCGCTCCACTTAAAATCTAAAACTTGGGTTTTTACTTACTAGTTCACCAAGGTGGACTGACCAAGGTGGATATATATTATCTATATATCCACCTTGATCTTGACGCAACCTGTTGGCTGTATAGTGTACCTAAATCACCCCGGACTAAGATAATATATCTTAATCCGTGGTGTATATTATCTTTATTCGTGGGTCAGAGATAGTTATCAAATGTTGTTAAAAATCTCTGTCACACAATTATTGTTCCGTGTCCTGTTTCTTCCTTTATTTTGTTAACTATATAGCTATATTCACTAAAATTTACTTAAACATTATTATTATATGAATTTAATTTATTATTTCTTATTTTAAACATAATAATATAATACGTAAACTAAGATACTATTATATTATTATTGATTAATACTGAACTATCACCTCCACACAGCCAGCGACTTGGTAGTGACCACCTTCTGTTATTTTAAGTACATCATTATCTATTTTTAAACTATTAATTTAAAAAAAAATATTTTAATATATTTTAATATGTATATATAATATGCAAGCATAAATTATAATATTGTTCTATGATAGTATGAATTGTAACAGGCGTTAAGAAATATAATATGTAAATTACAACTTTTTTAAACAACGTATTAAGTATAATTTACATTAAATTCTTAATTTACAATTATTTAATATAATGCTGTTTGATTATACATTAGTACATTACTCATTAGTTATTTACTTACCTACATCGGGCTACATTGCTCAAATTTAATCATAACGTTAAAACTAATATTACAATACTTACACTCTATAGTATTATAGTAGGTACCCAAGTGATAAATTATAATATAAATAATTTACAATTTGTTATTATATAAATAGAGTTATTACGATAACAAAAAAATAAATACGACAACATCGTCGTCTTATGTATGCGTCCTACTCAATAGTTGAATAAAATAATTAAAACGTATAAAAATAATTATTAATTAATACATATTTTTACAAATTATAAAGTTAAATTAAATTAAATGTGTATGTTAAGTAGCAGGTACATTTAAAGTTCCTAACATAAGGTATGCTTAAATTATAATTTTGTTAAGCCGTGTGTTTAAAATTGGAATGTTTTCTTTAAATATTTCCAAAATGTCTGCATATGGCTAAACAGTTTATTGACCATATTAATAGTCGTTTTACTATAATCGTCTTCGTCTATATCCTCAAAAACAGATTTGCGTTTAAATTTAATGTTTAAATTGTCAAACCCACTGTCTTCTGATAAAATATTCATTTCGTTTTTATTTTTCCGGTCCATCAAGTTGTTGCTGTGTTCTGTGACTTCGTTGTTTTTTGGATCTACATCACGATTGATTTTGTCTACGTATGTATTCACTTCGTTTAGCTTAACCGTAAAGTCAGCCACAGATCGAGGATACCTAATAATCTCACGTTTCACGACTGGCTCGCCGTTTATATCAAGCTCATTAGGTCTGTCGGAATTCAAAATGTCATTTATATCCATCATGTCATCTTCAACTATGCCGTTTTTCAGGGACCGTTTGACCTTGTGAATTTTCTGGTGAAGTCTTTGCTCTATTTCCATTCTACGAACTTTTAATTTTTCTTCTAACGCTTTTAGTTTAATTGCTGCTGATAAACCGGTTTTGCTTTCAAGTTTACTTTCTTCATTCTTATCTATTGGGCTGACAATTTGTTCGGACTGTAATGTTTTTTTCCCATCCCTTAGGTTCTCAACCAATCTTTCAGTGATTTTTTCGTTAGTAACAATTTGATCGAGATCGACATTGGGTGGAGTCCTTACTCTTCCTAAAGGATGAAGAACTGGTTTGATTTTAATTTTTGGTATTGGTAGTATTGTTGTTTCACGACTCTCTCTTACTAGTGTTTTGCCATTTTTTATTTCTGCTACATCAATAACTTTAGGTTTGGTTAAATTCAAAGTTTTTGGTATATATGTAAAACTCCTCAACTTCGTAGTCTTTTTTGTGGGCATTTCTGTAATGCTAGGTTCAAAATTAGTTATTTCTGTTATCGGAGGATGGCTTATTGGAGTAGTCTTGGCATTTTCCACGTCTAAAAGGTTGATGTATTTTTTCGATTTCAAATTTATTCGAGGTCTTGCTATTTTAATGCCATTTGTAGTTGTACTATTTGTTTGGCGATTATATCTTATATTATCGCCCAAGCTAGTTAAGTGTTCGTTACTAGGCAGTTCTGTATTGGTGGTAATTGATTTTGGACTTGCCATCATTGAATTTTCAGTAATTGATTTTGTACTTGTTATAATTTGTTTTTCAGTTATTGAGTGTTGTACAGTAGGATCTTTTACTTCATTTTTAAATTTATCTTGATGTCTTCTTCCTTTGATTTTTTGAGAAGTTTTCTCGTTTGCTTTGGCTAAAGCTTGTTCCGCCCTAGTTTTAATTTTTTGAACATGACTTTCGTGTTTTGCATGATGTTTATTTACTGCTGCAGTTGTCATCGGAGGAGTTGAGGTGATCATAGTTGTTTGTAGTGTTTGTGAAGTAAGTTCCGATTGTTGCACCTCAGGAACTTCTGTACTAATTATTGTATATTCTTTTTTAATACGATCATGCGTTTTAAAACGATCCCCATCTGGTTTAAAAGGTATTTCAGAAGAGGATTGGTCAGTTTTTGAAAATGGATCCAATGGCAGTCTTTCTTTGTTTGTAAATTCTTTAATAATTGCATCTAATTCTTTTGAACTATAATCTGTTTCATCTATTGATCTTTTTATTAATTTTAACTTTTGGGAAGGTTTTAGAGAAGATATAGCAGAATCTAAATTAGAATATAAATCTGATCGAAGGTTTTTCTCTGGATGTCTTCTCCCAGCTACCGCTTGGGCGAGAATGTGATATTTTTCTCTTCTGCTTTTAGGAGGTGGTAGACTTGCTAACTCTGTTTGTGTTTCTATTGTGGGAGTTTCGGTTGAAGGAAATGTCGGAGGCTCGTCAGAATATTCTCGATTATTTAATGTTTTGGGGAATTTCGAAAGCCAATTATTATTAGAAAATGTGACATATTTTACTAGTGGTTCAATTTGTTGCAAGCTTTCAATATTAGGTGAGCCCTCATTGTTTTGTCGAGACATTTGGATATTATTAACTTCTCTTTCCACTACAGATTCATCATTGGTTTTAATATATTTAGGTCGGAATGCCACATACGTTTGTTTTTCATTTGATACCAATTCGTCTTCTTGATCTAATATTGGTGCACTGTAATCGGTTTCGTCAAACACCTCTTGATCTAAAATCCTGACACCATTTTTATAAGACTCTTTTGATTCTTCGATCTGAACCGCCATACATGCCTTTAATTTACTATCCGGTAATATTAAAAAAAATACGCATTGACTGGGAATAGTAATCAATTGGTTGGATATTCGAACTTTCGGTGATATGATTGGAAGATCGCCATCAGGTGATAAAATCAATTTTTGTCCATTGAGCATAGTAGAGCTAAATAAAAATATAAATGCTATTATAGTTGGGTACACGGTACATATTCAATAATTTCATATTCCACTTACGAAGATTTCAAAGCTCTTTTGGTTTGTCTGTTGTTGGCAGTCAAGAAATATTGGTGTAATGGTAAACTTTGCATTTGTCCTGTTTTTAATGATATTTTTATAGCTTCTGTTCCCATGTTTACACCAAAAACTACAACTGCACCCCTATTATATCGGTATTCGGGAGCTAATATTCCTTCGTTGGGATCGTACGGAGACATTTTTGTACAATGTGCAACTGTTTCTAAACGCGTTTTGTTTCCAGATGAAATCTTAATGTCTAAAACTTCTGATCCAACCAAAGCTTTGTGAAGAACTGATACCCAATAGTCCTGTACAAATAATTATTTGATTATTATCGATAAAATTATAATGTTTTTAAATAAATAAATAAAAAAAATAATTATTTGATTTTAATTATTAAATGAAATTGAATACGTGAATTTTATTTTTTAAATAGGTACTTCTAAAACATATACTCATAGGAAAAGTATTATAGGTAACTAACTATGAAAAAAATTAAATAAATTTGATGATACTTTTATAACGAAAAACAATTTAGTATGTAACATAATCTTATAATATACCTATTAAAAAGAACCAAACATATTGGGTTTTAAACTATTGTTGAATAAAAATCACTTTTCCCAACTAAAATTCACTATAAATAGTTAACTCTACCAATTGAAATTTTAACATTTATAACACATTGATTCAGTCTAATTAGTAATTACAACATTTTCTCAGATATATATATGTCGATATATAAATCAAAGACGGTCTAACTTTTTGGTAAACAAGGTTACCAAACAATTATTTTAATAATAATAGATAGGTACTACTGTACTAGGTACCTATTCAAATATTAACACATTTTTGCATTTTCGTATTTTGTTTTTGATTTTTCCGAATATTTTAAAAATGTACTGAATCAAAGTCGATTATCAGAGTATTTTTCTAGAAAAAGTGTTTCCAGGCACAAAAAATACTATCATTATAACATCAATACATTCATCGCTATGCTCAGAATCCAAAATATGTATTTTGTATACTTAAGTTAAAAATTATTTTAAATCATATGAGCTTTATTTATTTTTGAATTTTTAATGTACACAAATTATTCAAAACAGTAAAGCACAACAACTAGACAATATTGAATTGTTTTATGAAGACTTTAGATTGTTTTTAAAATGTATGGATATATTTATATAATCTCAACCAAATTTAATAACACAATTTTAAATTAAAACTTTAAAGTTTTTAATTCAATTTTATAATTACCGGAGTTGGTTCACTTAGCGATGACAATGATGGTTTTCTCATAATTGTATTTATTCCAACTCGAGCACCTGCACATAGTCTTTGTGCCCATACTAATCCATCCATGAAATCCCCTCTTCTATCTTTATTTCCGGATTCTACAATCCACAATGGTTTCTTTGGGGCTATTTTTCCTAGATATTTGTTTGTCAAATCTTTTTGCCACACACGAGCTTCCATTTGATTTTGTATGTAACTGAATATTTCGGTTGGATTCTCAACATTTTTCTCACTTGAAAAGGGTCTAAAAAAAGATTTATTATTATACTTTATTTGTTTTTTGGTAAAAATATAATAAGATTAACTATAACAAAATTAGTTTTAAATTTTAATGACGAAGTAAACCTAAAATAGTTATAGTAATAAAAAAAAATATTACAATTGTCCTTTTATGCACTATAAACTGTTACAGTGATGGTAAAGAAATATGTATACAGTTTATTCCCATTAAATAATTGTATGAAAAAAATATATTTTATTGAGTCATTACTATTTACTCAAAATAAAACTTTTACTTTATATATGTATTAGGCAATTCATAAGCGTAAAATGTGCAGGCTCTAAGGGGGCTATAGGCCCAATAGAATTTTTTTGGTCCTCCGTCCATTAAATTATGGGCGTAGCGTGATGAATTTATATAGAGGGGATATATCCTATTATATTTCTGGTAAACAACATAATATATTCTAAAAATGTACGGGATGGGGCTACACAAAATTCCAGAAAGGCTATAGTCCCCCTTGGACTCCCCGATTCTACGCCTATACGTGTATGCCAATTACTAAACGATCTATTCTCGAGTAAAAAAAAGTAAACTAATTATGTTACTTTAATCAGCTATCAACAAAATCTACATTTTTTTCGGCGGTATACACAGACTTTGTTATAATATAATTATACATATAAAAACAATATAGGGGTGAGTTGTGGTACGAAGTTGACGAACCTAACGATTGATTGATATTTAAATTATTAAATAATAGACCGAAAATATTGAAATTGTTTAAAGCATTGTTTAAAGCATTGATAAATCAATGAAATAAAGAATAAATTTTGAGTATATTTATTATTTAATCTATGATAATATTAAATGTATTATAATAAATTACTCAAAGTAAATTAATAAATATTATTTTTAATTTTTCGAGAAATTAATTAATTAATTTTATTTCATTAAAATGTTTTATATAAATATTGTATATTTGTATGCACAGTAAAATTTGAAATTCACAACATAATAAAAATTATTGTTTAATTAAATAACAATGATTAAACAAATTCAAATAAGTCAATAACATTTAACCTTTATTCAGTCATAATTCAAAATTAACATCATAATAACATCTTGCCCCACAAATGTGAAATGTTTATATAAACGTTTAAATTATTCATCAGCATATTATACAGTTTATGGTATTTATCATAAATATATAAGATTTCAATTCTAAGTAAATTTTAGGGTGGGAGGGGGTGCTCTATAACAATGCTCCAATTTATAAAATTTGATTCATGTAATAGATATTTAGTCATTTTTAAGGGCATTATTAACATCAAAAATAAAAAGGCTTTTGGTTATCTTTTAAATAATTTGGTTATGGTTTTTAGTGTATTTAAATCCAGGCCCTACTTCTCAGTCAATATCAGGGCTCTCAAGTTCTAGCAACTGCATATTTTTTTTTGTTAAATCTTAGAGCATCTCAATTCTCAAGTGAGATATAAGTTTATTTCACACTTCATACACGATTTATTATTTTTATTTTTGCATATTTATGATTTTTATAGCTATTTTTAAGTATTTTCTTATATTATATTTTAATTTTTAACCAAACACATTTTGTGGAATTTTTTTTATTCGCCCATCAAGAACGTTTAAAATTAGAATTAGACTTAATATTTAAAGAACAAAGCCAGTTGTATATTTATATGCCTTTTTTATCGTGATAGATACACCTTACTACTTATATCAATAAATAGAAGGTAATAAAAATTTTAAAAATGTAAATACAATTATAATGTTTTTTTTAAATATAATATAGCTATTTATATTTAAGTCTTAAATTGTAACTTTTTAGTGCAATAACTTTTCCAAACCCTGATGGCTGTTTGTATATAATAATTATATTACTAAGTAATAACTTATTATTATTTTGTACAATCTAATTACTATTTAATAATATATAGTATATAATTATTAATTTTAATTGTTATTCAATATATTGATTAAGAAGACTCCATCGCACACCTGCATGACAATATTATTGTGTTGTCTCCATCTTACAAGTACGCAACATAGCAAATTTACGCTTAGCATATCAAGTTTAACTCCGGCAGTTTAAAAATTAGAGTGAATAGACGTTTTATGAAACTTGATGGTAAGGACATTATCTGTGTTCATGTGTTGTTTTTTTACGATAGTTAAATTGCTTAGCAAGTTATGCGTATATAATATAGCGAAAATTAAAAGTGCTCATAACTTATTTAAAAATTGAATAACCGTAAAAATCTTTATTCATACCATAAAGTTTCATAATAGGTCCATTTACTATAATTTTTGAACTAACGGAACTAAACGTGATTTTCTGACCGTAAATGTAAAGATAATATTAGAGATAATATAATCAAATAAGATAATATATATTATAACTTATGAGTTAAATTTAATTAATTTTTTAAAAAAAATGTATTACTTACACTTGGTATGATAATGCAGAAAGCGAAGGACCAGATTCTATAATAAAACTCTTCAAATACCGAGCTTCTTCTGGAGTTTCACACGATCTAACGTCAGGGCCCAGAATTGGCGAATTCAAGTACCTAGGGAACGCTTCAAGTACTTTACGTAATCTGTTTGCATCCCTACCAAGTGACGCGCCATCAATACGCGACCCAATCGCTTGAATATCTGAATAATATATAATTAGGCATATTTAATAATAAGTAGGTACATTTAACATCGAATATTATCGTCTCATTAATAAAAAGATCCACTAACCGTTGCCAATTTGGAACGCCATATCGTAGCCATGTTTGTCCGAATATGATATAAGATCTAAGGTGTTACTAAGATCCCACGACCCGTGTTTTCTGTTCATAACATTTAAGCCGACAATTAAATCCAATCCAGTTTTGGCTATAAATTCGTTTAACTGTGACCAGTGCCAGCCAGTGATTGTTATATTGTTTCTCCCTTGTCTTACGGGATGGGTTGGTGACAAATTCGAAATGTCTTCACCTCCTTGAAACTTGAAGTTATTGCATTCTGGACCAGATATCCTTATGTACGCCGGACTTAAGCCTTTAGCCATGTTAATGGTGGCTGGTCTATGATACATAAATTAATTGCATATATTTTATAAGAAATTATTTAAGTATACAGAAATAATTATGACTACAAACCCAAGGTTTTTTTGCAATGCCGAAAATATAGTTGACGGTTCGAGTGCAATACTTAAGAAATGATCGCTGACGGTATGCATACATTTTTTGGTATTGATATTTATAGATATAATGTTGGACGAATAACCTCCAGGTTGCACTAAAATACTAGGATTTTGTGCGTTTGTTAAACAAGTACCAAACAAGAGCAACGCTCCTAACGAAACAATGTTAAACATTGTATAATCTGCAACAACAAAATATTCCTTTAATACAATTTGTATGAATTGCATTATTCGTACCTATACATCAAAATTATAATAATATTATAAAATACCTATGTAACAAATTACAACATAAATGATGTAGTCACATCTTAAATAAGAAATTTGGATAGATTATAGTTTGTATGTCAATTGTATCTGCCAATCGACACTATACCCATAGGTACAGAAATATAAAATGTAGGTATACACTATATATATTATATAATATATCAGTGGTTCTCGACCTTTTTTACGTACCACCTACACCGTTTAACAATTTCCATGTACCACTATACCACTTGGCCGAATGATGTTTTTTTTTTTACTTAACAAACATGAACACCTAATACGATATTTTATACATGTAACAAAATTAATTTTACTAAGGGTCCCGGTGCCAGTTTTTCAAATTTTTCACAATTCTATAAAATTTGAAAATTAAATTTTATATTTTAGTTGCCACCTCAATTATAAGACTTTTCCACTAATCTACTACCCGATACCTATTTAAGGGGGGTTTATAGGGTGTATTATATCGAAAAAAATGACTTTACGGGAATAACTCTCAAGTTTTGTAGAATCATCGGATTTTGATGACTATTTTTTTATCTGAAAAAAAGAAGATTTCCTACAGCCCGCATCGATTTCTGATTTTATATTTTATTTAAAATTATTGTATTAAAAAATTTGTGAAAAAATGCTTTTTATCTCGTATTTTTTTAGACATATTATAAAGTTTTAGAATAACATATTGAAAAACAGAGATCGATGCGAGCTATAGAGTATTTCCTTCTAGCAATTAAAAACAAAAATAATGAAATTTGGGCGCCTTAAGAACTACAAAATTATGATAATATGAGCAATTAATTCATAAATTAAAATAAAATAAAATATGTACAATTTTTATTTATATTATTATTAATATCAAAAAAACAAAATAATATTTATTGGGAATGATGATCCATTCCATTTTTTTTTTATATATATAAAAGGAGATTTTCTTAGCTTACCACCTACGAGCTTTCGGCGTACCACAGATTGAGAAACGCTGATATGTATGATATATCCGCATATTATAATATATTAGTTAAAGTATTTATATAATTATATGCATAAAATATTAAAAAAATATAAATGCGAATCACTTACCAAGAAGGTAAAACGATGTCTTTGACGAATTTGTGTTGTTTAAATATGTGTAGAAATGAATTTAAAATATCAAACACTGTACTGGCGACCAATTATAATTTGTCTACGACATTATGTTCTGAAAACTCGGCATGGTTTGTGAGGCATATTGCACACAGGCTTGTATATATAACGCGATGGTCTTTTCTATAATGGAAACATAAACAATTGAGTTTATTGTTATTATAAATGGAGATATATACATTCGTATACATAGTCGTGACATTTTTAAAATAACATATTAAGTCTGACGGAATCTTCAACACGCAATCCTCCTTGTTTTCAACAATGCTTGTTAATTTGTGTGTTTCAAAATAAAAACAATTTTTATTTTGTGTTTTTCGTATTATTTTATAATTTTGTTATTACACAGGTGCTGTTCACCCGTGAAATAAATTCACATAGGAATGCGGAACAATATTATATTTATGTTTGAAAAGATCGTTGCACGTTGAACACGTAATTTTCGTTAATAATTCAATGAAAAAACAAATGTTATTACTCATTTACTTATATATTATTAACTTTTTTATATTAAAATAATATTATAGTATATTATAAAATAATGTTATAGTTACCTACACCTATAATACTCGGTGGCGGGTAACATAAACAATTGATTCATTTAGTAGTTCACCAAAATTGAATGGACCAATCAATAATCATGGCCCATGGGCCACTAAATCATGTTTAATTTACCATATTATTATACATTTATACATTTATACTTCATTATTGATTCATTATATGTTTGGTTATTGTTTGTGCAATAACCTACTAATTAATTAATGAATATAATGTTTTATGATGTCGATAATAAATTCAAAATCATGAAGTAATCGACGTTATTTATTGTTAACAATGAGAATAAAACTTTAGAAAAACTATGTTCAATGCAAAACTTTTTTAAACAAAATTAATTTTAGTTTTTTTATTATAAATAATCTTCAATTTGTATTCAGTCCAACTATATTTCCAGCAGTTAAATAATTCAATAATTGTTATGTGTAATTGAACAATTATTTATTTTTAAATTGTATAGGTACAATTACATTTGGAAAATGCATTGCTATTTTCACTGTAAAATATGGACAACTCGTTTTGTTAAAAAATGTTATATTAAACTATTTGTATTTTGTTTACTCATTGTGGCCCACGCATAATATAGACAAAACCCATTCGTGCAATCGTACACAATTATTTGTTTTATGTTTTTGAGTAATCTTAGAGTAAAATCATGCATTAAAAAAATAATAGAGAATAATATTTTTGTTGTTTTGACGTCTACATTTGTCTAAATATTGTCTCAAAGACTCAAAACAATTAATATCCATTAAAATATAAAATAATTTATTTTTATTTTTAAATACCTAGTCAAATAATAATTTAATATAAAACCGATAATATTATGTCAAACCCTCAAAAAATATTATTCTCTATAAATTTAGTTATAGGTGATTCATGATTTTATATTCTAAAATTTTAAATTACTCAAAAATCATAAAAAAAATTTTTACTTGAATGCGTTTCGTCCTGTGGCGCGTGAGTAGAGAGAAAACAAATATTACGCTGACGTCATCCTTTTAAAAAAAATATAGCGATAAAATTCATAAATATTGTTCTGTAAAATTTTTTCTCACACAAAAAAATAACGAAATAGTAAAACCTAGAGTAAAATGTAGTTTATAAATGTTACAACAACACTATACATATTTTTTTTTAAAAAACTTGTTTATTTATATTTATTTACAGAACACTCCATTTACATTAGGTACATATACATATTACAAACACTGAAACACGCAGTCAATGTAGTCAAATTACATATTAAGAAAAAAAACAATTTCAGTTAGTTTTATAACCATATTAACCATTTAGTGTTTTGAAGTCTTTAGATTAGGTATAGCTTATTATTTTTCAAGAAATGTTATATGAGATTTATTTTGCAATAATTTGAATCTGAAGCGTAAAATGTTTTCAAAGGGAATATGAAAACAATTTTAAAATGTATGGATACTTTCAGTAGTAAAAACTAAAAACATAATATGTCATTACATTTCAGTATTTATCTTTACGAACCACATTAATACATTATTTATTATTATATAAATTGATTGCTGAACCCAGGTACTATTTTAATCATGTGATTTATCTGGTAAAAAAAAAAAAAAAAATAAAAAAAAAAAAAACGTCAATCAAAATTGAAGGTAATCACAAAATTCGAATTTTTACTATAATACGTTATTCTTATGGCATATAATATTATTTTATGTTTATGTTATTAATATCACAGATTAAATGAAAATAAATTTCATTTAATCTGTGTTAATATTGACTCATATTTCGCTTATTATTTACCTACGTGATTTTCAAATAGTGAGTTTTTAACACTTGACCTACATGGCTACATAGTAAGTAAAACGTACCAAGATGAATAATATAATTGTATTCGTGAAGTGAAAGTATTTAATAATCTTCATAAATCCATGACTTAATTATTAATATTCCTATAAAAAAAAACATATTTAGACTCTATGGCTAAAAATTATCGTGTAAATTACGATCGCATATTCGCATGTATTGTATTGATAAATGTGTAAATTGCCAAATAAACATGTAATATACGCTCGGTGGCCTAAATGTGGATATTAATGGATATAATTAATAAGTAATAATTATGTGACGTTACGTACAACTGTTCATATATTGAGATAAATTATAAACAATGGACAATTTATAAAAAAGTTATGGCAGTAGGTACTTGGTATGGACAGAACTTGTACCTATAGGTCTAGGTGTAGTGTGTACTTAATATTAATATTGTTAAACGAATGGAAGATTTAACTTTTTGGTATTATACGCATGCCCAAGGCGGCGAAAACCTACGTAAAAACGGTATGCAAGATTAGATAAGTAATGCGATAGACTGATAGAGAATACTTTGCATTAAATTAAATACATTAATAGAATATAAGTCATAATGTAAGCTATAATAATATAACCATAATAACCCATACAGTTTAGCAAAAAATAATTTTTAAAAAAAAACTATATATAGTATACCTAGTATTAATATACGTGTTATTTTACACCTTCGGTAGTAAAATATAATATGATATTTTGTTCCACTATCCATAGTTTGTTTTCCTCCAATTACGCCATTACATATCTCTGGATAAAAATAACGTTTATTCGAATTTCGTAAGATCGTACATATTATTAATTTTGTACATTTGTAGCCCCATAATCACACATGATTGAGTTTATCAAAATATGATTGCAATTTATTTTGGTTTATTGTGCGCTTACTGCTTGCCTACTGTTTAATAAGACATTTTAACAATTAAATAACTATAATATACCTATCGTCTATAATATTAAAATATACGTCTACGTCTACGCGAAGTGGTCTAGAAAATATCAAATCGCATGCCACTCGGCATTCATTTTATCGTAAACGGAACGTGCTTTTCTTAATCGTCGTCCGTCCTGCAGAGGTCAATGCCGCGGCCGTCAGACGTCATCGTTCGAACACAAAACGAACGACGTAATTTTGAACAAGCGCGTGTTTGGCGCGCTCGTGCCGCGTGTAGACAGTACGGCCGCCGGAACTACCGTGTGGCCGGTCCGTCGTCGCCGCATGACGGTCACACTGTCGACAATCAACGGGATGATGGCAAACGCGACCGCGTTCAGGAGCTACGTTGTCGTTTGTTTTGTTTGGGGTTGTGTTTGTGAAATTCATTGATTGCTGCTTTACAAAATTAATCTTTTACCACCAAGTTTTGTTGGTACTTTATACTTGTTTCCCGGTAAATTTGTAAATTTCAATTTACGATCCCGCTGGTCACTGGTGGCGACGGAAGACTTGCTGGTCGGGACGGTTAATACGCCGGTTCGCGCACTTGGGCGTCACAAGTCACAACACCTAAACGTAAGTGCGCCGTAACAACATAATTGCTGCATAAAATACCGTCGGCGGTGGACATAGCGTACACGCGCGAAACAATGTGGGCCGGGACGATGCACTGACGCTTTGCCGTTTCTCGATAGGCTCTTACAGTAGTGGTCGAGGCCTCAGCCGTCGTGCTGCTGTCTGCCGAACTGATATCGTTGTGCCTACCTTTGTTTACCTACCTCTAACCGTTGTTTGCTTGTGTGTAATAGGACGATGGGCGATTATATACACACAAACATTGCCCAGGACAATGTGGCGATGGTGCGGCTCGAGCTGGCACAGAACGATCAGATACCGCTGCGCCGACCATTCGACCCGCTCATCCACGACTTGGACCCACACTTTAAGTTGACCAGGTTCGCTGACCTCAAAGGACGGGGGTGCAAAGTTCCCCAAGAAGTACTCAACAAGCTTCTGGAGGGGTTCCAGCAGGATGAAAACGGTCATGGCGAACAATCGCACTTCATGCACATGACCATGACCAAAATTGGTATTGGGATGGACGCAGCCGTTGTACCCATTAGGCACGGTGGCCTGTCGCTAGTGCAGACGACCGATTACTTTTATCCACTTGTTGATGATCCATTTGTCATGGGCAAAATTGCCTGTTCCAACGTACTGAGCGACCTGTATGCCATGGGCGTGACCGAATGTGACAATATGCTCATGTTACTATCTGTATCGACCAAAATGACTGAAAAAGAACGAGATGTTGTGATACCGTTAATAATGAAAGGTTTTAAAGAAACAGCTTTTGAAGCTGGTACTACAGTGACGGGTGGACAGACTGTTGTAAATCCATGGTGTACCATTGGAGGTGTTGCAACTACTGTATGTCAACCAAACGAATTTATCATACCAGACAACGCTGTAGTTGGTGATGTTCTTGTATTGACCAAACCTCTTGGAACACAGGTAGCTGTAAATGCACATCAATGGGTTGATCAACAAGATAAATGGAATCGAATAAAACTAATTGTTTCAGAAGAAGATGTGAGGAAAGCTTATCAACGTTCTATGGACTCAATGGCTCGTTTAAATAAAACTGCAGCCAAATTGATGCACAAATACAATGCTCATGGTGCAACAGACGTCACTGGATTTGGGCTATTAGGTCATGCCCAAACATTAGCAAAACATCAAAAGAATGAAGTATCGTTTGTCATTCACAATCTTCCAGTAATTGCCAAAATGGCATCAGTAGCAAAAGCTTGTGGCAATATGTTCCAATTGTTACAAGGTCATTCAGCAGAGACATCAGGTGGACTTTTAATTTGCTTGCCAAGAGAACAAGCTGCAGCATATTGCAAAGATATTGAAAAAGTAGAAGGGTATCAGGCATGGATCATAGGTATCGTGGAGAAAGGCAATCGCACTGCTCGAATAATAGATAAACCTAGAGTAATAGAAGTTCCAGCTAAAGAAAAAGATGGAGAACTGTGGTAGAACTGTAATTAATTTAGTGCCATGAACCAGGAAGTTGTAAGGAATATACATTTTTATTTTATTTAATATCTAGCTTCCCATTATTTCAATATTTAATTTATACAAAATCTTCCTTATTTGTTTCTGTAGCTTTTATTCAATTTTATTGTGTATTTTTTCACCACAGCTAGACTTATTAAAAAAATACATATATATATTTCTTACAAATACTTCAAATTACAATTGACCATTCATTAAAATCTATATTTTTGTTTTTTGTAGTTTTAATCAAATAAAAATATCTGTGTGTACTGGTTACGTAAATCGGTTTATACTTTATAGTCTTTACAAACCTAAAGAAAATGAAACAATAGATGGAAATTATTAATCATGGATTACAGTTTGTAAATTGGCTACTAGTTTTTATGTTTTTGAATTTAGTTAAATTAAATTAGGATCCAATACAATATGTATCTATATTCTATATAAATCCAATTAATGGTTTACAACTATCACAGAATAGAATAATATAATTAATATGATAGATTGATATCAATATACTTTATATTTTATATCAAACCTCAATGTTAATATTAATTAATATTATCCGATTAACATAAATCATTTTTGAGCAATAAGCGCCAATATTAATATAAATATTGTATTAAGCATATTATGTATTTATGTATAATATAAATATATACAAAATAGTATCTATAAAAATTCAAAAATTATTTTATTTTGTACACAAAATAATATGTGCACAAAGTTTATTATATTGTTTCTATTTTATTAATTCTTTACAATAAAGTTTATAATAAATTGCTTGGAATTAATTAATTTAAACTTAAAATAATTAATATCTATTATCAAATGTACTTTTATTAATATTGTTAAATTACATTAAAAAAATACTATAATAATTTTGAGTATGCCTTACACTAATTTGTATTTTGTTATTTCTGTTTTACACAGTTTATAGCAAACATTAATATTCCTAAAATCGAAGCTGTAGCCGATATATTTTTTTATTAATATGGTCTTTTTTATGTATTCTAAGTTATAAATATATATTTTCATTAGATCTGGAAAGATCTTTTCTAACTTGAAATGAAAATTTCATGAATAAAACAATCTAATTTTTGTTTAAAAATAAATAGTATATTATTTATTATAATACATAAAAATTGTATGAGTATTTAAATATTAATTATAAATACTCCTATACATGATATTTATTGTGTAATTGGCTATAGTAGTTTGTAATTTTTTTTTTTTTTTATTAAGAGTAAGGCTTCAACAGCTGAGGTCATTAGCCTGTTTGTAATTTTTATTTTTAAAATAACAAGTTTAGGTAACCGTCTAAGATAATTTTGGGTCTAATAATTTATTTCAGTAAAATGCTCTAATTGTGTTTAATACATTTAACAACATTTAAAAAAAAAATTATAATTCATTACCCATTACAGCAACAAATTACAATATTAAAATATATACCATGAAATACAACTTAGGTACCTGCAGTTGTAAAGCTGGCGATGTTAAGTTCAGTTTATTCTGCTATAGTCATACAATGAAATTTTTCACAAGTTAACCAGATCAGAAATCGTCATTATTGTATGGTCACATTTGTGTCTAATTTAACTTACACTTTTTTATAGTTGACAAAAACTGTAACATTAACTTTCTTTGTTGGTTATTATGCAGTTCACCACTTTTATCCTTATGTTAATGACATTTTGGGATACATGTCTACACTATAGTTATGTCAATTAAAAAACATTTGAAAACAAAATTTATAGATATGGTCTTGTCTGTAATAGAAAAAAAAATGTTTAAGTAAATGTAAGTACGCAGTGAGTTTACATAGGTACAACTATCTTTTATTGGTACATACTTCTAACAATGATGATTAACTAATTATTTATGCCGTTCTTAACATTTTTGCTTCTTTCAGTTCTTGCAATTCTCGTTTTCGTTCTTCCAACACAATCTTTCTTTCTTCTAAGAATTGTTGATACTCCTCAGCGTTCAAATCCTTGACTACTTTGATGCCCAATGACCTGGCAGTAGAAATTAACATGTTGCATATTTCTTCTAGATTTCTAAACTCTAGGTTCTCGTCAGTCTGCTTTATCAATGCAATTTCGTACACATGTTTGAGCGTAAGCATTCCGGCCGTCTCCTTCAGGGGGTTCATGGCTCCTTTCTGTATGCCCGCAGCTTGTTTCAGGTAGTACATGGAAGGAGGTTTTGTAATAGATATCTGATAGCTGCGGTCGGGATTGACGTGCACCCGTGTCGGCAAGGGTATGCCTTCTTTTATGTCTTTGGTCTTCTCGTTGAAGTCCTTGCAGAACGCTGTAATGTTGATGCCCCTGCAGCCCAACATGGGCCCGAGAGGAGGGCCCGGTGTAGCCATGCCGGCCGGTATGTTTGTCCGCAACTTACCGTGTTGTATTTTCTCCACGCCTTGCTTCATTTGCCTCAACTTACTGGCGTTGTACTTAGACATGACTTAAAACGGTACTCCTCCACGTGCTGGTACTCCACACTACTCGCTGCTCCGTAGCTATTTTCACGCCCAGAACAGTTTAGACTTTAAATTAATAATTAGTATGATTGATATCGAAAATATATTATGAATAATAAATATGAAATTTTGAAACCGCAAATCAAGGACCAAGCTGCTGGTGTATTGAACACCTTGCCGCTAATATAAAAAGTGACAAGCGTTATCTATAGCCGTGCTCTTCACCCATAGAGTAATATCACAGATTATATGATCATCTGTGGTAATATCGCCACTATACATAGAAATATAAATAATTTATATATTATCTATGAATTAATATCACGGGACACGGGCTAAGATTTAGGTATCTTCAAAGAACAGTAACAATACAATTTGGTATCAAAGTGGCCTCAAAAATATGTACAAGAGGCAAATTCTGTGGGTCGCAATGATATTATGATAATCGAGAGTTTGCAACGCCATCTGTATAAAATATGGACTGAGATACAAGATGTGACCACTGACCACAGAATATATGAAATTTCAAATTATTATTATTTCATATATTCTGTGATGTGACGCTAATAAAACCACTGATAGCGCTGAAATCATTAAATTTTTTTTTTGTGTCTATCATTAAATGGGTTTGGGGCAGTAAAACTGCTTCGATTTTCTTCAACAGTATCTTGTTCGATGGGAAAGTGTATACCCTAGTTGGTACTTTTGGGAGGTTTTTGACAAAATCGAATTTCAGTTTTTGGTGTAACCCTAAAACAAATGAACGTATAGTCATGAAATTTTCAATGGTTGTTTATATTTGCATTTTCTAGACATGATAAAATTTTAAAAATATTTTGATTTGTTTTGAACTGTTTAGGAATATTTTCAGTTTCCAATTTTATTAGTCTTTTTTTCTATGGATGTCAATAAAACTTTATTTGTTGGGTAAAAAAGCTTGAAAATTTAATACAAGACTCCTACTATATTACAATGATATTTGAAAATTATTAAGAATCTTTAGTCACAGTTTTTTTTTATAAGCATTTAAAGTTCAAATATTGACAATATTGCACGAATATTAGCAAATTATTTTGAGCTGAGAATTCATTAAATTTTTTTTTTAATCTTAGGTTTTAAAATGTAATACAAGATTCCTCACAAGATTATCTACTTTTATCAAAAAAAAAATGTCTATAAGAAAGTCAAATTAAATTTTTACGAGCGTTTGAAGTTCATATTTTCACAATATTGGATATTCACTCGATTTCTCATGTAGCGGTTTTATTTTATTGTTATTCAAAAACGAATAACTGTAGATACATGAAAATTTTACTGAATGTTTATATTTTCATTTTCTATATACCATAAAATTTTGAAAATATTTTGACTCTTTTTGAGCTGTTTACGGACATTATATAGGCACATTTTTTTTTTGTAAGCATTGAAAGTACAAATTTCTACAAAATGTAATAATTATTTTGTAGTTAAAAATTTTAAATGTTCAAATTTTATAGGTAAAGATTGAAAATTTAAAATAAGGTTCCATGTAAATAGGTTATATAAATTATAAATTACTTTATTCACAATAATATCATCAAATATACTTAGTAATATCAATATAACATAGGCTGACTGACCTGTCTTTACTCAGATTAGTTTTTTCTTATACAATAATATTATAATTATACCATTGAATTTAAATGTAACACCATCCATTGCAATGACCCACTTGTAACCTACTGTACAGCAGAGGAGTACCAACTTGCCTACCTTTTTATTATTGATAGTATAAGTTCAAATTTGGATAAAATTTAATATTTTTAACAGATAATTACAATTTTAGTTACTTAGTTGTACTATAAAAATATTATTTGTGGGTACTTGAAACTTATAAAGTATATAAAAATGCAGGTATAAGATTATCCTAATCATACAATGATTAAGAAGTGTTTCATAAAAATGAAACAAATTGTTTTTAGCTCTAAGATATTTTATAGTAATGTATATTGCATGTAGAATGCAATGGATTCTAATTTTGTATTGCCTCCATTAAGTTTCAGATTTCAGTGATTACATTTGAACAGATACACATGAAATTTATTATTTATGTAACATTGAACCACAGAATATAACAATACTAATAATATAAGTATAACTAATATTTATAGTGTTTACATATTTGAATATAGTCATAGATTTTTAATTGATAATATTAAACTATACATTTTACTTTATAGCCTTTAGGGATAATGGAAACATAATATTTATAAATGTTTATGTTTAATGTCAGAACATATTATACTATAGTATAATGGCTATAGACTTTAGTAATGCCTATGGCTATGACTAATATTAAGTATATATTGTAATGTTAAAAAAAATTAGGAATTGTGCATTTTAATATATTCTGAGTGTGACGTGTGACGTGTGATAGATAGTGTTTACTGATTTGGGTTATTAGTTTAATAAACAATTTATTGTTAGTTGATAACACAGCTATAGATAATAATAATTATTATATTATTACAAATTTTTTCAATGTTAAAAATAATTTTAACAGTATTTTTAAAAAAAATATTTTGGTATGAATGCATTGAATTGTATTTTTGAGCATTTAAATCTGTTCCCTAATAATAATATATATTATCTTATTTTATCTATAGCCTGATAAATATTTTTTTGCAGATTCCAAGTAGTTTTAAAATAAAACAATAACTTACAATGAGTGTTAATGGCTGTTTCATGACAATAGTCATTATTGCAACTTTTTTGTTATCTAAACATATTGAGACACTTGTTAGATTATCAATTTTTGTATGTATTATAAAACATAAAACATAAATCATAATTTGTGAATATATAATATAAGATAAGTACCAAATTTAATTTATAATTATTTTTCAAGAAATAATTTTTGGAATTATTGCATTCATCTGTCATTATTTATCATTATTAATGATAGGGATGTCTATGCATTATTGTATCCAATTAATAATTATTATAACTGTACCATTTACCTCCTTCTTTTCAGCCGTAATATTGGCTTATGTAAGTAAAATAACTAAAAATAGAATACAACAGTTTTTCAAAAACTTTCACTAAATTAGCTAAATGAGAAATTTTTGATCTCAGGCATAAAAATTTATTCTTGGAGTTATACACAAAATGTATGTTTATTGGGTGTTTTAATACTACAAAGAATTTTTATAAAAAATAAACTAGGTTTGTTTATAACTAAATAATATTAATAATAATAATAATAATAGAAAAAAAATTACCTATTTAAGACAAATAAAGTTTTTAAAAACTTACTATACTTATTTTTTAAAAAATAACAAACCAGTGTTGCTGTTCCAATGAGTTGTTATAATAATTGGAAAAACTACATTTAGTACATTTAGATATTATACATATATAGGACTGAATGATTTAATCATAAATATCTTCACGGTCACACACATATTGCACAATATCTTTAGGTTTATGCAACTTTTCGGCATCTTCATCCGGTATTTCAAAACCTGTAATTTAATAAGAAAAAAATTAGTATTTGTATTTTGTGTAAAATGAAAATAATTTATATAGGTACCAAATTCATCTTCTATGGCCATGATAACTTCAACGTGATCTAATGAATCTAATCCAAGATCATTGATAAAATGTGATTCAAGACTAAGCTGAAATTATTGAAAATCAATCAATTTAATAAAAAATTATATCATACTTAAAATAATAATATATTTTTTTTTTAAATTAAGTAAGTAAAATATGAAAACAACAATTTAAGGTTATTTTTTATGTTTGTATTATCATTGTTGTACTGTTCACATTTTAATTGCATAATAGGCATTCAAAAGCAAAGGGGCTAAATATATCTTAAAGTAATTCATTCTCATTCTGATATTTAAGAATGAATGTTCAAATGGAGGTAGCTTTTCAACTCAATTAAATGCCTAGTTGTTGTCATTAAACTGTGCATACCTTATCTGGATTGACCTTGTCGTACAATTGTAATACTAATAGGATACGTTTTTTAATTTGTTCAATAGTCATCGGTGGCTTGACACTGTAATGCCGCATAACCGTCTGAAAATATAATTAAATACAATTTACATACCTTGTCAGCAGTGACTTTTATCATACACGTTGCACACAATGGCGTGCACAGGAAATTTCAATGGGGGGATGTCATAAGTAATAATACATTTAAATGTGTTGGGGGGGAGGGGGGGGTAGTACTAAAGGCACAGATAAAGGGATTTATGGGTCAATGGGGGGGAGGGGTATAACCCACAACCTCCCATCCCTCTTGGCACGCTGCTGGTTGCACACTTTCAGCACTCTAGTTTCTACTTCAACCGGAGACAATCGACTGGCTCCCGTCGTGTCTGAATACCATCGACCACTATATCAGCTCCAGCATATGAATCATAAATTAACTAGTGAGTGAGTACCTCACTCGTATAACAAACATGTACATCTCGTCACCGCGCAGAACTTCAAATATAAAATTAATTCGTCCTTACCACCGGTATCCTGCATGTCTGAAGATTTAGGTTATTGACGTTTTTCGATTGACTTAAATACCGTTTACCTGCGCACATCGGGTAACATCTCAACACCCGTAGACTGGTGTTGGTGAAAAACGTACCACACAAGACTTTCCCAAGGGATGCCATCATATACTATAAAAGGCAGTTGCTATTTACACGTCTGATGTAAAACTTCGAACAACCTATACCTATAATATTATTTTAGATTTTCACAATTTCACGTCCTGCCTGCCGGCTGCCATTATCTTTTCTATACATCCTTCCCCCTGATTGGTCGTAATCACGATTAGAGATAAGAATTTATCTGTAATGTTTATATTTTATTTATTTATGTGATTAGGGTATTTTTTTACTTTACCTGACAGAGGACACCCTTTGTTTATACATTTTTTTTTTTTAGGTTTACGTAGTTAACTTTACTAAAAACTACATACCTATATTGTGTGATGCGCGAATGCGTATAAATCTCAAACTTCATTAGGTCATAACTTCGAAACTAGGTCCGACTGCCAAATTCTGACTTCACTATGACACTATCGTTTTCAGTATAGTTAACTACACAAGTCTAAAAATAAAAAATTGCAAAAAAAGGGTGTCCGGTAAAGTAACAAAGTTCCCCTACTTAAATTATACAGCACAGATTATATGAAAATCTGTGATTATACTATAAAATATTTTTTTTATATTTCCTCTATTCCTTATATTTTAATTTATGGATGTAACCACAGACTAACCATTATATACTGGATATAAGTATACAACCGTGGAATACTGTGATGAACCTATATACTCCCGATAATTTGAAGCACATCAGCGCGTGTAAATAATCGTCGCATATTTATCTATTTGATTTGATATGATATATAAACATAAATCATTCAGCGACCGACGGCTAAATATGCGACGATTGGACTCTAATACAGTGACTTGTCATCACGATTCAAGATATCTTTAATTTTTTATCATAGAACACTTTAATCGTGCTCGTCACATACACAGAATAAGGTACTCTGTTTACACGTGCGAGATAGGCATGGCTCCTCCATCCATATTGTATACGACCTGAGCCTAGTACTTAAGTATATCTTAAATGCTATAGTACTATCTACAGTCGTGATCGCTATAGATAATACTTTAAGTCACGGACCACGGCCCACGGCCTTAGAAGATATGTATTATAGGCACAGAAAAATATATTATATAAAAAAAAAAATAGAAGCGACACTTGATCAGCTGATTGGGCCACCCTAGGGCAGAGATGGCGAACCTATGACTGGCGCACTCTATTTTAGTGACACACTCAACCGGTATTTTTATCGTTCAAACAATGGATGAAGGAATTTTTAAATTTAAAAAAAGGGTCATCAAATTAGTTGACACGCAAGGCAAATAAAAACCAGCCAACATTTTTATTTGATACACCATACACGTGTAGGTACAGAAAGGTACACCATCCCTGCCCTATAGGGTATGAAGTATTGGACTCTAAAAGTTAAAACCGTATCCGTATACTGTCATAGACCATATCATTACCTATAAGGTATAAGAGCAGTGATTTAGTCCTAAAAAAGTTTATGGGTACACGCCTGAAATCATTGTGAAAAAAATAATGTGGGGGGGGGGGGCATGCACCCCACACCGACCATATATCAGTACTCTACCAGTGACTACCACACGTTTGGTAAAACTATTTTCATTTGTAGATAGTATATTAATATTAGACAAAAGGTAGTTGTGTACTCATATTTTGGCAAGATAAATAAGATAATATTATATTTTATATCAATGTGACAATGTACGTCTATACTATATAATATTATTTTTGATATTAACACCTTTTACTATTTAATAAATAGTACCCAATATAATTATTTACTTTGTAACGTTAATACGTATTGTTCGTGGTTCGTGTACCTGAGTACCACGATTTCCGTTAAGGGTACACGCATAAATATAAAATTAGGAGGCGGGTACACGCCGTGTAGGTACCCTCTTGTACCCACTACACCACTAATACCATAAGAGTATAAGGTCTATACTCTATGGGTGCTATGAATTAATAATTATTAATCCACTAATCTAGAAGAACTACATATATATATAAGTCATGGAGAAAAATGTTATAGGTACGTGCTTTAATTTGATTTTTAATTTCAGATGATATTTAATTATATTACTAATTATGTTTAATATATTAATTTACTAATATCTTAAATGCCCTTAATCCGAGATACTTGAAAACTGCGAAACATACCGAGCCCGGCCAGAGGAGACACTGCAGTAGTTTGTAATGTATGTTTGTATATAGACCCTATACGGTAGTTACTCTATGGTTTGGAATACCACATTTGTATATTATGTATCAAGTAGATTTAATAAATAATCCACCTGCTTGGTATGTATGTTATAGATTGTTTAGTGTTTACTTATCCCATCTAGGTACTATTTGTACAACGACTATTTGTTATTGTAATATTGTAGTGTATTATAGTAGATTGAACTGAATATATTATATTTTTATAAACTAGTTTATAGGTAGGTTATGGCTTATGCTATATTGAGTAGGTATTCACTATTGACCCAGAACACAAAATACAAGAATATTAAATAGGTAAGTACCATAGTATATTTATTTTTTTGCTTTTACAGAGTATCTAAGGTTTTTACCACAATAATTATTAATAATAATACTAAATGCATTAGGCTTGATCAATGATCATGATTTAAGATGGACTATTCAGAATAGTCTATTCTATAGTATAACTGGTATAGTTAAATATATTGCAATCAAAATGTATGCCTCTGTGTTAAATTTTAGTGATTGTACTATATTATATTATGTTAATGAAAATGTCAGGTTAGGCTTAGGTTTCAGTTATGTACATGATGCTTTATTGTTTTAAAAAATCCAACAAAAACCCGACTTGAGAGTATAAATCAAAAAATTAAACAAGCGATTTCAAAATGTTCTCAACTAAAATACAAAATCAATTATTTAAAGAATTTTAAGCAAATCATACCTAATATTGCTATATTTTTTCTGTCCACTCTTCGGCGGTGGCGCTGCCCAATGTTCCGCATCTATTCAGTTTTCCGTTTAGAGTAGAGCTTTTAAATTATAATATAAATTTATTTATTTGTATATATTATACTATTTCAGTCATCTGATATTCTTATATTCTTATATAATATATTAAGGCATTTTAGTATTTGTTTTGTTTCCATATTAGGTATTTAGGTTTACTTTAATATATACAACCTGATAACTAGGCTGACTGCAGGTAAAATATGTCTAGGTACATAATATTATACAAATATTCTTCATCTACACATTACACTCTTATTCGCATTGGATACATCATAAACATAATACATTCTTAGACATTACAGGTGGTTGATATTGAACGCAAGTAATAACTTATAATACTATAGGTATAATATATAATACGGCGTACGTACATTATAAAATGTATAATATGTATATACTCTATAGTCTATATGTATATTAGTGAATTAGTGTGTATAAATGCATACGTTAAGGGACTATTGAAACTACTAATAAATATGACACATGAGAATTCGTCGAATTATGCTTACTTACACTGCGGCATTTGTAATTTCGACTAGATAATTCACATCACGTTGGAGTTGGTAAAATCATATTTTCATAAGAAGTTTTAAATAAGTACCTATTATATATTATTATTACACGGTCTACACGTGCAATGTGTTCCATGCCTTATTTCCTTAATGGCATTGCCATTAATGAATAATATCTAATCTGTAGTACTTAAGAGACGCGTGTACGGTACTACGGTGTCCCTACTCCCTACGTAAAACCGCTTTGTAGTTGAATGTTGATACATTCAACAATAATTATTGCGAGGTGTATACAGTGTACTACAGATAATAATAATATATTAATATAACATATTTTATAGTGCCTATATAACCTAGATATAAGCAAGTTGAATATTATATATTTATATCTATCACAATTTATTGTAATATATTATATATTTATATACGTTTAAATTGCCTGACGAATATATATGATACGTGAGACCTATATGGGTATTTTATACGTTTAAAATATGTTTTTTTTTAGGTATTTACATTTTGTTTCATTATTATACTGTACTCATAATATTAAAAATAAAATTGATACCTACTACCCACCTTAGGTATAACCGTAGTGTATTATATATTATCTATGTATATTTATTTTGCTTAGTGTATCGGCTTTATCGGATTCAAATAAAACCATATAATATACTTATAATAATTATATACTTATATAACAAAATATCAGTTTATAATAATTTATTTGCACTCACTTATTTTAAAGATATTGTACTTAGTCTATGCATATGTCATGCATAATTAATAATTAATACTTGAAACAAGTAGAATTTAAGACATTTCTGATGGAAATAATTGTTTAAAATATTCACCGAATTTATAGGTCATGGTGATACAGATATTACGTACATTTATTCAGTTCATTTTAAAGTTTTAAATCGAAAACCACTTTAGTGTTTTATCATATATCACATATTATACTTTTATACAAGTATTATAGGTTCTGAATGCAATTATCGGTACCTGTACTGGACATAGGCTCAAATTGGGGGGCTAAGCCCCCTAAACTCAGCCGTAGCCCCCCCCCAAAAAAAACCTAGGGCATACAATTTTAAAATGCTATATTGCAATGGTCTGCTTGCCATTAATATATTCAGCCCTCAAAGTCAAAAGTTGAAATTGCGCCTATATGATACTGGAGCTTCAGAGCATATAATATTAAATATTATGATGACGTATACCACTATACCGTACACGCTTAAATGCTTAATATATAATATGCAATAGGTATTAGGTAAATATACATATTGGCTATGCGCCTATGCAGTTTAGTAGGTACGTATTATTCGTGTTCCATTAAACAATCATTGTAATTTGTAGCCTGTAATTAAGGTGATTTTATTTTTACAACTAACGTAGGTAATAAGCCAATAGGTATTATATATTAATTATATATGCCTATTATTTGTGTAATTATTACGAAACTATATACAGTGTGTCACCGTCTCCCCCCCCCCCCACCTCCTGTTGTAAGAGGATAAAGTATAAGTACCTACCTATATACCATGTTATATTGTTATTATACATTTATATAATATGTACAAGTACATGTACTATGCGGGTACCTATTTAGTAGAAGGTTGTGGCCGTTCCAGACCACTGCGGTGAGACCAGTGGTGTAGTGGGGCGTATACGCGGGTATACGGCGTATAACGACTTCTCCAGTTTTTGGTTGATGCGTATACTTATAATATAATTTGTGATACGCATGTATACGGGTATACTGTATTGCTATAAATCAATAATATAAATAGTATTAACGAATAATCAATAATACCAAACATATTTCCTTGTTATCATGTTCATTAGGAACTGTTATTATTTTTACATTTTACACATCTATTTTTAACTTCATTGCATGGATTACTATTTATTATATATATATATATATATATATATATATTATACGTCTAACGATAGCCGATAACGATAGCGATAACGATAGCCGACGCTAAGATTCACGGTCACATGCATTACTGAAAATAATTTTGTCAAAAAATATTATTTTATGTACCTACACTGTGTGACACAATAATTACATAAATATAACAATTGATCTACAAAAAATGATGTTTTCATTTATTTTTAATCATTTAAAGTTGTGATACCTAATTTATATACTACCGAGTATACATTTAAGGCTATAAATATTAATAAATATTTAGGATTTTTGACTTAAAAAGAAGTGGGGATAGGGGGGTTAAGAAATTAACATAGGTAATCATAAACAATTTAAATGTATAATCATATATTTTAGGAGTATGATTGTAAACTATAGAGACTCAATTGCGGTAAGGTAGTAGTAAAGTGTATGTAATTATAAATATATCATTAGTAATAGCGTTGTATATATAGTGGTTGGGGGGGGGGGGGGAGAAGCCCCCACGTTTACATATCAAGCACATTAAAACGTATACTCAGTAAAAAAATTACGACTACATCACTGGGTGAGACAGTGACCTTTCATTATTATTATTTTATTTCATACATATAAAACGAATGTAGAACGCGTGTAGTAAAATAACATAAGTCTATTAGAACACAATAAATAATAATATTATACTATAGGTACACCGTACACACACACGTATACCGCATATAATATAGTCGCACCGCAGCAATCAACTAGACAAGCACAATCGTATGTTTTATCCATCACGAATCTTAAATTTTCTATTTAATTATCATTCTTGCCGCAAATAATAATATTGGTATAACAGCATTGTTGTTATCTTTCACTTCGCGACCTTGACATAACTGTCGAATCGAGTGACATTGTTAAAAATTAAGTTTCATATTTTTTATATTATATACAAATATCTAAATAAATAACGAACATATTACACGTTATTTTATACATATTCACCTACTGGCTACTATTATAAATCTTAACATATTATAAAACAAAGTCACTTTTATCTCTGTATATGCTTAGATCTTTAAAACTACGCAACGGATTTTGATGCGGTTTTTTTTAATTGATAGAGTGATTCAAGAAAAAGGTTTTTATGTATATAACATGCATAACATAGAAGTGAAACACCTCTTGGAGGTGCTCAAACAGGAATTTTGAGATTTGCGATAGAAATTGTTGTTGATTAATGGTTGCTATGGACACAAACGAATAGAAAATATTCAAATTAAAAAAAAATAATAATAAATCTTAATCTAAACAAAATCCCGCTGTCTATCTGTATACTTAGATCTTTAATACTACGCGACGGATTTTGATGCGGTTTTTTTTAATTGATGGAGTGATTCAAAAGGAAGGTTTTTATGTATATAACATGCATAATATAGTAGAAAAACACTGCCCCTTTTTTGTATGTACGAGCATTTATCAAAAATAACTATTTTAATACGGTTTTCACTAATAAATCGGTCGAGTCACGGGGAAGGTTTTAATGTATAATAATTTTCTTTGGTGAAATTAATTGGGTGGCCGAAAATAATAACAATCTATGTCTATATATATAAAAATAAATGTTTGTCTGTATGTCATTGAACTCCTCCTAAACCACTGGGCATATGTTGTGTGTTTTGAGTGAGTTCCTGAATGGTTTAGATTCACAATTAGACCCAGTTGGTTCAACCCGGAGAGGTGCTCAAACAGGTATTTTGAGATTTACGATGGACATTTTTGTTTATAAATGGTTGCTATCGGTTATAGGATAAATAATTAGTATTTTAAATGTTTGCCATTAGTTACTCTGGCAGATGAGGTAAAAGCATCCATCAAATCGTCGCACGCTTATGCTTTCAAATAAAGAAATTATATCTTAAAACAAATATGATAGTTCAATGTATTTTTGTAGCTATTATATAGGTTCTGAAAAACTATTTGACCGATTTTGTGAAAATTTCAAATTGTTCTAGGAGGTATCTGGAACGTCTAAAGAGTAGTTTGAACCACTTTCGATTTATACCAAGTTATACTTTACATGAAAAATGTATACCAACCTATACCTAATCCACAACAAATATACATTATTCACCTTGGTCGATATAGTTCGCAAAGCTATCCAAATTTATCTGTGAACTGAGGTACCTAGATAGGTACCAAAACCAAGATACACTTATATAATCTAATTTTTTTTTTTCATTTTTTGGTGGGCGAAATCGGGTTATAGGTAGAACTAAAATTGGATGTTGGTTTATCCGAAGTTAATAACCTCAAAAAATGACTGTACCGTTTTCAATAAAAGTTATTTCAATAGATTATTACTTGAAAATTGGAGGGTATATACAGCTTAATTTTTCAACTCATATATAGGCTGTAGATAGGTAAAGGGTAGATCATACATTATTTTTTTTAGCATACGACAAAAGAAATTTTTTTTGTCAATCTAAATGGTTGCAATTCGTTACCTACATATTATAATTAGAAGAAATATAGTATTTACATTTTGTACAAATATATTTATTAAAAATACAAATCTTTGGCCTGGACAGCTACTAGCTAGTATATTATATTATACAAAGCGGCGTTTATACTTGGTACAGAATGGCATCGTTTAATATACGTAATATGTAAATAGGTTTATCCGTTGGGTATCACATTTGTATCCAAATCAGTGGCGTATATAGGGGGAGGCCCCCTAGGCCAGAGCTAGTGGCGTGTATCATAAAAAAAATTGATGTTGCTCAAATAATTCTAGGTGACCTACCCATCATAATATTGTTATACCGACCTATAAAATGTCCTATTTTTCTTTTATCAATACCCCCCCTCATATTTAAGGTGTTGCCTGAGCAACACTTGGACCCTATGTTACACGCCACTACGGCCACAGTGCCCAGGGCCCATACTGAAATTCCGGGTTCAATTAAAGCATTACTTGGATATCTACACTGTTTACAGTTTTTCACCATGATTAATTTAGTCGGTTGATTAAAATCGATTCTGAGGAATCAACAAGGCAATGTTAGATTGTTAAGACTTGCTTTGATGACTGATGTTAAATTCATAGTAAGATAACATTAAAATATTTATATATAATATATGAAACTGTCAATATTTAAAAAAAAAAAAATTAACAAATTAATTTTACATAATAATAATAAAATTAAATTGCGCAATTTTTATTTGCATTGTATAATATGTCATAATTATAACCACCCAGGTTCCTAAAAAATGTATAGTTATATGTTGTATGTTATATGGCTATGTTAGTCGTGCTATGCTTGACTACTGATAAATTGGCCATATTGAAAATAATTCGTATATACGCGCCATTGGTCCAAATGATAGGTACTATATATAATATAGGCATTCTGTAAAAACAAAAATATCCTAAATCGTCAAGGTTGGACATAAACCCCGTATACCATCAAGTACCAACAATATAATATTCTAATACATAAAAAATAAAAAATATATAAAAATGGTGTGAAAAATGTATAATGTAATTCATCAATTGAGAACGGCTGGGCCGATTTTGATGACATTTTTTGCGAGTGTTTGAGTGGTTCCTTACTTGCTTGGATGGTTTAAATTCACAATTGGATCCGGTAGGTTCAACCCGATGAGGTACTCAAACAGGAATTTTGAGATTTAAAATTTTTGTCGATAAATGGTTGCCATTGGTTATCGGGCAGATTAGGTAAAAGCATGTATCAAATCGAATTTTCACACATTGCCTACAAAGGTGACTGAGTTGCACTGTGTATCGGCGTGTCTAATAAATAAATAAACGTAATTTTTTTACGAAAATACGTAAGTTAAGTACTCGTATACGTATTTTAAACGTAAAATGTATGTATAACTATACCCAAGCTTTGACGTAAGTTCAACAGACAATCAACGTATGACCAACGTTAAAATGTTAAATCATTTTTTCACCTGTATTATAACAATATCACATGTATATTATACCTATGTATATATAATTTAATATTATTATTAATTATTATGTGAATATTATGTATATAGGCATGATGCACGTCCGGTTTGTCCCGCTCGTGGAGTCTGGAATCCGGATGATATTAGAGAGTTTTTGCACGACCATTTTTGAAAAAAAAAACAATAACGTCGACTATGGACCGGATGACGCTACTAAATAATATTATATTATAATAACATAGGTACATTTACTCGTTCCGCACGTGATAATAATATTATATTGACTATTGGCCACACTATACCTAATATATTATTCAATTATTGTCACCGTGATCGTATACTTATTACCAGCTAGCTGTATTCGTTTTTATAACACTATATCTATTATGGAATAACTCAAACGAATTTAGAGTTTTGACGCTCTGGATAAAGCTTTGACGCTACTATCCTAATCTCTATTACCCCCTTTAAAATAATAAATCACCGGCAATTGTTTGGATACAAAAAAAATCGTAATAATAGGCCATTATTGTTTGTTTCATTGAAGAACACATTTTCCTTGTCTCGTAATACACTTGTTATCCTGCAATATAAATTTAAGGGTACTATGAAAATATTATGTAATTTCCTAAAAAAAATTCTCACACCCGGGGCGACGGTACCACCTCCCCAGCCTTAAATACGTACTCTTCGTCGTCGCCAGGCGCTGCAGTCGCCGTCACTCGTCGGTCGGTCATACTTTCACAGTTTCGCCATTAATAGTCCATTATTAAGCACTGTCCAGTATCCACGCGGTTATCTGCAAGGTGTCCAGACACCGCCAGCCACAGAATATTTTGTGCGCCAGCTACTACTTCAATTGATAACCGCGGTTACAGTAATATGCTTACATCGTGTGTGGACGACTACATCAAAGAACAAGCCACATACCTATTAATTGGGACTGTGGTCTGTAATTTGTATCTAAATGTAACGGAATATGTTGAGTGAAAGTCACCCCCCTCCCAATCGACGCCCAACATCCGCGGTCGACCTTACACTCGTAATACCGTACGCACAACTATTACCTATAATACAAGTTACATATTATATGCATAAAATATTATACACGGTTAATGCGACCGCGGCGTAATAAACATATCATGATACTATATACCTAATAATAATACGACGTGTCAGGCCGAAACAGTGACACCTGTACGATGTCGCAGCAGTAACTCGGCGAGCGTCGCCATCGTTCTAATTTGCAATAACGAGCAAACGACTCTGAAATTAGTACAATTTATCAATATATAATATACCTATTTAGTCAATAGGTACCTCCAGTCTCCACGCATACATAAATATGATTATAATATGTATTAATATTTGAACAGTGAACACCGTCTTATAATAAATTATCACGCGGAAGACGCCGGAAGTCCTATAACGGATTAAAAAATTGCCGCCCACGACATCATTCGATTTTAAAGGTGAAAATCGCGAGGGAATTTTTTTCCGTCCACTCCTCGACCGTAGCGCTGCCCAGTGTCGGCGGCGGCGTCACGCGCTACAACACAAAAATAATAATAACTATTATATCACAATATATTTTATACGCATTCATTATTATTATCATATAACTTATTTAACTTATTTAAACTTATTGAAGTAGTTGATATTATAGTGGCAAGGAGCGCGTATAATGGCCAATAGTTGAGTCTTGAACAATACAGTGATTAGTGATTACTGATTACGACGGCGACCTGCCAGCGAGTTGAGTTGTTGTTCCGATAGCGTTCCGAAGGACTGTGTCTTTTGTACGTCCTCTCTCCACCGCCGCCGCCCAGAGTCCGGCCACTCGTGCCGTACAGGTAGGCACTGACGTCGTGGCCCACCCGTTGCAACGATATTAAATCCATCGTCGACCGTCGTCAACTCGATAGGCCGAGAAAGATCTGCGAGTGGATTTTTCAACGGCTCCGGGCGGAACATCGTCGTCGTCACCGCCGCCGTCCGCTCTCGTCGTCATATTCGTCGGTGTCGCGCGTCTGGTTTTTAATTGATAATAATATTATTATTGTTACAACACTAACGCTGTGCACGACGCCCTCTCCGCCATCGCTGCAGGAACACCTTCGCGTGTGTCACGTACGGTCAACAATTATAATTCAACGACTGCGATGCGATGTGTCGGTAGCCGCTTATGGGAAGTTGGCAGCGGATGAAGGATTTTTGTTAATTCGTTTCCTCTCCCGAATAGTCCATCTCTGCAGGTGCAACCGCGTCATCGGTACACTCTCCGCAAAGACAGTAATATGTGGAAAGTACGAGAACTCGCCGACAAAGTGTGAGTATTGAACATTTTGAACACAGACGATAGCCTCCCACGTTTGGTCCCGTCCACTGACGGGCTACCGCTGTTATTAGTGATTATTGAAATAACGTGTGCGTTGTGTATTTATAGGACCAACGTAGTCCTCAACTATACAGAAATTGAAGCTAAAGTCAGAGAAGCCACCAACGATGAAGCTTGGGGTCCAACAGGTAAAATACCTCTCCATTATACATTTTGTTTCTGCGTGAATTTGTTGAGAATTTTCATGTCATTTATAATTCTATAGGTAGTATCTAAAATTGATAATCATAATTAAATCATTTTATTCACTTGACTCGGTTAAGAGTTTGGATCAATTTGTATGGCTAGTAAATAAGGATTTGTTCTACAGAAAATTAAATTTTTCTTTTCTGTCATTTTTTTAAATTGCTTATATTTACATAATTTATTTAGTACTATATAATTAGTTTCTCAGTTTAAATCTGATGTTTAAGCTGGATTTAATTTTAAAATCACCTAATAATCAATACTATAATTTTCGTTAGGTTAGATTAGGCTGTGTATATGATATTTTAATCTTATTTATGTATTTTAAATTTATAGGTAACCTAATGCAAGAAGTAGCTCAAGCAACATTTATGTTTGAGCATTTCCCTGAAGTTATGGGAATGTTATGGAAACGAATGTTACATGAGAACAAGAAAAACTGGCGAAGGACTTATAAAGTGAGTGTTATTAAAATATAATAAATATTTATGGATGTACCTATCAAATTAAATAAGATAGTAAAGTACTTAACTAAAAACATTTATATATTTTTACTATTTTTACATAATTTTTCATTCATCATATTATTGAACTTTTCATTGCAATGAAATTAATGAATGTTAGTCACTTTTTAATTAGTTATAACATAATCACATTATTTAACCTCTTTTTTAACTTCATTATCGGGAAAAACTCATTATTAAATTAATTATGCGTATTCAATATAATTATCTATGATTGTTTTTATATAATTGTACATATGTACAAAGTATAGTTAAAACCATGTATAACATTGATCTTATATTAATTGTAAAACGATATAAATGTTTATCATGTTAATATTTAATTTGAGTTATTTAGTATTTATCAAAATAATATATTATTTATTTATAACATATAATAATTTATAATTAATTAAAATATCTATAATAATTTTTTGCAGAGCCTATTATTATTAAATTATTTAGTTAAAAACGGATCTGAAAGAGTGGTTACATCAGCACGTGAACATATTTATGATTTAAGAGGATTAGAAAACTATTCTTTTGTTGATGAATTTGGTAAAGACCAAGGAATCAATATAAGGTATAATTGTTGTCGTACAATTTAAATTACATACACAAAATAAGATTTAAATATGTTGCAATTTATTATTTATAGGCATAAAGTGAGGGAACTGATTGATTTTGTACAAGATGATGATAAGTTGCGAGAAGAAAGAAAAAAAGCAAAAAAAAACAAAGACAAATATATTGGACTGTCCAGTGAAGCCATGGGCTACAAAGGAGCAGGTAATGTGATATTTAATCAGTTGTTAACTAATTTTAACAGTGATTATTTTATTAATTAGGAGTTGAGAAGTGGGATGATGCACCTAGATGGAAAAAGGACAGTAATGAATTTAGTGACAAAAAAAGTAGTACACTAGGTTTTGAAGAATCACCTAATAACAGGTAAACATATATCTATATATGCTTAATTTGTGTTAAGAAGGAACAATTTTTTTGGGGTGATGGTCAAGCTGTCTGTCCCCCAACCTAGACAGCTACAATATTGTAAAGTCAAGCCCCTGTGTAAAAGATTTGAGGTTCCTCATTAACCTGAATAGTATAACATATCTAATTATTTTCTTAAATTATAATATTTTGGTGACTGATAAGTTTTTATTTAAAAATAAATCGTTAATCAATAATTCATATTTGTGTGCTGTTTTTATAGTGATGAAAATGATATAGTGGATTCAGAACCAGAACTTGATTTGCCACGTAAACCTTCTGCAGAAGCATATAAAGATCGTAGTTTGTCACCTACCAAAATTCAAAGTCCTGCCAAACATAGAACACCTATTAAACGCATTGATTTGGGTGCAGCAGCACATTATGGCAAGACACAAACTGTGATCAACTCTCCAGTATCTACCAATAATCCTTTAGATACGGAGACCAGCTCTGTTGATTTGTTAAATATTGTAGGCAACAGCAATAATCAATCAAATGATTTTGGAGATTTTAATGCAGTTTTTAGTCCTGCTCCTAATAATGACACTGTAGTAGAAAATAAAAGGTAATTTTATATTTATAATTTATAAACTGGGCTTGGAAATTATATCACTTAAGTAGCGAAACCGCATTAAACATATTGTTATGAAAAAATTGACATTTGTATCCTTCTTAAATTATTCTTAGATAACTAAAAAAGATTTTGCAAATACATACTTCTTAGTAATTTAAGGGGACATTTATTCTCTCCATCTCAAATTGTATGCTCAGCAGATAACGTTTAGCCCCGTTAGTTTATAAATTATAGTGAATTGACCTCTTAAAAAATGTAGAGCTAAGATTATCCAAGGCATTTCATACGCTTTTTATTATATTTTAATTTTGAAGCGAGTTATGAGTATTTTAAGATGTACAAACAATTTAGAAATTTAAAATACTCACAACACTTTAAAATTAAAATATAATAAAAAGCCTTTGTGATGACTGACATCAGTGGTTTTCAAACTGTGTGCAGCGGTCTTCTGAAAAATGTTAACAATTCGTCCAAGAATAAAATTATAAAAATATACTTCATACAAATTTGTTAGCCCATCAAGCACAAAATTCTAATTACATGTATATAATTATAATTCAAAACGATTTTGTTCATCATATTATTTAGTGCAAAAAAAAAGGTCAAGTGCCGTATAAATTATTGAAGTAAAAGTTAATAAAAATTTAAAAACCACTACCCTGGATAATATTCTTACCTATAAATTTTATAAAAGGTGAATCACTCTAGTTTTTAAAGTAGCAAAACTAGACGTGATGTGCTGAGCATACAATTTGCTATGTTACGCACTTGTTAAATGGAGACAACAAATGTCTGTGTAACGTCCTCTTAAGCATTCTGATTCTGTTTTATAACATACAATTTTTATAAAATATAATTTTTTTCCTTGTTTCAGTACCAACAATGATGAATTTGCTGATTTTAGTTCAGCATTTACTCAGTCTATGTCTTTAAACAGCAGTTCAACTAATTTATGTAAGTTTTTTTTCTATTATACAATATCTGTTGAATAAAATGAAACATTTATGTTGTTTTAGCTAACCAAAAAATTATTTCTAATTCTGATCTCCTAACATCGTTACCACAGTCATCTACAAATGGAACAAGCCGTAACTTGTTAGATTTGAACTTTGATGCTTTAGATAACACAGGTAATATGTCTATCATCTATTATCGTTAACAGAATTTTTAGCTATTTCAACTAATGAATTATATTAGAACAGTTGAATTACATTTTATAATTTTAGTAGAAATTGGTTTCTTTTATAATTTATACAGATAAGGTTAGAAAACTGGATTTTTTTGTTATAACTTTTCAGTAATTGGAATGATGTTGAAGACACTTCTAGAATCCATTCATCAACGTTCAGATTCAAATATTAAAAGATTTTTGCAAGAATTTATTGAATATTTGCCAGGCCCAATGACTCCACAAAAATTTACAAAACTTGATTGTTACCCAAACTATTCTCAAGTTATCAAAGTATACAGCCAAGTACTTGAAATAATTTTAGAACAAACAAATTTTGTTGATTATGTCGATTTGATTACACCAATATTTGCCCCTGATGGCGGTACTTTAGAAATGCTCGACACATCACTACACATTTTATTGAACTATGTCACTTCAAATGCATTATCTCTTAGAACTGATTATGCCATTGAATTAATCAGCTCCATATTAACAAGCGATTTAATAAAATCATCATTGATTACTGAAACTTTAAATTCTAACCATAATCGTTTTACGGTAGTTATAGAATTTTTATTGTCATTACCACATAGACTAGCTAACAAAGTTGGGAAGAATATACCTAAATTGTTTACGCCTGTAGAATTTTCCAATAGAATAATGTATCATATATTGTTTGTCATCGACCAATTGAGCCAATTTTATACTTTAGAAAACATGAAACCTAATACAAAGCCACTTTCAATAATGTTAGGCAAAACTATTGCTTCTTACCTTCAAAATGATTTTTCTACTTCTTTGAAAATTTTAGAATGTTGGTGTTTAGATGATAATTATGCAGTTGTTATAAGAAGTATTCTTACAGAAGTTGATCGACGAGCAATTGATAGACTTGGTTATTTGTTTTGTCGTAAATTATCAACATCTGATTCGTTACATAATCTTATTGCAAATGCAGTAAGTGATGTACCCAACTGGAATTACACTTTGTGCAAAAAAATGATATTTCTTAATTATCATGAAGATGACAAAATAGCATTAAATCTAATGAATTACTTATACTTAGTTCAAAAAAATTCTAATTCTGATATATTAAGTACCATAATCTTAGAACTTGTTCAAATTTGGGGAGATAAAAGTGCTTTGATTCATACACCTTTTGAACAACATTACTACTTATCAAAACTCATTATTATTGGTTCTGCATGTCTATCAAATATAATATTGGATGACGAGTTTAAAAGAGATGTTGAGATTAAACTCTTTGAAGGTGTTCCAATTCATCTGGAGAGTTCAGAAGAAAAAGTTCGTACCATAGGAATGATAGTAGCAGAGATTATTATTGGTATTGTAAAGCGCAGTGAAAAAGAAGGCGCACCTACTTTAAATTTTGAGTATGACAAATTACAGGATGAATCTAAATTGATAGTAAAATCATTGAACGAATTAAAAAATTGTGTAAACCGTAATAAATTAGAATTTAATGATGCGTTCGAAATGTTAAGTAACTTTTTTGAAGATTCTGATATTATCAAAACTGGATGTACCAATGCAATAACTACATTTCATAACAAGGTAGTGAAGAACACGGAAAATACAATTGAAAACATTTTAGACAGCGATGATGATGAATTTGAGCCTTATGATTTATCTAATGATGTTGAAATTGATGTAAAAAATAGACCTAAGTATATACGCGATCTTATTGATGGTTTCAATGAACAAAAAGATTGCAAGGTATGGCTTGGCTGTTTAGAGGCATCCGAAAGTCTAATTAAATCACAGTTACCTAATGATGATGTTTCATTTGCCATTGAACTGTTGACATTATTAATCGGTATGGATCAACAATTTTACATGGAGAATTTCGAGAGCCTAAGATATCAATCTGCTATCGCCGTAGTTACTGTTTTTCCCTACGATTGTGCCAAACACCTTTGTCACCTTTTTTATGAATCTATTGGCAAATATGCAGTTTCTCATCGCATTTTAATACTAAATGTATTAACTGGTTCTGCTAAAGAATTATCAGGCTTTCAAAAGGTTGAAGAGAAACAAGAAGAACCAATTGCAGAAGTGAATACTTCAAAGTATTGGGAAGATGTTATCAAAAAAAGAGTTCAGCTAAAGACCAGAATAATTTCCAATCCTAGAAAACCTATAAAATCTCAAAGTAATCGTTTTGTATCTGTAGCTGATGCGTTTTTCTTCCCTCTCATTCGTGGAAATTTAATCGAACCAATTGTTTCCCAACAAATTGACAATACTAAACAGTTAGACATTCTTGGAGTACATCTATTAAATTCACTATCAGTTATATTATGCTGTGCGATTAATTCTATGCATGCAACCCGTATGGGTGTAGAGCTTTTAGAATGGACATGGTCGTTAAGATTCCACAAAGATGTAAAAATACGAATTGCCGTTATGGGCTGCCTAGCAGCTGTTTTGTTGTCTGTGCCTAAATTTAGATTAATTGACTTGGGAAGCTCATTAATTGAATTTGTAATGTGGTTGGAAAACGTTGTCACATCTGAAGGAGTAATAAATAAAGTTGATAATGAAGTAAATCAAGAAGCAAGAAAATTTGCAGTTCAAGTTCTGTTACTTTATAGAAATGTTGTTGGTGATCAAAATATGTTTTCATAATGATAATAATATTTCAATTCCATAAAAATTATGTGCATTCTTATTAAAGAAAAAAATATTATGTTTGTTTTTAATTTAATATGAATTAAAATTGATAATTTCTTTTGTATCTCATTTTGCATTATTTATTTATATATTCCTTTGTATTATTTTGTGTATAAACAAGACCTTTACAATTTGCAGGGTCTTCCTTGCCATTGAATCAAATGATTCAACCGGTAACATTTGCTCAGAATAGTAACACAGAAAATCAATCTTCTGGAACCTTAAATAAATTACAGGTAATTTAAAAAAGTATTAAATTAACTTATAAAATCTAGAGGGGTTCTATTTAAAAATCAATTTTGAAAATAATGACTCAATTATCTGTGTCATTTTTATGATAAAATAATAAAACCTTACTAAATGCAATTCTATGCATATTTGTTTTATTGAAGTTCATTTAAGAATAATGAACAAAATATTTTTCCTAGATTTTAAGGTTTGGTTAGCAAAGTAAATTAATCATGTATTTCATGACAATTTTTATTTTGTAGCTGGGCAGCACATGGAGTGGAGTAAAGGGCCTAAATATAGACTTGGATAATTTATTATCACCCGGTAGTAAATCGCCAAATTCAATTTCAATGTCTATGAACCAAATGGCTAATAACAACAATAGTCTTGGTAAATACAACTAACATGCTTTCAATTACATTTGATCAAATACTATTTAGTTAAAATGTTGAGTTAAATTTATGTCAAAATTAATTACATTGTAAATATCTATTAATCATAAACAAATTATTGTTTTGAAATCAGTAAAATTTCTTAAATATTTCATCAGTTAATGTTGGCAAATAAGTATCAGTCATTATTCAGATTAGTATGTTATTTGTTTAATATATTATTTATTTTAGGTGGAAAACAGAATGCGTTTTTTGATTCTAACGATGTACTAATGCCTACTCAACAAGCATTCTCTGCTAGCTTCAAGTGATATTTATTATACTAAACTTAAGTTACAATATCATTCTTAATTGTGTAAGAAATGGTTTCAAAACTTGTGGGAAAGTGTTTCCTATTTATATATTTTTTTCTTTAAAGGTTGTGGGACTCTTATTAACCAAACTAAGATCATAGTATAATGATGTAATTATATCACAAAAAAAATAATAACCATATTATAACGAATGAAAAATGATCTATATCTACCAAATTATGATTGTGGTTCATTTCTACAAGTCTGGAAAGTTGTTACAACATTTAAAATGATCCTTTTATATTTCTTTGTGTAAAAATATATTTTAATAAGCTCAAATATGAATATTAATATAATCTTCATTTATGTGTTTCATTTAAAATACTAAATGTTCATACGTTTTTAATGTTTTTAATTTTTACTCACAGATATAAATATATTGGAGTTTAAAATACGGGTTCTTCGTAATATATGTGTTAATTTTCATGTTTAATAATAATTGAAGTAACGTTTGGTTTTAATGTACATAATGATATTAAAAAATGAAAAATTCATCATTAACATCAGATAATATTTTAATAACATATCATATCAACATGTATGTGTCAATGGTCATATCATTTGTTTGTTTGTTTTTTCCTAAGCCAAATCTGTACCTGATTTAATGATGAACATTTTAATTTGAGATTGGTGCTTATATTTTGGGATAAGTCAACCTAATAAATGTTTCTTGCATGGCTCAAATGAACCATATCCAACAGTATTTCTTTTTCTAACCACAATATTATTTGTTGCAATTTGTTAATTTTTGGATTATTTGATTACAATTAATTTTAAATACCTACTATTATTTACAATTTTATTAAGTTTATGTACCTAATCTATGTTTTATTTTAGTTATTTGTTAATTTTAATTTGATTCCAATATTATTTCCTTTCAGATTTTAATTAGAATATTAATATTTACCTATTGTGTTATTAATAAAAATATTTTGTTGATTACAACGTCGTTTTAACTTGTACTGAGTACACTTTACTTTATGTTTCCAATTTTCTTGTTTAATTTAATAGGTATTATAGGTACCTGTCTTGGTATACATCTCTAACAAATGAATAAAATACAATATCTTCTGTAGAAAGTTTATATAGAGCGCTACCTACAACTCTTCCTGGAGTCGAGTTTCTAATATTTTGTTAGTTTCTCAATATATTTTACTTTTATAGCTTGAAACTAGAATTGTATGATTTTTCATATTCATACTGAGTGTATGCACAACCATGAGAGTTCATTATGTGGGCGTTTCAAATCAAGCTGATTTCATAGACAAAATGTTATTTTGCATATTTATGCATTTTTGAGGAGTTAAGGGGCATATTTTGTTATTGATATTATTAAAGCATAATATATTTTGTATATTTTGTACACTTTTAATAAAAAAATATCTTTTTAATCTTTTCTTGGTCCTCATTCAAATAATAACGAAGATTTATATGTTACACAGTTGACTCCAGTTATTGGGTTTTTGCGAATAGATGATTTTACTATATACGTAACTACTAGAGAGTACTTTAGGGGTGGGGCTAGAGTCCTGACATTTTTTTTTGTTATTTTATCGTGCATACCTAAAACGATTCCGTTTAATGCAGATATTTATTTGAAATAATTCCGCCATTAGCAATATACCTACAGAGACTAGATAGGATTAACGTTTAAATTGTTTAGACATATCACAATATTATTTTATATGTTTTGTGTTATGATAATATCAATGTTGAATCAAATTTACTGATCGGTTTAAATTAATTGATTTAAGTATTATTTTTTGATTAAAAAATGAAACTTATACCTAATAATATCTGTAGGTTTTTTAGTTAATTTTCAAGATTGTAATATTATAGACACAAAACCTAGGCTTTTTCCAACGGGTTAGCTAGTTTAAAATAACTTCAAGAGTTTTTTAGGTTAAACATCCTCAAGCTCATTAGTTAATACATAGAAATATTATAATCATAATATGGGTTGTCAAAAAACCAACAAAATGGATGGTTTTTGTTGAATATAATTTAATATTGTATAAAAGTAGCATCTTATTGTGCAATAACAACAACCTAGTTTTTAGCACAATCAGGTAAATCACACCACATTGTGTAATATAGTTATTAGCCAATAGACAAGCTAGCAAAGTGGCGTGAGCCATGGGTCAAAGGGGTCATTAGTATATAAGACAGTTAATTGTACGGAACATGACTGCATTTTAGTATTATCTATGTGTAGGTACGTCATGTATGTCTCGTAAGCATAGAACTTACATTGTTAGAAGACAATTTACTTTTCATACTTAGTTATGTGTACTGGTTATAGTGAATTATTACGTTTTCTTATTATAACTAATTGTGTTGTATATTTAATCTTTTGTCGATCCATATTATAATCCTCATTCAACAGTTTTCAAGAATGTTAATTCAGAATAATTTGATGATGGTTAGTTAGGTAGGTAGGTAATTGAAAACAATAGTTTATGATTTGTGATCAACAAAAGATAATAAAAGATATAATTGTACACGTGTTTTGTATGGCATTCAATTTAATTTTTCAAATAAAATAATGTGTACTTTCAGAAATTATTAAAACTAACTACCTATATGGGATAAAAATACTTATATTATACATTTAAATGTTTTTACGTATGGTGGTTTTCACATTATTTTTCTCATATTAATTACTATTATACTATTATAGTTCGTAGCACATCATTCCTGCACATTTTTATTGCATTTATTTATTTTTATTTTTTATTTGATAAAACGTAGTTTGCGATCCATACTTATAAGCATATACCATAATATGTTGATGTAATACAATATAATTAGCACCTAGAATAATAGATGTGTTGTGTTTTTTTTTTTATCGAGTGAATCCTTTAAAGCCATGGGCGTTACTAGAGTCAGAATGTTGAGGTATCAAAACATAACTATCTTCAAATAATCTTCCATTCAGTTAGTTTTTTTTCTAATACTATTTTTTCGGAGTAGCAAAAGTATAATTAAAAGCATAAAATGTTAAATGAAAATTAATTAACGGTATTATACAGTATATAGATATAGGTAGGTACACGTCAAATTAATTACTCAAATGATTTTACACTTGGGTTTTTAGTGCGAGGAGATTATTTTTGATTTTAAAACATTTGGTACCTATACTAATGATCTACATTCTGTGAAATTCTTATTAAGAATTTTCTGTGGTTTGTATGATTAAAAATGCATACATATATTACACTTAAAAATCGAGGATTATGATTCATTTTCAAGAAAAATTAACGTTGGTTATCGGCTAACATGTTTTTTTAAGTTTTTAACACTTACAAACTCCACATCACGGCAACCAACGAAATTGGTGCGTATTTAAAATACAGAGTGTAACAAAATAACCTGACAATTTAGATAAATATTAATAGCCAATTGCTCGGCCCTTGTTCCGTAGAACTGGGGTGTTGCAGATTTTGCGGTGTGCAAGTCCTTGTACGGTATTAGCAACGATCGTCCCTGCGCCCGTGTGGTGTATGACGGGTAGCGCTTCCCGTTTGACCTCTGTGGTCGTTGAAAAATGGTCGTTCATTTACGGCGGCGATGATAGAACTGACGCCCTGCCGATATATATTAGATAACGGGTAGTTATCCGGGGGGGTGTGTGCTGTACCTTCTCGTGGTCCCCCCTGTCTAGTAGTGTTGTTAATACCTGTAAATCTGAATGCCTACGCCCTAAGATATCACAATTATGACAACACGAAGCCAAACAGCACAAACCAGGCGGCCGCCATATGCAAGAAAAAAAACGGGTAGTGAAGATAAGTAAGCTGAAAAAAGTAAAGTGGCAGAACTAAGGTTGGTTTAACAGGTGTAACATTCTGTGGAGAGGCTGGTTATGACCATACGAGGTGAGATGGGTAGGGGTAGAGAAAAGAGAATGGTAGAGTAGGGTAGGAGGGAACGCGAAATGAAACAGTGGCTAGTAAGTCGGGAGAGTCATCGAGCACCGTTGAGTAGTGATGTGATGAACGCATGAGGTCAGCGTGATTACGGCGCGAGGCCAGAGTTGAGATATTGAGTGTGGAGTGGATAACGGTATAACCATAAGGCGTGTGTTCAATAATATTCAATAAAAAGGCAATAAAAGATAGGAAACAATTTTGTACTCGTTCAAGGCGCAATTGATCACAAGCCAGATATGAAAACCAAACGACCTACCCGTACTCGAGGATGGAACGTACAAAAGGCTGAAGTAGAGGGTTCGGAGACAGGTGGCGGAGGTAAAGAGAGGGTTGTGTTTCGTTTGATGAATCCGAGGGTCTTGAGGCTATTCCCAACAGTAACATTTAAGCGGTGTTTGAAGGAGAGGGTGGGTGATGGATAGAAGCCTAGGTCTTTGATAAGATGAACGCGTAGGAGGGGGGAGCTACCAAGGTAGTATGAGTGTAGTATGGGGCCACGTATCCTACATAAAGTCATAGAGTAACATTTGTCCAAGTTGAGGGGTAGGTTAAGGTGTTGCGTCCAATCGAAGAAGGCATCCGGTTCAGCTTGTAAGCAAGTCCTTGTACGGTATTAGCAACGATCGTCCCTGCGCCCGTGTGGTGTATGACGGGTAGCGCTTCCCGTTTGACCTCTGTGGTCGTTGAAAAATGGTCGTTCATTTACGGCGGCGATACAACTGACCTCGAACGACCAACCCGACTGGTAGCCATCGTGTGTGCGAGTGGTAACGTGAACGGGTGACGGATGGATAAGTCGCGGAATCTCAAAATGTTGTGGCTGTTGCGTGGTTGCTGTACTCTGTTCCGCGTAGAAATGCGCCATGCTAGCATCCAACACCAGCAACCGTGACTCGAACGTTTTCGTTTCGGTCGATTGGTGTAACGGTTGCGTCAAGATATTTTTTGATCCGTGGCGGCTTTGAAAAGTTTGTCGTTCTCTACGCGCGCGATCTCGCCCTGATTTGTGGTCGACTGGAGCTTGGAGACCACTGACCACTCGGGATATTTAGCGATAAATCCTTGCCACTCATACGAAACGTGTTCCAACCACAACCGTTCGTCCTCTCTGCAAACAAAAAACGGCTAATGACCAGGAAAAAAAATAAATAATAACAGAAAAATCAATCAACTATCGATGCATGACACATTGAAGCTGTTATTATGTTGTAAGCGTTATATATTATTAAAATATGATAATAATTATTAAGGATGTAATTTCCATACGACATGTATACAGGTGGAATACGGTGGCATATTATGTACAGAGGGATGTCTACCACGAAATTACCGTGCGTTTAATTTGTTAATTTTATTTTAATATTAAAATATAATACTAGATGTTCCGCCTGGCGTTGCCCGTGCGAAAGATTAGTTTTTTTTTTAACTTCTATATAGAAACAACACACCTCATAATAATATTATGTACCTACGAACGATGGCAAGGAGCTTACAAACAGTGGTGTAGTGGGGCGTATACGGCGTATAAAGACTTCTCCAGTTTTTGGTTGATGCGTATACTTATAATATAATTTGTGATACGCAGGTATACGGGTATACTGTATACCTAGCTATAAATCAATAATATAAATAGTATTAACGAATAACCAATAATACCAAACATATTTCCTTGTGATCATGTTCATTAGGAACTGTTATTATTTTTACATTTTACACATTTTTAACTTCATTGCATGGATCTATATTTATTATATATATATATATTATACGTCTAAAATTATAAGCTTATCTATAACGATAGCCGATGCCGAGATTCACGGTCACATGCATTACTGAAAATAATTTTGTCCAAAAATATTATTTTATGTACCTACACTGTGTCACACAATAATTACATAAACATAACAATTGATCTACAAAAAATGATGTTTTCATTTATTTTTAATCATTCAAAGTTGTGATACCTAATTTATATACTACCGAGTATACATTTAAGACTATAAATATTAATAAATATTTAGGTTTTTTGACTACATTACGACAATTACGACTACATCACTGCTTACAAACAACCAATAACTATAACATTATTAGCACGAATTACTATATTATGTCGTAATTCGTGATTATTAAACTGACGTCGTACGGTGCACATACATGCACATTGTACTTAAGTGATAATTATCACGATTTAAGATATACTTAAATCGTGGTACTTATTCTAGTAGCCCGATTTTCCCCTGGAGATAAAATGTAAACAATTAAAAACACAGTTAGCTGCACTGCTGAGTCGTGCACATGCACTTTGTGTTGAAATGAGACAACGTTATTGGTCAAATTGTTGTGGGAAAGAGACTAGGTCCAACCTGCAGTACTATTTTGTGCAGCAGACCCTTATAGTATAGATATGTGTTGTCTGGCGCGTTGTATAGGCAATTTTGGTACATCAGCATGTAGGTGGCCTTGGAACAGTACTCCGCGCCGTTAAATGTAAGTATTTAAAGCATCAAAAACGTGTACCAATTATGTTGACAAAATGATTAATTCATTAATTGATAATATTATCATAATTTAAAAAAACTTATGGAAATATTTCGTAACGGCAGCGACGACAATAACGTGTGAGGAACGCCTTGCATGTGGACGTTGGACAGGGTTGCAGGCGGTGTCCGTCGCCGATACAAGCTTGCAGGAGCTACAAATAGGCAGCTGACTGCATCGACTTGTGATGTGTTGAGCTGAAGGAAAGGTTACTCGGTGTATAAAAAAAAAAATAGACATTATAATTTACGGCGTTCGTGACACCAAATACCACGTATTTTACAATCCAAGTAACAATAAGTAATTTTTCAATATTATACTTACATATGCCTAATTAAGGGCGCCCCAAGCGTACTGATACGAACCAAATAAATAATAAGATTCACAAATACCTATCCGAACACACTGGAATCGGTGTTCGGTTACAACTACAGTAATAACAATATAGTAATAATACAATAATTAATATACAAACAAAACAGCCCTGTTTGCGGCCGCCTTGTCGATACACTGCAAATCCGCCGTCGACTCGATGGTGGAAGACGGCGGATGCTCCGGCTGCAAGGGGCGTCGATCCAAAGGCGGCAACGGGCGGCAGGGCAAAACAATGGACACTTCGTGGCTGCTAAACGTCAAGATTACAGTGTCGTTTACGCTGAGTCCACGCCGACGCGAACGGTAACAGCCGAAGAATCCGACAACGACGCACCTGCACGTGATTTTGGGCGACGACAACAGAGCGGCACGTACCACTTGGGCTTGCGGATAACTGAATTGTAGCCCTAGTGCCCTACGCACGCGACGATGGATAATTGTGGCCGCAGACGGATTCGCGTCGTGCGTACCGATAAACGCGTCTACATATAGGCGAAAATCATGCGGTTTTGAGCGGCGGCATAGAGGGCGGCACTCAACAACAACAGCCCGCGTACATAGGTTAGGTACAGGTACAGGTACGTGTGAACTGCACGGAACCGAACGACGCCTTAGCACTATAATGTATGCGTCGTCCGTACCTGTTGGTTCAACATTGCGTCAACATCGGCCACTAGGAAAAGACAACAAAAAATGACGTGCAAGTGTACAGCCAGCGGCACGCACGGCCAACGGTCAACAGCCCGTCGCAGGACGGCAGAGGAGGGGGCCACCTCGCCAACTCCGCGTCTGATGCGCCGCTGGGAGGAAACATGCCGAAACTACGGTTGCTCGAAAACGCGTCCGTATCAGAGAACAGGTGGGTATTAGGTGATATATATTATGTAAAAAAAAATTATACGGCTTGATTAGTATGCAATATACAGATGCCGATGGTATTAGTGTACTCATAAACAAATTCAGTCGTTAACAATTATTATTTTTTCATTATATTTGCTTGTCGTGACTCGTAAAGCGAGAAATATTTCAAGTTTTCGCAATACGATTACGATGATCAAAAACGGTTTGCGATTGATATCCACAGGATTGACTAGTATACAAACGACACTGCGCGGTTGTAACTCAACGTCGGCAAAACTTCCCGGCAATGGTAAATGCGTCCGACAGTTAGTAAGTTACCATTATGCCAGTACAAAGGAGTGCTTCCGTTTTAAAAGTACAAACGGTACAGTCCCACGTAAGTAATCCAATTCTTTCATCTTTTATAAATGCATGCTCAACGTGCAATTCTTAATAAAATTATCCGTAAACAATTTAAACTCGCGAAATGTTACGTTGATGTTAACATTTTTTTTTTGTTTATAATGAATTTTAAATAATTATTAAAGTGTATTAGTATACAACTTTAATTATTTTAAAAAAATACTGCCAAACAAAACATGGTTTGTCATTAATATATTTTAAATTATATGCGGAATCATATTTTATTATGAGGAGTTATTGTTGAACATAATAAGTTGAATTAATTTTTTTAAAGTTCAGCTTTTCTGGTATAATTAGTCATGATAGCCGATAGGTATTGTGGTATAAGATAAATACCTAATATCTCTATAAATATTTGGTAATGCTCCATTTCAAAAACATTGTACAATATACCTACTATTGACAATGTATGTACTTGGCCAATAATATACTTATCACGTCTTGATACATAATTGTATGTAAGTATCATAATATATTTCTATACATTTATGTAGGTAATTAATTATTTATCTAATATATAAAATTCTCGTGTCACAACGTTAGTTACCATACTCCTCCGAAACGGCTTAACCGATTTTTATGAAATTTTATATGCATATTCAGTAGGTCTGAGAACCAGCTACTATCTATTTTTCATACCCCCAAGTGATAGCTCTCGGGGAGGGTTGTCCAGAAAAAAATAAAAATAAAAATAATAATAGTGTATTATATTATATTGGTTGCTATTGGTTAATCGGACACGTTTGTTGATTTGTATTATTATTTTTTGTCAATACATATATATGAATGTTTGTGTGTAGATTAGACCTCTGGGAAGAAGATAGGCTAATTTAAAAAGGGTTAAATTTGGTTTTATTAATATCGGATTTTAGTACGGTTAGGTTAGGTTAGGATTTTGTATTAATTGATCATATTAATCCACCGTAGGTGGAATTAAGTAAAAACGACAAACTTGGTATAACTTTGATACTCTAGAGTTAAATCATACGCTCACGTACAAACAGCACGGGGTCCGCGATCTACCGCGATTGTTGATTGTTGCCTACCTGATAATATACTGCTGCGAATCAGCATTTTTATTCCGGGCAACAGAAAAGTTAAGATAAATGTAGAACATCATAAACCGAATAATAAATAACGCATTGAACAAAGTTTGAGTCATGAACAGTTTGTACATTTAACGGGTAACGAAGCGCACGGGATCAGCTAGTTTTATATAAAAAAAATTTAAATATTTAGTTCATTGTTTCTTTTGTGTTGTAATTTTTGATTACCTTCTAGTATTATTTTAAAAGCAATTTTATGTTGTTTTTTTTTTATTTGTTAGCTATGCCGTGGTTTGGAATTGATATAGGCGGAACATTGTCAAAAATAGTTTTTTTCGAACCAAAAGACTCTAATACAACACAAACTGAAGATGAACTCTTGTCCAATGTTACCAAATATTTGACGAAGAATTCTGCTTATGGAAAATCTGGACACAGAGATGCATACCTACAGGCATGCATTAATTTTTATTATTTAATTTCTACAGTTCTTGTTTTTACAATTAGTTTGTTCACAGATGGACAATGTACAGATCAGCAATAGGATAGGGATGCTGCATTTCATCAGATTTCCAACTGATGAAATAAACAATTTTTTCGATACGTCTAAGAAGATAGGTATGGCAGATAGCCTATCTACAGTATGTGCTACTGGTGGCGGAGCAAACAAATTTAAAGACAATTTTAAAAATGTAAGACTGTAATAATTTTTTTTTGTTTTAATTTGTATAAACTAATAATAAATTATGGTCATCATTATTATAAAGAGTTATTAGTAACAACAATTAACTCAGATAGTTACATGTATAGGATACTATAATATATATATTATATATAGATATTTATAAACAACTATTACTGTATTTTACAATTTTATTGTCTCCTCTCATTAAATTATTATTAACTTGATTTTAAAATAAGATTCATGTAGAAAATTATTTCCAAAAAATCTCTTCATAATTTATCGTATACTTATTATAGTTGATATAGTTTTAAAGTACATCAGAAAAACTAGTTTGCAATGGAATATTGTATTCTATTTATTGATAATAATTATGAATATAATTCTTTTAAAAATTAAACTGACATATTCTGGTTAATTTTACATAATGCTATTCAGATAAAACTCATGTTATTTTAAATAATCATTATCCTGCATTTGAATCATACCTAATTAAATATTATATAATTGTTTTTACATATTTGATTTTGTGCATCAACTATTAAGAACCTATATTTAATTTAATTGGTTTGACTGAAATATCTTATGTCAAACTGAAATGGCTACTCAAATGACATGTGTAAACTATGAATAAAAAAATACCTATACAAGTCAGCAAAATAAGGAATCAACAGTTATTTTAATGATGGATTTATTATTTAAATCTTTATTTAAAACAGTAAAAACAAAATATTTTAATAACTAACAAATACATTTTTTTTTTACAGGAATTGAATATTAAGTTGCGTCAATGTGATGAGCTGGCAAGCTTGATTCGTGGCTTATTATTTACAGTAGCTTCAAATAATAACGAATGTTATGTTTGGTCACGACGTACTGAAGACGAGCAGTGTTCAACACAAGAGTACACATTCCAGTATAATAAGTATCCGTTTATGGTACGTATTATGAACAATAAAAAAAATACTTATTTACTCATTATTGTGAGAGTATATTTATATTTTTGTCTGTGGTTAGTAGGTTGTAAATATAGGTACTGGTGTAAGCATATTGATAGTTTATGGTCCAAATAATTATAAGAGAATAACTGGATCGGGGTTAGTAAAGACAAATCACATTCAAATTGCGTTAAGTGTATATCAATATACTTAAAAATGTATTTACTATTGCAATTTCAGTATGGGAGGTGGTACGTTTTTGGGACTATGTAGTTTGTTGACTGGATGCGATACATTTGACGAGGCAATTGAATTGGCCGCAAATGGTGATAATTTTAAAGTTGATAAATCGGTTCAAGATATCTGTGGAGGTAGTTACAGTGAAATTGGGATGCCCGGAGAAGAAATTGCTAGCTGGTAGTACAAATAATAATTGTGTATTTTTTTAGTTACCTAATTATTTTTCTACTATAGTTTTGCCCATATGAACTCTAAGGAGAAACGTGCCAAAGTGTCTAAAGAAGATTTGGCTAGATCGAGCTTAGTTAATATTGCAAACGAAACTGCAGAAAAGGCAAGAATACCTGCATTATATGAAAAAATTGATAGAGTAATAATTTTTAATTTATTTCGACAAGGATTAGCAATGAAGTTATAATTATAATTTTGTTTAAGGTATGTTTTGTTGGTAATTTTCTGCGTGGAAACCCAATAGCAACGAAATTATTATCACATGCTATGGATAAAAGGTCAAATGGTTCACAGAAAGCTATATTTTTAAAGCATGAAGTAAAACATTCAATATTTAAAATTGTCGCTTGTTTATTTCATGCATATTAATATATATATAATGTCATTCATATTTTAAATATAAAATATTCTATAATCCAACTACGCAATAAACAAGTCCATAACACAATGATTTATTATAATTGTATCGATAACTAGTTTTCTTTTCTTTTTTTTTTTCGTATTATCTTTATTTTTACATTTATGAGCCATCTTATAATATACATTTGATAAACTACTCGCAAACTACTTTGCTGTACAAAACCAATAGAAACAATTCAAATAAATGTATTCAAAATATGAATTAAGTAATTTGCATGATTGATAAATTATAACGTTAGACTTTCCCCCACCTAGTTGTACTAGTGAGTATTAGCAGTGAATTATGTATATTATGTGTGTGTATTTTATATTCTAAATGTAACTCTTATCATTTAATTAATCATTTTCAGGGTTACTTTAGTGCAATTGGATGTTTGTTGTCAATTGATGAGTGATTTAAAGAGTAGATAAGAAAATATGGTGTATGAACAAAAAGGACCCGGGTCATCGAAATCCCTACCGTACATATGGTAACAACTTGGATCTAGTATGTCGTCTCGGGATCTATTTGCCATCCCTTGATCAAAATGTCTCACTAGTAATTTATTGTTCTATGCTAGTAACCAGGTTAGGTAAATAAAAATATATTTTATCATTATCAACATTTATAAATTTATAATTTAATAATTTGAGTTTTAACTTTTAACTAATAACTGCATTTTTTTTCACAGGAATTGAATTTAAAGTTGCGTAAATGTGATGAGTTGCATAGGTTGATTCGTGGCTTATTATTTACAGTAACTACAAATAATAATTAATGTTATTATTGGTCACAACAAAATACGAATTTGAGTTAGCTGTATAAAATCGATAAAAACAATTAAAATAAATGTATACAAAATATGAATTTAAGTAATTTACATGATTGATGATTATAACCTTAACCTTTCCCCCACCAAGTTGTACTAGTGAGTATTAGCAGTGAATTATGTATATTATGTGTGTGTATTTTTAATTTTATATTCTAAATGCAACTATTATTATTTAATTAATCGTTTTCAGGGTTACTTTGGTGTGCAATTGGATGTTTGTTGTCATATGACGAGAGATTTAAAGAGTAGGTAACAAAATATGGTGTATGAACAATCGTTCTTAATTCTTATAATATAAGGATATAATATTATATTATACGGATATAATAATTATAATAATTTATAAATTATAAGCGATGTACGCAATTGTGTGCGTGCGGGTACGTTTATTGTGGCTGCGATGTAATATTTGGGTTTGGACGACTGGTAGCGTCGTCGTCCATACAATAAAATATTTATATATTACTATATTGGGTAATTTATTTTTAAAATTAACAGCGTTGTCGGTTGCTAATTGCTATTATTATTATTTTCATTTTCATTTTCTACTGCGACCTGCGAATATAATATAAAAAGTAAGATGCATGACAAAATAGATGTATTTTGTCATGGTAAGATGTTAGTTTTGTATATTTAAATAATTTGTTATACCTATGGCTACCGCTATATTTAAAGTCGCACCCCAACTACCAGCACTCACGAGCCGCCACTGTCATCGTCAATTATAATTGTCGGTGCCCTTTACTATACGAGATGCGGCGACGTCAACAATATAAAAATCGTTTTACTACCAACATTGCATTTAGAATGTTTAGTTGACCTACATATTTTTATAAAATAAAATATTATAAATTTACCCTACAAAACGATTTTTATTCTCGTTAAAAAAAATTTACTTGTTCTTTACTCGACATATAATAATATATACTAGAGCGCAGTGTGGTATAGAATGTATTTCTAATATTAACAATAAGAAAAATTAAACAAACGTAAATCTCTCATAATGTTACACATTTTGCATTATGATAATTTTAAAAATGAAACACCACTTTCGATTTTCATACTTATTTACAATCTGCAGTCAGCATATGACGTCAATTTAAATACATATTATATAGACCAGGGATGGCAAATAGGATTTGGTTAACGTGGCAACTTATGACACACTTAAAAAAAAATTTCAACCATGCCACTAATTAATTTTGTTAACACAGAGAATTTTTACAAAATATAAATGAAAAATGAAAGATAATAATGTAGAAAAAATTATTAAAAAAATCAATTTTTATTGATTGTTAGAAACATTTTACTTCATATTGCTTCAAAGACTTTTTATGTCTGGTTAATATGCCGTTGCTTCCAAGGTTTATAAATCTGTATAGACACGTGAAAGTATCTCGGGTGCCATCGAAAATTTCTCCCGTGTCACTTATTTGCCATCCCTGATATAATAGACGATGTATCATTTTATCGCGGCACATGAATTGCGTCCCGAAATCCCTTTTCCACATGAATTGCGTCCCAAAGATATTTAACGACTACACGAATTGCGTCCCAACGTAAAAAACATTATTTTCCTTCCCATTTCATACAGACTTATAGGACTGTCGATAGCAAATTACGACTATCGGTAGGTTAAAAATATTGTTTTTTTATCATTGATATGCAATTAGATGTAAGTAAAATAAAATGTGTAGGTTAATAATACAATAATAATATAATAGTTAAAAAAAAAATTTTATATATAAAAAAAGTTACAATTATAAAATTAAAAAATTGGTAAAAACTTGAATTTTATTAGGAAGTAAAAAAAAACACTAGTGGTATATAATTATTATTTTTCAAGCCATGGACTGTAAAAAATTGTGTAAACAGTTTTGGGCAACTTTTAAAAGTTCCATCCACAAATATAGTATCAACTTCACTTAAAAAAATTTAAATTAGTAATTGTTGAAAAAATGATTATATTATTTTCGTTGTCATTCACTAATAAAAAATTTTCATCTCTGTTAGTCTGTATATTTTCATTCAATAAAACATTGTGTAAATCAGGTAAGTTGTCTGGAAGTTTTGGAATAGTCGATGACCGAGCGTGGTGTATATTATTACGAATTAAGGTTAAATCATAAGTTGTCAATGTTGGAATGTCTTTTGATAAAGCTCCATGAATAAGTTTTGATGGTTTATCGTAAAGTTCTTCTACAGCCTTTCGCTTTAAATTATTACTCAACTGTTGTCTATTAAATACTTCAACAGAATCTTTAATATGATTATGATCATTTGCACGTTCGATAATCTCATTTTCATTATTTAATTTAATGTATGACTTACACGTCTTTTTACAGCAGCTCCAACGTTGAACATCATTTTTTAACGTTTTATGATACCGAAATTTGTATCCATCAATATTAAATAATGTTTTATTTTTTTTCTCTTAAAATCACCGAAGTTATTTTATAGTGTTTTTGAGTTTAAGTTTTATTTAACAGAGAATAAATGTTACACAAACGTTTCCACCAACAACACGATCGAAATCGAACTAAAATATTATTATATAGGCTTTACAGTACGTTTATCGTTCATGCAACGTTTAAACAAAACCGGACGCAATTCATGCAGTAAATTAGATAATGCCGGACGCAATTCGTGTACCTGCTTATCAAATTTTTTATTTCGGGACGCAAATCGAGTGTAGCCGATTTTATATTGTTGTTCGTAGAATTCACACCTCGAGTATAAATAAATATATATGAGTTGAGTCTGTATTATGTATTAATATGAGAGTACGAGACTGCTACGTACACAATATCTAGTATACTACTTATATAAGTAACACATACATAGTCGAGATGATGTCAGCGTTGCACAGGAGACCCTGGGAGAGCAATATTATAGTATTGTTATAGCAACAGCCTCAGCATCTGCCAACGGCCAGATGACGAAACCCAAGCCGTTAAGATATCTATGGGAACTCCTCGGCTCGTAGTAGATTATATGAATTAGATCTGGGCACTGTGACAAGACGGCCGTGGTTTATACTCACTTATTATAACGATACCCCGCATCGGCCAAAGGCACATCTCTGCAGGCCGCCAGACCATCGATGTATACAGTATTTCCAGTCTGTATTTTTCTTCTTCTCGACTTACGCCCTTGAATTATACAGGATTTTTTTTTATTAGTGACCTTATTACGAATATTATTACACCTATAAAATATATACATATAGGCAATCTGTGTACTTAAACGCAAACGGAACGAATCATTCAACGTGATTCAATGGTGGCCATTATATTAATGCAAAATAAAATGAAAAAAAATTAAAATAATGAAATTATCATTATCATTCTACGAATTTAATAGCTGTCTATATACAAATATGTACCTATCATTGATTATAAACACTGTAAAAATGTTGTGGCTATTAAATAATATTATATTATATTTATACGGGCGTATAATGCGTAGACTTGGTATTATTTAGCATTATCACTGGTTTTAACTAAATTATCATATTTTGGATAAATATTGTACTCGTGCACAATTTGACACAATTTGAATCGGTGTTTTTCTTTATAATGTTTGATATCACAGACCGTGGTGTAGCCAGTATAGAGGCTATATAGCCACACATTTGGGGGTTGAATAGGAGGGATTTCCCTTGTCTGATGATAAAAACAGTCCGATGGGTCTCTTGTCGTCAATTTACTTAGAACCTGCACTCTGTAGAAAATGTCTTAGCATTTAAGAATATGCTCAATATAAATTTTATATTGAAAATATAGTAAAATCAGTTAATACATCGAATGATAGTTAGGCTATTTTAGTTAGGTATGTATTTAGTTATTTGTGCGTATGATGGCTGTATGATAAATATGAAAAATGGTAATTGTATTGAAAAAAAATGTTCTATGTGACTATGTACATGAAAATTGGATTGCCAGCGAAGCGAGTTTTTTTTTTCTGGACTGATCAGAACATTTGCCGTTTGCTTGTTTGGGGCCCTTTTTCCAAATCGCGGATTGGGCCTTTTCGAGCCAGTCCGACACTGGTGGTAAGTATAGTATCTATAAATAGTTAATGATACAAATATCTAATAGCTTTATGGTTGTGAGTGGGTATAGCGGGAAACCGTTCAAGAGCTACAGCATCATTTACCTAATATTAGGTCAATAAACAGCATCTCATTTTAATTATATATACAGTCTTATTGTTAGGAATATTTTTAAAATGTATTCAAAATACGTAGGTATTTAAATACTTGGTTTGATTTGTATTTAAATATAAAATATACAAATACATTTTAAAATTATTCAAAATACTTTACAAGTACCTACTATTTTGTAGTACCTATACCTACCTATATTAAAACTCTTTTACGTTTATCGCAAATGTATAATCAAAATTATTAATAAATATTTAAATAAAATAATCAATAAATAATACATTCTTTAATTGGTTCGAAAATTTCAGAATTTCAAATGTCATACCGTTGTTGTTATGACTTTTATGTTATCAATTCTAACTTCAGCAAAGTAGATATGGTTTTTAGCACGATTTACGATATACAGGTTAAACATCGGCCTGTAACGAATAGTGCTTTACGGTGACTGGTGAACCAACTATCTGAAACAGCTGAGGGCCCAGAATCACTAGCGCTCGTTGTGGTTTAAATATGTTAAATATATATATAATATCATAACGATATAAACCACTTACCACGGTTATCTGCTTTTGATACCAATAATACCTATAAAGTATATAGTATTATTGAATCTTTAAATTTGTCCTCAGGGTGTGCTAGTAGTACTGGGAACAGCTGTTTCAGATAGTTAGTTCACCGGTCAAATTATGGGAGTTCGATACGCAACCATGCATTAAATTACACAACTTATCTATAACAAAATAAATTAAGCAAGGCCATGTTAGTAACAATCAAGAGCTAATACTCTACTTATATATTATTATGTGTACCTATGTAATATGTATAACTAAAACAATATATTAATTTTTTTTATATTTTCTCTTATTCTTCAGGAATATAATAGGCTTCACCGAGTACAGTACCTATGAGGATTGAGGGTGTTTATTATATTATCATTGTGCACAGGGCCTAAAATAAATCTGATTTTAGGGGGCACACCCCACACTTATTAATTTAACTGTTACTTTTGGGCTTCGTCAGTTTTCTATAGCAAAAAATAACCTGTGGGGGCTGTAACACACAAAATCCCCCCCCCCCCTTTTATATACCACTTACCCTATAAGTGAGTTAGTGAGGTAACTTAAATAATATTATAATATACTATAGGTACTATAAGCAGTAAAAGCCTATGTGTGTAGTAAATTGAAAAATATTTGTGTATGTTATCATCAGTTAGAATATAATTTATGTAGGTAACGAAACAGTTTTTATGAATACTCAAGATTTAAAAAAAAAAACAAATTTGATTATGTTTAGAAAATAATATTGGGTCTGTTAAATAAACTGTTATAATATAAACATATAATATTATATGTATATTATTGTATAATACATAGATCCTTTTAGTTATATTTATTATAAGACAAAATAACTATCTAATTCTTTAAAATCCTATTTATGATTATAACAATCAGTTTAATTAAGGTTAATCAGTTAAATTCAGGGACTGGAACCTTTTGAATTTATCATTATCGGTTACGATACCGATTCTCCAAAAATAATAAGTAATCGTGAAAATATTTTACAATATTACAAAAATATATTACATAATAATAATACGTTTTTAAAAAAATTTGTGAACAAAAACACGAATATTTTAGGACATACTTATGCGTATTTCATGTTGTTTGTATATTAATTGTATTATTACTATATTGTTATTACTGTAGTTGTAACCGAACACCGATTTCAGTGTGTTCGGATAGGTATTTGTGAATCTTATTATTTATTTAGTTCGTATAAGTACGCTTGGGGCGCCCTTAATTAGGTTAGGTTAGGTTAAGTAGTTAGGTTGAAAAATTACTTATTGTTATTTGGATTGTAAAATACATGGTATTTGGTGTCACGAACGCCGTAAATTATAATGTCTATTTTTTTTTTTATACATCGAGTAACCTTTTCTTCAACTCAACACATCACAAGTCGATGCAGTCAGCTGCCTATTTGTGCTCTTGCAAGCTTGTATCGGCGACAAACACCGCCTGCAACCCTGTCCAACGTCCACATGCAAGGCAGTCCTCACACGTTATTGTAGTCGCTGCCGTAACGAAATATTTCCATAAGTTTTTTTTAAATTATGATAATATTATCAATTAATGAATTTATCATTTTGTCAACATAATTGGTACACGTTTTTAATGCTTTAAATACTTACATTTAACGGCGCGGAATACTGTTCCAAGGCCACCTACATGATGATGTACCAAAATTGCCTATACAACGCGCCAGACAACACATATCTATACTATAAGGGTCTGCTGCACTAAATAGTACTGCAGGTTGGACCTAGTCTCTTTCCCACAACAATTTGACCAATAACGTTGTCTCATTTCAACACAAAGTGCACGTGCACGACTCAGCAGTGCAGCCAACAGTGTTTTTAATTGTTTACATTTTATCTCCAGATGAAGATCGGACTGCTAGAATAAGTACCACGATTTAAGTATATCTTAAATCGTGATAATTATCACTTAAGTACAATGTGCATGTATGTGCACCGTACGACGTCAGTTTAATAATCACGAATTACGACATATAGTAATTCGTGCTAATAATATTATAGTTATTGGTTGTTTGTAAGCTCCTTGACATCGTTCGTAGGTACATAATATTATTATGAGGTGTGTTGTTTCTAGTTTGTTTACGCACGGTAATTTCGTGGTAGACATCCCTCTGTACATAATATGCCACCGTATACCACCTGTGTCGTATGAAAATTACATCCTTAATAATTATTATCATATTTTAATAATATATAATGTTTACAACATAATAGTTATTCAACTAATAAATTCCGTCATAGCTGACTGCCAATAAGGCATGCTTACCAGTTTGGTTTGAATTCCTCCTCCCACGCTAACATTTTTGTCACTATTCCACACAAAAACAATTGCAACTTCAAACGCATAATTTCTCATTGTTTCATCCCACGGTTTAAAACAGGATAAATCTATTTTATTGTTGACTCAAAACTGGGGTCAACTTAAATGCTTGAAAATTAGATAATTTATTATGGCAGCAAGATGACTTTCAGGTCTAGATACAGAGGTGGCTTGATCATGCATTTTGTGGTTTACTGAACCACATAAAAGTTTGGGGTGGGTGTCATTTTAATAGGTAGATATAATTGGTCTTGGTAATCAGTGTTCGGTATAGCTGTATAGGTATAATATAAGAATGGTTTATTTGATGGCCAATTCATTATTAGCAACAAATAGATACAATCACATACATTAACAATCAACTTATGAAGTTATATATAAACAGCTTCATAAACTATAAAGTATGAGACAATGTGACATTATTTTGCTATTCGAAAATCGCAATAAATTGTATACTAGAATTGTATTATAATACTATCGTTATAACTGAACTACTCTCTAATGTGAAATTTGCCGAGTTGTAGTTACTTATACTGAACTACTGATGAGGTAAAGCTTGATTAATTTGTTTTTGTTTATAAGTGTGACGAATTTGAGATATTTTTAATTTGAAAAAATCGTCTTAAATTAAGAAAAAACCTCAAATTTGTTCACATTTAAAAAAAAATTATTTCATCAACTCATTATGAATTATGCTTTCTGGGAAGCCATTCTGGTAGAAAAATACGGCCGTAAAAACATGCTTTCGTACTTACCAATTTCCTCAGCTCTCGTTGATCGTAGAAACATTTTTTTCAAACCAATTATATTTGCATCTGAAATTTACCAAAATTTTTAAATATTTAAAAAATCATATAAAATAGACAAAAAAAAGATATTTAAAATCTGGCACGTCATAATGTAGAACTTCTCAAGTTTACTTTGGTGAAGAAATCATGTTTCTACGACTAAAGAGGGCTGAGGAAAATGGGAATTACGAAAACTTCGGCACGAAAAATTAGAAATTTACAGCCGTCTTGTGCTGCTCTTCCGACAATAGCGGTAGCGTTTATATAGTTTATACCCTTTATCGAAATGTATTATTCTGTTCACCATATTTGACACAAATTAAAAATCTCATATCCTAAAATTGTTATAAATCGCTTAATAATACTACAGTTTAAAGTTTTAAACATAAATATTTAATTATTTTTTTAAACTTGTAGATAATTTAGTCAGAAAGAATCATTGAAATTAATTATTTGTATTTCCATCCAATTTACTGAATGAACGAAGAAATAACAGAAATTTCTTTTTGAAATTTGCATTTGTCCCTGAACTTGATAATAGTAACTATAGTCCACTTTTAATTATATTAATTCCATTTTCCCGTTTTCACTAAGACGACAGAAGGGTAACTGAAATCAAATATTTCAATAAGAACATTTTACATTCTACACTTGGATCGAGTAATGTATTGGTTTATAATGAATTGTGTTTTATAATTTGCTTATTTTCGTGATCTTTCCGTGTTTTGTCAAGATTTGAATTTTAAATGCTTATAAATAAAAACTATGACTAAGGATTTTTAATATTTTTCAAATGTCATTATTGTAACAATATAGTAGGAGCCTTGTATTCAATTTTCAAGCTATTTTACCCAATAAATAAAATTTTATTGATGTTCATTTAAAAAAAAAAACTAAAAAAAAATTTAAAATTGATAATGTCCGTAAACAGCTCAAAAACAAGTCAAAATATATTGAAAATTTTATCGTGTATAGAAAATGCAAATATAAACAACCAGTGAAAATTTCATGTATATACGTTCATTTGTTTTAGAGTTACACCAAAAACCAAAATCAATTTTCTCGAAAACAGATTTTGCGTAAAAATTCCCGTTTTTTCCTTAATTTTTATTTTCTTTTTCACGGCGTTACTGGGAAATTTTTACTTTTGACCCCCCCCCCCCCCCCAAAAAAAAAAAAAAGTACCAACTAGATTCACTTTCCTATCAAAAAAGTTACTGTTGAAGAAAATTCAAGCATTATTACTGTCCTAAAAGGTGATGACAGACACAAAATAAAAATTTTAAAAAACACACATCATTGTAAAATCAATACATTCATCGCTCCGCTCAGAATTTAAAATGTAGGTAGGTATAGTTCTCAAAAACGTCGGTGAAAACAAAAAAAAAGATGAGCGTAAATTCACAATAATATTGTATGCGAGTTTTAAGTTAGAATTTTGATAAGCTTAGACAAAATCTCGAATATTTGTAGTTAAAAACTTATAAAATCTTCAATTTGTATTACTAAGGAATGAAAATTCAAAACAAGGTTTCTCATAATTAGTAGGTACATACTGTAACTAAAATATTTAAAAATTACATAAATTAGAAACACGTTTTTAAAATAGATATTTTAAGTTAAAATTGAAACAGAAAATAAGTAATAACGATTTTAATTTTATTTCTTTTTGAAATATACAAATATTATTCGTGGGTACTTAAAACTCTTAAAATATATTATCAAATGAATGTCTTAGGACGCCCATCGCTTGGGTATAGGCAAGTCATGCATTGCTTTAGGGCAGCAAACAATTTTAAAGAAATTAAACGCAACAAAATCAAATAAATATCGGTAAAGAAGAGCAGCATTAAAATGTTTAGTTTAGCGCGGAAAATATCTAACGACGGGTCTGTACATAATAAACTCCAACTTTTTTACCGTCCATAGCTTCTAAAAATGTCTTTGTGTCTTTTACTCCAAATGGACATTTAATTTCAACTATAAAATTATCATTGACAAGACCGTCTATAAATTATAAATAAACCAAATTAGTAATATTGATTTAATTGATATTTATAATTAAGTACTGTAATATATTTTACCAGGAGTAGCTGCTAAATAAGGAAAATGTTCATCAATAATAAGTCCACATTGATGCACTGTACAATTTAATTTTTTTTCTAATGCGACGATAGCTTGTGGTTCAGTAGCTTTACCATAATCTGTTGCTTTTGAAAAAAATGTCCTATATAATATTATACTATAAACTGTATTTTTGCATGACGTAGTTGACCGACATTTACAAACGCAGCCAAAATTTGACGCTATGAGCCGATTACTACGTTCTATGTGTCAAATTTGAGAGTTAGCCTGTTCCCTTCTTTGTTCTTTGATTGACGAATATACACTTGGAAAAATGGTGGAAGATAAGTTATTTAAAACGTGTGGTTGGTTTACAACAGTTGGAACTTTTGTGTCGGAGATAATGGGGATATTGTTTGTAGTAATAGTAATATACACTCGTCGACACGGGTATTAATTTTACTTTTTTATATCAAAACTTTGGGTGGAGTGCAAAGCTTTCAGCAGGATTTTTTTCTAGTTTTACACATAATTTAACACTCCGGTCTCATCAACATTACTTTACTATTTTACTAAAAATCAAGAGTTTGATAATGACTCATTGGAAATAAATAACTTTCAGCCTCGCAATAAAATCAATGTTTATCCAAATTTGCCACATGAGATGGTTTAAAAAAAATTTTGTATATTTATTTTGTATTTAAAAATTATAGTACTAACAAATTTGTATCAAATGTATTAATTATTAATTAACTATTTATTTAATTTGTATAGAAATGCATTTTATTTGTGGCTACATTTTTACAGAAATTAGGTATTTATTAAATACGTAAAATATTTACATAATGTTATATGTTCTATTTTATTTTATTATTATTCACGTAACTATGCCCTTTTTACATTGATAATAATATTATGTACATAAGAAATTTCATTGAATAAAAGCATATATTAAAATATTATACGCTAGTACTAGCATTAATTAAAGTTATCAATTATAATAAATTGTCATTAATCCAAATGTTGTGTTTCAACTAATTATTAATTATCCGTCAAATTTGTTCTGTCATTTGTATTTACCTACATAATTCAATTTTTATTTATATAGATTATATTATGAACAATGAAGATGTTTAATTTGTACTGTCTGTTTTTTTTTACATGGGTACTGAAAATTTCAATAAGGATTAAATAATTATTATAGTATTTAAGTATTTATGTACAACAATCAACTTAATATATTATGTATTATGTTTAAAATAAAAAATAAGTAAATACATCAATATCTACTAATCAAAACTATAATTTTTTTTTTTTAATCTTAAGCCCGGCATCTATGGCCATTAGCTGTATAGGTTGTGTACGTCTTAATGTCGGTAGGGGGGGGGGAGACGGGTGTGTTGGCAGAATTTTTGATTGGGCACCCGTAGGTATCTGCCATGCCCGGGTGGGACTTGTTCTCCGGACACCGTGACTTGCCCGAAGAAAAATGCCGCCGGTAACCAAGTCGCAACCGACGCCTTAGACCGCTCGGCCACTCCGTCCCCCCAAAACTTTTTAAAATGTTACTAATAGATATACAGTAGATATTTAGGAAATTAAATTATCGTACGAAAAGGTCACTAATAAGTTACAACGTATTACGTAACACATTTACTAAAAAATCTATTTAATCGCAATGAAATTATTAGTTTATATGTATTTTAAAAAGTAATTGGGTTAGAAATATAAATCGAGTTATGGTGTATAATAACTTAAATGTAAATTCCATTTACGCGAAAAATGTGCAAACAATTTTTGTAAGCGTGTGTATATTAGTCTCCGAATATTTTATACTATTCCTGCAGTGACTGTAGCAGAAAGGTCTTTCAGTAAATTGGGAAATTCTCTGAAGACGTGGCAAAGATCCACGAGTCAAGAATGATTAAACTCACTTGCTCTTTTATTAATGGAGAATGAATTGGCTTCGACAATCAATTTTGACAACATTATAATTTATAATTACCGAGTTCGCTGAGCTCAAAGGTTGTAAAATAAAATGTTAACTTAAAAAAAATATATTAAATACAATATATAATGTTATATACAAAAATATACTTGTTTTTTTCCTTTTTAAATTTGGATAATATTGTAATAAAAAAATAAAAAAGACATTATTCATGTTAAAATTCTTATAAATCTTGATTTTTTTATAATTTACTAGCTGACCCGACAGATGTTGTCCTGTCTTAATTATGAACATTTAATTCGAATTGGTATAATTAAAAATAATAATATTATTCCAAAAATTGTTATATATATATAGATGGTAAATCGTATTTTTGAAGTTTTATAGTTTTATGAAGGGCCCGGATAAACATTTAGTACAGGGGCCCAGACGGTGCAGTGTTTATCATTTGTAACAAACGGACTTAATACATTCTTTTATTGTATATTATAATTATATTTCAAACGTGACGACAAAACGGGCTTGAAATACGCAACATAGGTAGGTACATCATGACATTCATAATATATTTATAAAAGTCAACAAAAATACATAATATACCGTAACTTATATGGTCTTATAAAAAAATAGCTCCTCACTTGTTTAACTCCGTCCGGGTTGGCCTGGAAGGTCTTTGCGTGAAACGTCGTCAGTATGCAGTTTTCCACGCCAAACTTGTTGTTGACGAAGTGTATCAAAGGCTCCACGTTTGTCGTTATATCATCACTATATTTTATTGTGGCATTATATAATAATCGATTGAGGAAGTTCAGTCATAAATCATATAATATTATGACATTATGTCCCAGTGGCGGATCCAGGGGGAGGGCAAAGGAGGCACCCCCCCCCCCCCCCAATTGCTGAGTTTTCCTATGTTTTACACTGTGTTTAGCAATTTTGGAACTTATTGTACTTTTGCCCCTCCCCCCCCCCCAAAAAAAAAAAAAATTAAGCCCTGGAGCCGCCACTGTTATGTCCCTATTATGTATTTGTATAACAATGATATTATTATTATCGTGACACGTACGCTTTAGCTGGTAACAACGACAAAAAACAATATACAATAGTATCTATTATATAACAATATTATTTTAACGGCATGTATAAGAAATAGATCTCGTAAAATTTCATAGCACTACTGCAGTACTGCTACAACATGTCGACTTCTGTGAACATACCGCAGTTGACTCACGTATGCAACCCTTTGATTCATACCATTTGATTAATTCGTGGTTCCCTTCCTTATATACACGCACGATATTGCCTATACCTACGTATAAAAAACAACATATCGGATACCGTTAATCCTTATATCGTGACAATATTTTACAGTATAATAAAAGAGTATTACATAATAATAATAATAATAATAATAATACATTTTTTAGTTAAGTTGTGAACAAAAACACGAATACTTTATGGCTTATACCTAAACTTATGCGTGTTTGTGTTTCTACATACTACACGCCTTGTAGAAACATTATTTATAATCCTAACGTAATAATCAGTCTTTTTAATATAAGATGGTATGATTTACTACCTATAAGGCTATAATGTATTATTATAAGCAATTTACGTTAAATTTCGATCTATAATAAAAACTATCTAACGCGCGATGCAATTATAAATATAATAAAATAAATCAACGTTAACTGTTTTTATACTTAATTTTTAAATCTAAAAATACTCAGCCTTGAATCAATGCAGTACAGAACGCGAAAAGTAGACATCTCGGACGCAATACTTATACAGTTTTTTAAATTTAGAAAAGTTCGGAAGTTTACGCTGGGATAATCTCTCCGAATTCGGGATAACAGTTATATATATATATTATAGATACCTATCATGTATACATCATGACACAAAAAATAAAAGACACATTATAGTAAAATCAATACATTCATATAGCTACGCTCAGATTTTAAAATATAAAATGTTAGCATTATAATATTTAATTTCAAAATTTGTTTAGAACCATTTGGGGACATTTTTTTCTATGAATG